>NW_026606282.1:0-600000 GCF_029834395.1 Sorex fumeus | reverse complement strand
CGCCTGCTAACACACTCAGCCGTGCTGTTCAATTTGCTATCCACCCAACCCTATTCAGCTCTACATTTTCCTGTCCTCATAACCCAACCTTCAGAAATAATTGGTATCTCCTCCACAGAATGTTCCGTTCATTCACTGCGAATCTTAAATTCATCTGACTCTCAACTCCCGGCGGGTTATCGTTACACCACTTGTGAATGTCCAAGTAAGCCAATGCTGGTTTTCAGTGGCCTGTTCATACTAAGAGACGTGCTGTTCATTTGGCTATCCACTCCACCCTGTTCAGCTCTACATTCTCGTGTCCACAAAACCCAGCCTTCAGAAATCATTGGAATCACCACTAGAGAATGTTCCATTCATTCACTGCGAATCTGGAATTCATCTGAACCTCCACTCCTGGCAGGTTTTCGTTACGCCACTGGTGAATGTCCAAGTAACTCAATACTGGTTTTCAGAGGCATGTTCAACTCGCAGAAGTGCTGTTCAATGGGCTATCCACTCAATATTGGTCAGCTCTTCATTTTCCTCTCCACACAAACCAGCCTTCAGAAATCATTGGGCTCTCCACTACAGACTGTTCCATTCATTCACTGCGATTCTGCAATTCATCTGACTCTCCGCTCCAGGCAGGTTTTCATTACAGCACTGGTGAATGACCAAGTAATCCAATGCTGGTTTTCAGCCGCCTTTTCACACTCGCAGTGTGCTGTTCAATTGTCTATCCACTCAAACCTGGTCAGCCTTTCATTTTCTTTTCCACAATATCAGACTTCAGAAATCATTGGAATCGCCAGTACAGAATGTTCCATTCATTCACTGCCAATCTGGAATTCATCTGAATCTGCACTCCAGGTAGGCTTTCATTACACCACTTATGAATGTCCAAGTAACACAATGCTGGTTTTCAGCGGTCTGTTCACACTCTAAGCCCTGCTTTTTACTGGGTATCCACACAACTGTGGTCAGCTCTTCATTTTCATGTCCAAACAATCCAGACTTGAGAAATCATTGCAATCTCCAGTACAGAATGTTCCATTCATTCACTGCGAATCTGGAATTCAACTGAATCTCCACTACCTGCAGATTTATCTTACACCACTTGTGAATGTCCAAGTAAAACAATGCTGGTTTTCAGAGGCCTGTTCATGTTCGCAGTCGTGCTGTTCAATTGGCTATCCACTCAACCTGTTTTGCTCCTCATTTTCCTGTGCACACAACCCAGCCTTCAGAAATCATTGTAATCTCCACTACAGGATGTTCCATTCATTCACTGGGAATCTGGAATTCATCTGAATCTGCACTCCACGCAGGCTTTCGTTACACCACTGCTGAAAGTCGAAGTAATGCAATACTGGTTTTCAGTGGTCTGTTCACATTCGAAGCCGAGGCTTTTTACAGGCTATCCACTCAACACTGGTCAGCTCTTCATTTTCGTGTCCCCACAATCCAGATTTCAGAAATCATTGCAATCTCCACTACAGAATGTTCCATTCATTCACTGCGAGTCTGGAGTTTATCTGATTCTCCACTCCCGCCTGGTTAACATTACACCACTTGTGAATGTCCAAGTAAGCCAATGCTGGTTTTCAGAGGCCTGTTCATACTCGCAGCCGTGCTGTTTAATTGACAATTCACTCCACCCTGTTCAGCTCTTCATTGTCCCACCACACTACCAGCCTTCAGAAATCTTTGTTATCTCCACTACAGAATGTTCCATTCATTCACTGCGAATCTGGAATTCATCTGACTCTCAACTCCACGCAGGTTTTCATTACACCACTGTTGAATGTCCAAGTAACCCAATGCTGGTTTTCAGCGGCCTGTTCATATTCGCAGCCCTGCTGTTTACTTGGCTATCGATTCAAGCCTGGTCAGCTCTTCATTTTCCTGTCCACACAACACAGGCTTCAGAAATCATTGGAATCTCCTCTACAGAATGTTCCATTCATTCACTGCGAATGTGGAATTCAACTGACTCTCCACTCCATGCAGGTTTTCCTTACACCACTGATGAATGTCCAAGTAACCCAATGCTGGTTTTCAGCTGCATGTTCACACTCGCAGCCATGCTATACAATTGGCTTTCCACTAAATCCTGATTAGTTCTTGATTTTCCTTCCACACGACCCAGCCTTCAGAAATCGTTGGAATCTCCACTAGAGAATGTTCCATTCATTCACTGCGAATCTGGAATTCCTCTGAACCTCCACTCCCGGCAGGTTTTCGTTACACCACTGTTGAATGTCCAAGTAACCCAATGTTTTAAGTGTTTTCTTCACAAGCGCAGTGGTGCTGTTCAATTGGCTATCCACTCAACCCTGGCCAGCTCTACATTTTCCTGTCCACACCACAGAGACTGGAGAAATCATTGTTATCTCCACTACAGAATGTTCCATTCATTCACAGCGAATCTGGAATTCATCTGAATCTCCACTCCCGGCAGGTTTTCGTGACACCACTGGTAAATATCCAAGTAAGCCAATGCTGGTTTTAAGTGGCCTGCTCATACTCTCAGCCGTGCTGTTCAATTTGCTATCCACTCAACCCTCTTCAGCTCCATTTTCCTGTCCACATAACCCAAACTTCAGAAACAATTGGTATCTCCTCCACAGAATGTTCCATTCATTGACGGCAAATCTGAAATTCATCTAATTCTCAACTCCCGTCAGGTTTTCGTTACACCACTTGTGAATGTCCAATTAAGCCAAAGCTGGTTTTCAGTGGCCTGTTCTTACTACGAGACGTGCTGTTCATTTGGCTATCCATTCCACCCTGTTCAGCTCTACATTTTCGTGTCCACAAAACCCAGCCTTCAGAAATCATTGGAATCACCACTAGAGAATGTTCCATTCATTCACTGCGAATCTGGAATTCATCTGAATCTCCACTCCCGGCAGGTTTTCATTGCACCACTGCTGAATGTTCAAGTAACACAATGATGGTTTTCAGCGGTCTATTCACACTCGAACCCGTGCTGTTCACGGTCTAGCGACTCAACACTGGTGAGTTCTTCTTTTTCCAGTTCAGACAATACAAACCTCAGAAACCATTGCAATCTACACTACAGAATGTTTCATTCATTCAGGCGAATCTTGAATTCATCTTGTTCTCCACTCCCAGCAGGTTTTCGTTTCACCACTGGTGAATGTCCAAGCAACCCAAGGCTGGTTTCAGCTGCGTGTTAACACTCGCAGCCGTGCTGTTCAATTGGCTATCCAGTGAACGCTGGTTAGCTCTTGATTTTCCTTCCACACACCGAGCCTTCAAAAATCATTCTTATCTCCACTTCAGAATGTTCCATTCGTTCCCTGCGAATCTGGAATTCCTCTGACTCTCCACACCAGGCAGATTTTCCTAACAACACTGGTGAATGACCAGGTAATCCAATGCTGGTTTTCAGCGGCTGTTCACACTCACAGCCTTGCTGTTCAATTGGCAATCCAGTCAAACCTAGTCAGCTCTTCATTTTCCTGTCCACACAACCCAGCGTTCAGAAATCATTGGAATCTCTACTACAGAAATTTCCATTCATTCACTGTGAATCTGGAAATAATCTGAATCTGCATTCCAGGAAGGCTTTCGTTACACCACTGATGAATGTCCAAGTAATGCAATGCTGCTTCTTAGTGGTCTGTTCACACTCGAAACCGTGCTGTTCATTGGCTATCCACTCAATATCGGTCAGCTCTTCAATATCCTGTCCAGACTATCCAGATTCCTAAATGTTGGCAATCACCACTACAGAATGTTCCATTCAATCACGCGAATCTGGAATTCATCAGAGTCTCCACTCCTGGAAGGTTTTCGTGACACCACTGGTAAATGTCCAAGGAAGACAATGCTGGTTTTAAGCCGCCTGCTAACACACTCAGCCGTGCTGTTCAATTTGCTATCCACCCAACCCTATTCAGCTCTACATTTTCCTGTCCTCATAACCCAACCTTCAGAAATAATTGGTATCTCCTCCACAGAATGTTCCGTTCATTCACTGCGAATCTTAAATTCATCTGACTCTCAACTCCCGGCGGGTTATCGTTACACCACTTGTGAATGTCCAAGTAAGCCAATGCTGGTTTTCAGTGGCCTGTTCATACTAAGAGACGTGCTGTTCATTTGGCTATCCACTCCACCCTGTTCAGCTCTACATTCTCGTGTCCACAAAACCCAGCCTTCAGAAATCATTGGAATCACCACTAGAGAATGTTCCATTCATTCACTGCGAATCTGGAATTCATCTGAACCTCCACTCCTGGCAGGTTTTCGTTACGCCACTGGTGAATGTCCAAGTAACTCAATACTGGTTTTCAGAGGCATGTTCAACTCGCAGAAGTGCTGTTCAATGGGCTATCCACTCAATATTGGTCAGCTCTTCATTTTCCTCTCCACACAAACCAGCCTTCAGAAATCATTGGGCTCTCCACTACAGACTGTTCCATTCATTCACTGCGATTCTGCAATTCATCTGACTCTCCGCTCCAGGCAGGTTTTCATTACAGCACTGGTGAATGACCAAGTAATCCAATGCTGGTTTTCAGCCGCCTTTTCACACTCGCAGTGTGCTGTTCAATTGTCTATCCACTCAAACCTGGTCAGCCTTTCATTTTCTTTTCCACAATATCAGACTTCAGAAATCATTGGAATCGCCAGTACAGAATGTTCCATTCATTCACTGCCAATCTGGAATTCATCTGAATCTGCACTCCAGGTAGGCTTTCATTACACCACTTATGAATGTCCAAGTAACACAATGCTGGTTTTCAGCGGTCTGTTCACACTCTAAGCCCTGCTTTTTACTGGGTATCCACACAACTGTGGTCAGCTCTTCATTTTCATGTCCAAACAATCCAGACTTGAGAAATCATTGCAATCTCCAGTACAGAATGTTCCATTCATTCACTGCGAATCTGGAATTCAACTGAATCTCCACTACCTGCAGATTTATCTTACACCACTTGTGAATGTCCAAGTAAAACAATGCTGGTTTTCAGAGGCCTGTTCATGTTCGCAGTCGTGCTGTTCAATTGGCTATCCACTCAACCTGTTTTGCTCCTCATTTTCCTGTGCACACAACCCAGCCTTCAGAAATCATTGTAATCTCCACTACAGGATGTTCCATTCATTCACTGGGAATCTGGAATTCATCTGAATCTGCACTCCACGCAGGCTTTCGTTACACCACTGCTGAAAGTCGAAGTAATGCAATACTGGTTTTCAGTGGTCTGTTCACATTCGAAGCCGAGGCTTTTTACAGGCTATCCACTCAACACTGGTCAGCTCTTCATTTTCGTGTCCCCACAATCCAGATTTCAGAAATCATTGCAATCTCCACTACAGAATGTTCCATTCATTCACTGCGAGTCTGGAGTTTATCTGATTCTCCACTCCCGCCTGGTTAACATTACACCACTTGTGAATGTCCAAGTAAGCCAATGCTGGTTTTCAGAGGCCTGTTCATACTCGCAGCCGTGCTGTTTAATTGACAATTCACTCCACCCTGTTCAGCTCTTCATTGTCCCACCACACTACCAGCCTTCAGAAATCTTTGTTATCTCCACTACAGAATGTTCCATTCATTCACTGCGAATCTGGAATTCATCTGACTCTCAACTCCACGCAGGTTTTCATTACACCACTGTTGAATGTCCAAGTAACCCAATGCTGGTTTTCAGCGGCCTGTTCATATTCGCAGCCCTGCTGTTTACTTGGCTATCGATTCAAGCCTGGTCAGCTCTTCATTTTCCTGTCCACACAACACAGGCTTCAGAAATCATTGGAATCTCCTCTACAGAATGTTCCATTCATTCACTGCGAATGTGGAATTCAACTGACTCTCCACTCCATGCAGGTTTTCCTTACACCACTGATGAATGTCCAAGTAACCCAATGCTGGTTTTCAGCTGCATGTTCACACTCGCAGCCATGCTATACAATTGGCTTTCCACTAAATCCTGATTAGTTCTTGATTTTCCTTCCACACGACCCAGCCTTCAGAAATCGTTGGAATCTCCACTAGAGAATGTTCCATTCATTCACTGCGAATCTGGAATTCCTCTGAACCTCCACTCCCGGCAGGTTTTCGTTACACCACTGTTGAATGTCCAAGTAACCCAATGTTTTAAGTGTTTTCTTCACAAGCGCAGTGGTGCTGTTCAATTGGCTATCCACTCAACCCTGGCCAGCTCTACATTTTCCTGTCCACACCACAGAGACTGGAGAAATCATTGTTATCTCCACTACAGAATGTTCCATTCATTCACAGCGAATCTGGAATTCATCTGAATCTCCACTCCCGGCAGGTTTTCGTGACACCACTGGTAAATATCCAAGTAAGCCAATGCTGGTTTTAAGTGGCCTGCTCATACTCTCAGCCGTGCTGTTCAATTTGCTATCCACTCAACCCTCTTCAGCTCCATTTTCCTGTCCACATAACCCAAACTTCAGAAACAATTGGTATCTCCTCCACAGAATGTTCCATTCATTGACGGCAAATCTGAAATTCATCTAATTCTCAACTCCCGTCAGGTTTTCGTTACACCACTTGTGAATGTCCAATTAAGCCAAAGCTGGTTTTCAGTGGCCTGTTCTTACTACGAGACGTGCTGTTCATTTGGCTATCCATTCCACCCTGTTCAGCTCTACATTTTCGTGTCCACAAAACCCAGCCTTCAGAAATCATTGGAATCACCACTAGAGAATGTTCCATTCATTCACTGCGAATCTGGAATTCATCTGAATCTCCACTCCCGGCAGGTTTTCATTGCACCACTGCTGAATGTTCAAGTAACGCAATGATGGTTTTCAGCGGTCTATTCACACTCGAACCCGTGCTGTTCACGGTCTAGCGACTCAACACTGGTGAGTTCTTCTTTTTCCAGTTCAGACAATACAAACCTCAGAAACCATTGCAATCTACACTACAGAATGTTTCATTCATTCAGGCGAATCTTGAATTCATCTTGTTCTCCACTCCCAGCAGGTTTTCGTTTCACCACTGGTGAATGTCCAAGCAACCCAAGGCTGGTTTCAGCTGCGTGTTAACACTCGCAGCCGTGCTGTTCAATTGGCTATCCAGTGAACGCTGGTTAGCTCTTGATTTTCCTTCCACACACCGAGCCTTCAGAAATCATTCTTATCTCCACTTCAGAATGTTCCATTCGTTCCCTGCGAATCTGGAATTCCTCTGACTCTCCACACCAGGCAGATTTTCCTAACAACACTGGTGAATGACCAGGTAATCCAATGCTGGTTTTCAGCGGCTGTTCACACTCACAGCCTTGCTGTTCAATTGGCAATCCAGTCAAACCTAGTCAGCTCTTCATTTTCCTGTCCACACAACCCAGCGTTCAGAAATCATTGGAATCTCTACTACAGAAATTTCCATTCATTCACTGTGAATCTGGAAATACTCTGAATCTGCATTCCAGGAAGGCTTTCGTTACACCACTGATGAATGTCCAAGTAATGCAATGCTGCTTCTTAGTGGTCTGTTCACACTCGAAACCGTGCTGTTCATTGGCTATCCACTCAATATCGGTCAGCTCTTCAATATCCTGTCCAGACTATCCAGATTCCTAAATGTTGGCAATCACCACTACAGAATGTTCCATTCAATCACGCGAATCTGGAATTCATCAGAGTCTCCACTCCTGGAAGGTTTTCGTGACACCACTGGTAAATGTCCAAGGAAGACAATGCTGGTTTTAAGCCGCCTGCTAACACACTCAGCCGTGCTGTTCAATTTGCTATCCACCCAACCCTATTCAGCTCTACATTTTCCTGTCCTCATAACCCAACCTTCAGAAATAATTGGTATCTCCTCCACAGAATGTTCCGTTCATTCACTGCGAATCTTAAATTCATCTGACTCTCAACTCCCGGCGGGTTATCGTTACACCACTTGTGAATGTCCAAGTAAGCCAATGCTGGTTTTCAGTGGCCTGTTCATACTAAGAGACGTGCTGTTCATTTGGCTATCCACTCCACCCTGTTCAGCTCTACATTCTCGTGTCCACAAAACCCAGCCTTCAGAAATCATTGGAATCACCACTAGAGAATGTTCCATTCATTCACTGCGAATCTGGAATTCCTCTGAACCTCCACTCCTGGCAGGTTTTCGTTACGCCACTGGTGAATGTCCAAGTAACTCAATACTGGTTTTCAGAGGCATGTTCAACTCGCAGAAGTGCTGTTCAATGGGCTATCCACTCAATATTGGTCAGCTCTTCATTTTCCTCTCCACACAAACCAGCCTTCAGAAATCATTGGGCTCTCCACTACAGACTGTTCCATTCATTCACTGCGATTCTGCAATTCATCTGACTCTCCGCTCCAGGCAGGTTTTCATTACAGCACTGGTGAATGACCAAGTAATCCAATGCTGGTTTTCAGCCGCCTTTTCACACTCGCAGTGTGCTGTTCAATTGTCTATCCACTCAAACCTGGTCAGCCTTTCATTTTCTTTTCCACAATATCAGACTTCAGAAATCATTGGAATCGCCAGTACAGAATGTTCCATTCATTCACTGCCAATCTGGAATTCATCTGAATCTGCACTCCAGGTAGGCTTTCATTACACCACTTATGAATGTCCAAGTAACACAATGCTGGTTTTCAGCGGTCTGTTCACACTCTAAGCCCTGCTTTTTACTGGGTATCCACACAACTGTGGTCAGCTCTTCATTTTCATGTCCAAACAATCCAGACTTGAGAAATCATTGCAATCTCCAGTACAGAATGTTCCATTCATTCACTGCGAATCTGGAATTCAACTGAATCTCCACTACCTGCAGATTTATCTTACACCACTTGTGAATGTCCAAGTAAAACAATGCTGGTTTTCAGAGGCCTGTTCATGTTCGCAGTCGTGCTGTTCAATTGGCTATCCACTCAACCTGTTTTGCTCCTCATTTTCCTGTGCACACAACCCAGCCTTCAGAAATCATTGTAATCTCCACTACAGGATGTTCCATTCATTCACTGGGAATCTGGAATTCATCTGAATCTGCACTCCACGCAGGCTTTCGTTACACCACTGCTGAAAGTCGAAGTAATGCAATACTGGTTTTCAGTGGTCTGTTCACATTCGAAGCCGAGGCTTTTTACAGGCTATCCACTCAACACTGGTCAGCTCTTCATTTTCGTGTCCCCACAATCCAGATTTCAGAAATCATTGCAATCTCCACTACAGAATGTTCCATTCATTCACTGCGAGTCTGGAGTTTATCTGATTCTCCACTCCCGCCTGGTTAACATTACACCACTTGTGAATGTCCAAGTAAGCCAATGCTGGTTTTCAGAGGCCTGTTCATACTCGCAGCCGTGCTGTTTAATTGACAATTCACTCCACCCTGTTCAGCTCTTCATTGTCCCACCACACTACCAGCCTTCAGAAATCTTTGTTATCTCCACTACAGAATGTTCCATTCATTCACTGCGAATCTGGAATTCATCTGACTCTCAACTCCACGCAGGTTTTCATTACACCACTGTTGAATGTCCAAGTAACCCAATGCTGGTTTTCAGCGGCCTGTTCATATTCGCAGCCCTGCTGTTTACTTGGCTATCGATTCAAGCCTGGTCAGCTCTTCATTTTCCTGTCCACACAACACAGGCTTCAGAAATCATTGGAATCTCCTCTACAGAATGTTCCATTCATTCACTGCGAATGTGGAATTCAACTGACTCTCCACTCCATGCAGGTTTTCCTTACACCACTGATGAATGTCCAAGTAACCCAATGCTGGTTTTCAGCTGCATGTTCACACTCGCAGCCATGCTATACAATTGGCTTTCCACTAAATCCTGATTAGTTCTTGATTTTCCTTCCACACGACCCAGCCTTCAGAAATCGTTGGAATCTCCACTAGAGAATGTTCCATTCATTCACTGCGAATCTGGAATTCCTCTGAACCTCCACTCCCGGCAGGTTTTCGTTACACCACTGTTGAATGTCCAAGTAACCCAATGTTTTAAGTGTTTTCTTCACAAGCGCAGTGGTGCTGTTCAATTGGCTATCCACTCAACCCTGGCCAGCTCTACATTTTCCTGTCCACACCACAGAGACTGGAGAAATCATTGTTATCTCCACTACAGAATGTTCCATTCATTCACAGCGAATCTGGAATTCATCTGAATCTCCACTCCCGGCAGGTTTTCGTGACACCACTGGTAAATATCCAAGTAAGCCAATGCTGGTTTTAAGTGGCCTGCTCATACTCTCAGCCGTGCTGTTCAATTTGCTATCCACTCAACCCTCTTCAGCTCCATTTTCCTGTCCACATAACCCAAACTTCAGAAACAATTGGTATCTCCTCCACAGAATGTTCCATTCATTGACGGCAAATCTGAAATTCATCTAATTCTCAACTCCCGTCAGGTTTTCGTTACACCACTTGTGAATGTCCAATTAAGCCAAAGCTGGTTTTCAGTGGCCTGTTCTTACTACGAGACGTGCTGTTCATTTGGCTATCCATTCCACCCTGTTCAGCTCTACATTTTCGTGTCCACAAAACCCAGCCTTCAGAAATCATTGGAATCACCACTAGAGAATGTTCCATTCATTCACTGCGAATCTGGAATTCATCTGAATCTCCACTCCCGGCAGGTTTTCATTGCACCACTGCTGAATGTTCAAGTAACGCAATGATGGTTTTCAGCGGTCTATTCACACTCGAACCCGTGCTGTTCACGGTCTAGCGACTCAACACTGGTGAGTTCTTCTTTTTCCAGTTCAGACAATACAAACCTCAGAAACCATTGCAATCTACACTACAGAATGTTTCATTCATTCAGGCGAATCTTGAATTCATCTTGTTCTCCACTCCCAGCAGGTTTTCGTTTCACCACTGGTGAATGTCCAAGCAACCCAAGGCTGGTTTCAGCTGCGTGTTAACACTCGCAGCCGTGCTGTTCAATTGGCTATCCAGTGAACGCTGGTTAGCTCTTGATTTTCCTTCCACACACCGAGCCTTCAGAAATCATTCTTATCTCCACTTCAGAATGTTCCATTCGTTCCCTGCGAATCTGGAATTCCTCTGACTCTCCACACCAGGCAGATTTTCCTAACAACACTGGTGAATGACCAGGTAATCCAATGCTGGTTTTCAGCGGCTGTTCACACTCACAGCCTTGCTGTTCAATTGGCAATCCAGTCAAACCTAGTCAGCTCTTCATTTTCCTGTCCACACAACCCAGCGTTCAGAAATCATTGGAATCTCTACTACAGAAATTTCCATTCATTCACTGTGAATCTGGAAATACTCTGAATCTGCATTCCAGGAAGGCTTTCGTTACACCACTGATGAATGTCCAAGTAATGCAATGCTGCTTCTTAGTGGTCTGTTCACACTCGAAACCGTGCTGTTCATTGGCTATCCACTCAATATCGGTCAGCTCTTCAATATCCTGTCCAGACTATCCAGATTCCTAAATGTTGGCAATCACCACTACAGAATGTTCCATTCAATCACGCGAATCTGGAATTCATCAGAGTCTCCACTCCTGGAAGGTTTTCGTGACACCACTGGTAAATGTCCAAGGAAGACAATGCTGGTTTTAAGCCGCCTGCTAACACACTCAGCCGTGCTGTTCAATTTGCTATCCACCCAACCCTATTCAGCTCTACATTTTCCTGTCCTCATAACCCAACCTTCAGAAATAATTGGTATCTCCTCCACAGAATGTTCCGTTCATTCACTGCGAATCTTAAATTCATCTGACTCTCAACTCCCGGCGGGTTATCGTTACACCACTTGTGAATGTCCAAGTAAGCCAATGCTGGTTTTCAGTGGCCTGTTCATACTAAGAGACGTGCTGTTCATTTGGCTATCCACTCCACCCTGTTCAGCTCTACATTCTCGTGTCCACAAAACCCAGCCTTCAGAAATCATTGGAATCACCACTAGAGAATGTTCCATTCATTCACTGCGAATCTGGAATTCCTCTGAACCTCCACTCCTGGCAGGTTTTCGTTACGCCACTGGTGAATGTCCAAGTAACTCAATACTGGTTTTCAGAGGCATGTTCAACTCGCAGAAGTGCTGTTCAATGGGCTATCCACTCAATATTGGTCAGCTCTTCATTTTCCTCTCCACACAAACCAGCCTTCAGAAATCATTGGGCTCTCCACTACAGACTGTTCCATTCATTCACTGCGATTCTGCAATTCATCTGACTCTCCGCTCCAGGCAGGTTTTCATTACAGCACTGGTGAATGACCAAGTAATCCAATGCTGGTTTTCAGCCGCCTTTTCACACTCGCAGTGTGCTGTTCAATTGTCTATCCACTCAAACCTGGTCAGCCTTTCATTTTCTTTTCCACAATATCAGACTTCAGAAATCATTGGAATCGCCAGTACAGAATGTTCCATTCATTCACTGCCAATCTGGAATTCATCGGAATCTGCACTCCAGGTAGGCTTTCATTACACCACTTATGAATGTCCAAGTAACACAATGCTGGTTTTCAGCGGTCTGTTCACACTCTAAGCCCTGCTTTTTACTGGGTATCCACACAACTGTGGTCAGCTCTTCATTTTCATGTCCAAACAATCCAGACTTGAGAAATCATTGCAATCTCCAGTACAGAATGTTCCATTCATTCACTGCGAATCTGGAATTCAACTGAATCTCCACTACCTGCAGATTTATCTTACACCACTTGTGAATGTCCAAGTAAAACAATGCTGGTTTTCAGAGGCCTGTTCATGTTCGCAGTCGTGCTGTTCAATTGGCTATCCACTCAACCTGTTTTGCTCCTCATTTTCCTGTGCACACAACCCAGCCTTCAGAAATCATTGTAATCTCCACTACAGGATGTTCCATTCATTCACTGGGAATCTGGAATTCATCTGAATCTGCACTCCACGCAGGCTTTCGTTACACCACTGCTGAAAGTCGAAGTAATGCAATACTGGTTTTCAGTGGTCTGTTCACATTCGAAGCCGAGGCTTTTTACAGGCTATCCACTCAACACTGGTCAGCTCTTCATTTTCGTGTCCCCACAATCCAGATTTCAGAAATCATTGCAATCTCCACTACAGAATGTTCCATTCATTCACTGCGAGTCTGGAGTTTATCTGATTCTCCACTCCCGCCTGGTTAACATTACACCACTTGTGAATGTCCAAGTAAGCCAATGCTGGTTTTCAGAGGCCTGTTCATACTCGCAGCCGTGCTGTTTAATTGACAATTCACTCCACCCTGTTCAGCTCTTCATTGTCCCACCACACTACCAGCCTTCAGAAATCTTCGTTATCTCCACTACAGAATGTTCCATTCATTCACTGCGAATCTGGAATTCATCTGACTCTCAACTCCACGCAGGTTTTCATTACACCACTGTTGAATGTCCAAGTAACCCAATGCTGGTTTTCAGCGGCCTGTTCATATTCGCAGCCCTGCTGTTTACTTGGCTATCGATTCAAGCCTGGTCAGCTCTTCATTTTCCTGTCCACACAACACAGGCTTCAGAAATCATTGGAATCTCCTCTACAGAATGTTCCATTCATTCACTGCGAATGTGGAATTCAACTGACTCTCCACTCCATGCAGGTTTTCCTTACACCACTGATGAATGTCCAAGTAACCCAATGCTGGTTTTCAGCTGCATGTTCACACTCGCAGCCATGCTATACAATTGGCTTTCCACTAAATCCTGATTAGTTCTTGATTTTCCTTCCACACGACCCAGCCTTCAGAAATCGTTGGAATCTCCACTAGAGAATGTTCCATTCATTCACTGCGAATCTGGAATTCCTCTGAACCTCCACTCCCGGCAGGTTTTCGTTACACCACTGTTGAATGTCCAAGTAACCCAATGTTTTAAGTGTTTTCTTCACAAGCGCAGTGGTGCTGTTCAATTGGCTATCCACTCAACCCTGGCCAGCTCTACATTTTCCTGTCCACACCACAGAGACTGGAGAAATCATTGTTATCTCCACTACAGAATGTTCCATTCATTCACAGCGAATCTGGAATTCATCTGAATCTCCACTCCCGGCAGGTTTTCGTGACACCACTGGTAAATATCCAAGTAAGCCAATGCTGGTTTTAAGTGGCCTGCTCATACTCTCAGCCGTGCTGTTCAATTTGCTATCCACTCAACCCTCTTCAGCTCCATTTTCCTGTCCACATAACCCAAACTTCAGAAACAATTGGTATCTCCTCCACAGAATGTTCCATTCATTGACGGCAAATCTGAAATTCATCTAATTCTCAACTCCCGTCAGGTTTTCGTTACACCACTTGTGAATGTCCAATTAAGCCAAAGCTGGTTTTCAGTGGCCTGTTCTTACTACGAGACGTGCTGTTCATTTGGCTATCCATTCCACCCTGTTCAGCTCTACATTTTCCTGTCCACAAAACCCAGCCTTCAGAAATCATTGGAATCACCACTAGAGAATGTTCCATTCATTCACTGCGAATCTGGAATTCATCTGAATCTCCACTCCCGGCAGGTTTTCATTGCACCACTGCTGAATGTTCAAGTAACGCAATGATGGTTTTCAGCGGTCTATTCACACTCGAACCCGTGCTGTTCACGGTCTAGCGACTCAACACTGGTGAGTTCTTCTTTTTCCAGTTCAGACAATACAAACCTCAGAAACCATTGCAATCTACACTACAGAATGTTTCATTCATTCAGGCGAATCTTGAATTCATCTTGTTCTCCACTCCCAGCAGGTTTTCGTTTCACCACTGGTGAATGTCCAAGCAACCCAAGGCTGGTTTCAGCTGCGTGTTAACACTCGCAGCCGTGCTGTTCAATTGGCTATCCAGTGAACGCTGGTTAGCTCTTGATTTTCCTTCCACACACCGAGCCTTCAGAAATCATTCTTATCTCCACTTCAGAATGTTCCATTCGTTCCCTGCGAATCTGGAATTCCTCTGACTCTCCACACCAGGCAGATTTTCCTAACAACACTGGTGAATGACCAGGTAATCCAATGCTGGTTTTCAGCGGCTGTTCACACTCACAGCCTTGCTGTTCAATTGGCAATCCAGTCAAACCTAGTCAGCTCTTCATTTTCCTGTCCACACAACCCAGCGTTCAGAAATCATTGGAATCTCTACTACAGAAATTTCCATTCATTCACTGTGAATCTGGAAATACTCTGAATCTGCATTCCAGGAAGGCTTTCGTTACACCACTGATGAATGTCCAAGTAATGCAATGCTGCTTCTTAGTGGTCTGTTCACACTCGAAACCGTGCTGTTCATTGGCTATCCACTCAATATCGGTCAGCTCTTCAATATCCTGTCCAGACTATCCAGATTCCTAAATGTTGGCAATCACCACTACAGAATGTTCCATTCAATCACGCGAATCTGGAATTCATCAGAGTCTCCACTCCTGGAAGGTTTTCGTGACACCACTGGTAAATGTCCAAGGAAGACAATGCTGGTTTTAAGCCGCCTGCTAACACACTCAGCCGTGCTGTTCAATTTGCTATCCACCCAACCCTATTCAGCTCTACATTTTCCTGTCCTCATAACCCAACCTTCAGAAATAATTGGTATCTCCTCCACAGAATGTTCCGTTCATTCACTGCGAATCTTAAATTCATCTGACTCTCAACTCCCGGCGGGTTATCGTTACACCACTTGTGAATGTCCAAGTAAGCCAATGCTGGTTTTCAGTGGCCTGTTCATACTAAGAGACGTGCTGTTCATTTGGCTATCCACTCCACCCTGTTCAGCTCTACATTCTCGTGTCCACAAAACCCAGCCTTCAGAAATCATTGGAATCACCACTAGAGAATGTTCCATTCATTCACTGCGAATCTGGAATTCCTCTGAACCTCCACTCCTGGCAGGTTTTCGTTACGCCACTGGTGAATGTCCAAGTAACTCAATACTGGTTTTCAGAGGCATGTTCAACTCGCAGAAGTGCTGTTCAATGGGCTATCCACTCAATATTGGTCAGCTCTTCATTTTCCTCTCCACACAAACCAGCCTTCAGAAATCATTGGGCTCTCCACTACAGACTGTTCCATTCATTCACTGCGATTCTGCAATTCATCTGACTCTCCGCTCCAGGCAGGTTTTCATTACAGCACTGGTGAATGACCAAGTAATCCAATGCTGGTTTTCAGCCGCCTTTTCACACTCGCAGTGTGCTCTTCAATTGTCTATCCACTCAAACCTGGTCAGCCTTTCATTTTCTTTTCCACAATATCAGACTTCAGAAATCATTGGAATCGCCAGTACAGAATGTTCCATTCATTCACTGCCAATCTGGAATTCATCTGAATCTGCACTCCAGGTAGGCTTTCATTACACCACTTATGAATGTCCAAGTAACACAATGCTGGTTTTCAGCGGTCTGTTCACACTCTAAGCCCTGCTTTTTACTGGGTATCCACACAACTGTGGTCAGCTCTTCATTTTCATGTCCAAACAATCCAGACTTGAGAAATCATTGCAATCTCCAGTACAGAATGTTCCATTCATTCACTGCGAATCTGGAATTCAACTGAATCTCCACTACCTGCAGATTTATCTTACACCACTTGTGAATGTCCAAGTAAAACAATGCTGGTTTTCAGAGGCCTGTTCATGTTCGCAGTCGTGCTGTTCAATTGGCTATCCACTCAACCTGTTTTGCTCCTCATTTTCCTGTGCACACAACCCAGCCTTCAGAAATCATTGTAATCTCCACTACAGGATGTTCCATTCATTCACTGGGAATCTGGAATTCATCTGAATCTGCACTCCACGCAGGCTTTCGTTACACCACTGCTGAAAGTCGAAGTAATGCAATACTGGTTTTCAGTGGTCTGTTCACATTCGAAGCCGAGGCTTTTTACAGGCTATCCACTCAACACTGGTCAGCTCTTCATTTTCGTGTCCCCACAATCCAGATTTCAGAAATCATTGCAATCTCCACTACAGAATGTTCCATTCATTCACTGCGAGTCTGGAGTTTATCTGATTCTCCACTCCCGCCTGGTTAACATTACACCACTTGTGAATGTCCAAGTAAGCCAATGCTGGTTTTCAGAGGCCTGTTCATACTCGCAGCCGTGCTGTTTAATTGACAATTCACTCCACCCTGTTCAGCTCTTCATTGTCCCACCACACTACCAGCCTTCAGAAATCTTCGTTATCTCCACTACAGAATGTTCCATTCATTCACTGCGAATCTGGAATTCATCTGACTCTCAACTCCACGCAGGTTTTCATTACACCACTGTTGAATGTCCAAGTAACCCAATGCTGGTTTTCAGCGGCCTGTTCATATTCGCAGCCCTGCTGTTTACTTGGCTATCGATTCAAGCCTGGTCAGCTCTTCATTTTCCTGTCCACACAACACAGGCTTCAGAAATCATTGGAATCTCCTCTACAGAATGTTCCATTCATTCACTGCGAATGTGGAATTCAACTGACTCTCCACTCCATGCAGGTTTTCCTTACACCACTGATGAATGTCCAAGTAACCCAATGCTGGTTTTCAGCTGCATGTTCACACTCGCAGCCATGCTATACAATTGGCTTTCCACTAAATCCTGATTAGTTCTTGATTTTCCTTCCACACGACCCAGCCTTCAGAAATCGTTGGAATCTCCACTAGAGAATGTTCCATTCATTCACTGCGAATCTGGAATTCCTCTGAACCTCCACTCCCGGCAGGTTTCCGTTACACCACTGTTGAATGTCCAAGTAACCCAATGTTTTAAGTGTTTTCTTCACAAGCGCAGTGGTGCTGTTCAATTGGCTATCCACTCAACCCTGGCCAGCTCTACATTTTCCTGTCCACACCACAGAGACTGGAGAAATCATTGTTATCTCCACTACAGAATGTTCCATTCATTCACAGCGAATCTGGAATTCATCTGAATCTCCACTCCCGGCAGGTTTTCGTGACACCACTGGTAAATATCCAAGTAAGCCAATGCTGGTTTTAAGTGGCCTGCTCATACTCTCAGCCGTGCTGTTCAATTTGCTATCCACTCAACCCTCTTCAGCTCCATTTTCCTGTCCACATAACCCAAACTTCAGAAACAATTGGTATCTCCTCCACAGAATGTTCCATTCATTGACGGCAAATCTGAAATTCATCTAATTCTCAACTCCCGTCAGGTTTTCGTTACACCACTTGTGAATGTCCAATTAAGCCAAAGCTGGTTTTCAGTGGCCTGTTCTTACTACGAGACGTGCTGTTCATTTGGCTATCCATTCCACCCTGTTCAGCTCTACATTTTCGTGTCCACAAAACCCAGCCTTCAGAAATCATTGGAATCACCACTAGAGAATGTTCCATTCATTCACTGCGAATCTGGAATTCATCTGAATCTCCACTCCCGGCAGGTTTTCATTGCACCACTGCTGAATGTTCAAGTAACGCAATGATGGTTTTCAGCGGTCTATTCACACTCGAACCCGTGCTGTTCACGGTCTAGCGACTCAACACTGGTGAGTTCTTCTTTTTCCAGTTCAGACAATACAAACCTCAGAAACCATTGCAATCTACACTACAGAATGTTTCATTCATTCAGGCGAATCTTGAATTCATCTTGTTCTCCACTCCCAGCAGGTTTTCGTTTCACCACTGGTGAATGTCCAAGCAACCCAAGGCTGGTTTCAGCTGCGTGTTAACACTCGCAGCCGTGCTGTTCAATTGGCTATCCAGTGAACGCTGGTTAGCTCTTGATTTTCCTTCCACACACCGAGCCTTCAGAAATCATTCTTATCTCCACTTCAGAATGTTCCATTCGTTCCCTGCGAATCTGGAATTCCTCTGACTCTCCACACCAGGCAGATTTTCCTAACAACACTGGTGAATGACCAGGTAATCCAATGCTGGTTTTCAGCGGCTGTTCACACTCACAGCCTTGCTGTTCAATTGGCAATCCAGTCAAACCTAGTCAGCTCTTCATTTTCCTGTCCACACAACCCAGCGTTCAGAAATCATTGGAATCTCTACTACAGAAATTTCCATTCATTCACTGTGAATCTGGAAATACTCTGAATCTGCATTCCAGGAAGGCTTTCGTTACACCACTGATGAATGTCCAAGTAATGCAATGCTGCTTCTTAGTGGTCTGTTCACACTCGAAACCGTGCTGTTCATTGGCTATCCACTCAATATCGGTCAGCTCTTCAATATCCTGTCCAGACTATCCAGATTCCTAAATGTTGGCAATCACCACTACAGAATGTTCCATTCAATCACGCGAATCTGGAATTCATCAGAGTCTCCACTCCTGGAAGGTTTTCGTGACACCACTGGTAAATGTCCAAGGAAGACAATGCTGGTTTTAAGCCGCCTGCTAACACACTCAGCCGTGCTGTTCAATTTGCTATCCACCCAACCCTATTCAGCTCTACATTTTCCTGTCCTCATAACCCAACCTTCAGAAATAATTGGTATCTCCTCCACAGAATGTTCCGTTCATTCACTGCGAATCTTAAATTCATCTGACTCTCAACTCCCGGCGGGTTATCGTTACACCACTTGTGAATGTCCAAGTAAGCCAATGCTGGTTTTCAGTGGCCTGTTCATACTAAGAGACGTGCTGTTCATTTGGCTATCCACTCCACCCTGTTCAGCTCTACATTCTCGTGTCCACAAAACCCAGCCTTCAGAAATCATTGGAATCACCACTAGAGAATGTTCCATTCATTCACTGCGAATCTGGAATTCATCTGAACCTCCACTCCTGGCAGGTTTTCGTTACGCCACTGGTGAATGTCCAAGTAACTCAATACTGGTTTTCAGAGGCATGTTCAACTCGCAGAAGTGCTGTTCAATGGGCTATCCACTCAATATTGGTCAGCTCTTCATTTTCCTCTCCACACAAACCAGCCTTCAGAAATCATTGGGCTCTCCACTACAGACTGTTCCATTCATTCACTGCGATTCTGCAATTCATCTGACTCTCCGCTCCAGGCAGGTTTTCATTACAGCACTGGTGAATGACCAAGTAATCCAATGCTGGTTTTCAGCCGCCTTTTCACACTCGCAGTGTGCTGTTCAATTGTCTATCCACTCAAACCTGGTCAGCCTTTCATTTTCTTTTCCACAATATCAGACTTCAGAAATCATTGGAATCGCCAGTACAGAATGTTCCATTCATTCACTGCCAATCTGGAATTCATCGGAATCTGCACTCCAGGTAGGCTTTCATTACACCACTTATGAATGTCCAAGTAACACAATGCTGGTTTTCAGCGGTCTGTTCACACTCTAAGCCCTGCTTTTTACTGGGTATCCACACAACTGTGGTCAGCTCTTCATTTTCATGTCCAAACAATCCAGACTTGAGAAATCATTGCAATCTCCAGTACAGAATGTTCCATTCATTCACTGCGAATCTGGAATTCAACTGAATCTCCACTACCTGCAGATTTATCTTACACCACTTGTGAATGTCCAAGTAAAACAATGCTGGTTTTCAGAGGCCTGTTCATGTTCGCAGTCGTGCTGTTCAATTGGCTATCCACTCAACCTGTTTTGCTCCTCATTTTCCTGTGCACACAACCCAGCCTTCAGAAATCATTGTAATCTCCACTACAGGATGTTCCATTCATTCACTGGGAATCTGGAATTCATCTGAATCTGCACTCCACGCAGGCTTTCGTTACACCACTGCTGAAAGTCGAAGTAATGCAATACTGGTTTTCAGTGGTCTGTTCACATTCGAAGCCGAGGCTTTTTACAGGCTATCCACTCAACACTGGTCAGCTCTTCATTTTCGTGTCCCCACAATCCAGATTTCAGAAATCATTGCAATCTCCACTACAGAATGTTCCATTCATTCACTGCGAGTCTGGAGTTTATCTGATTCTCCACTCCCGCCTGGTTAACATTACACCACTTGTGAATGTCCAAGTAAGCCAATGCTGGTTTTCAGAGGCCTGTTCATACTCGCAGCCGTGCTGTTTAATTGACAATTCACTCCACCCTGTTCAGCTCTTCATTGTCCCACCACACTACCAGCCTTCAGAAATCTTTGTTATCTCCACTACAGAATGTTCCATTCATTCACTGCGAATCTGGAATTCATCTGACTCTCAACTCCACGCAGGTTTTCATTACACCACTGTTGAATGTCCAAGTAACCCAATGCTGGTTTTCAGCGGCCTGTTCATATTCGCAGCCCTGCTGTTTACTTGGCTATCGATTCAAGCCTGGTCAGCTCTTCATTTTCCTGTCCACACAACACAGGCTTCAGAAATCATTGGAATCTCCTCTACAGAATGTTCCATTCATTCACTGCGAATGTGGAATTCAACTGACTCTCCACTCCATGCAGGTTTTCCTTACACCACTGATGAATGTCCAAGTAACCCAATGCTGGTTTTCAGCTGCATGTTCACACTCGCAGCCATGCTATACAATTGGCTTTCCACTAAATCCTGATTAGTTCTTGATTTTCCTTCCACACGACCCAGCCTTCAGAAATCGTTGGAATCTCCACTAGAGAATGTTCCATTCATTCACTGCGAATCTGGAATTCCTCTGAACCTCCACTCCCGGCAGGTTTCCGTTACACCACTGTTGAATGTCCAAGTAACCCAATGTTTTAAGTGTTTTCTTCACAAGCGCAGTGGTGCTGTTCAATTGGCTATCCACTCAACCCTGGCCAGCTCTACATTTTCCTGTCCACACCACAGAGACTGGAGAAATCATTGTTATCTCCACTACAGAATGTTCCATTCATTCACAGCGAATCTGGAATTCATCTGAATCTCCACTCCCGGCAGGTTTTCGTGACACCACTGGTAAATATCCAAGTAAGCCAATGCTGGTTTTAAGTGGCCTGCTCATACTCTCAGCCGTGCTGTTCAATTTGCTATCCACTCAACCCTCTTCAGCTCCATTTTCCTGTCCACATAACCCAAACTTCAGAAACAATTGGTATCTCCTCCACAGAATGTTCCATTCATTGACGGCAAATCTGAAATTCATCTAATTCTCAACTCCCGTCAGGTTTTCGTTACACCACTTGTGAATGTCCAATTAAGCCAAAGCTGGTTTTCAGTGGCCTGTTCTTACTACGAGACGTGCTGTTCATTTGGCTATCCATTCCACCCTGTTCAGCTCTACATTTTCGTGTCCACAAAACCCAGCCTTCAGAAATCATTGGAATCACCACTAGAGAATGTTCCATTCATTCACTGCGAATCTGGAATTCATCTGAATCTCCACTCCCGGCAGGTTTTCATTGCACCACTGCTGAATGTTCAAGTAACGCAATGATGGTTTTCAGCGGTCTATTCACACTCGAACCCGTGCTGTTCACGGTCTAGCGACTCAACACTGGTGAGTTCTTCTTTTTCCAGTTCAGACAATACAAACCTCAGAAACCATTGCAATCTACACTACAGAATGTTTCATTCATTCAGGCGAATCTTGAATTCATCTTGTTCTCCACTCCCAGCAGGTTTTCGTTTCACCACTGGTGAATGTCCAAGCAACCCAAGGCTGGTTTCAGCTGCGTGTTAACACTCGCAGCCGTGCTGTTCAATTGGCTATCCAGTGAACGCTGGTTAGCTCTTGATTTTCCTTCCACACACCGAGCCTTCAGAAATCATTCTTATCTCCACTTCAGAATGTTCCATTCGTTCCCTGCGAATCTGGAATTCCTCTGACTCTCCACACCAGGCAGATTTTCCTAACAACACTGGTGAATGACCAGGTAATCCAATGCTGGTTTTCAGCGGCTGTTCACACTCACAGCCTTGCTGTTCAATTGGCAATCCAGTCAAACCTAGTCAGCTCTTCATTTTCCTGTCCACACAACCCAGCGTTCAGAAATCATTGGAATCTCTACTACAGAAATTTCCATTCATTCACTGTGAATCTGGAAATACTCTGAATCTGCATTCCAGGAAGGCTTTCGTTACACCACTGATGAATGTCCAAGTAATGCAATGCTGCTTCTTAGTGGTCTGTTCACACTCGAAACCGTGCTGTTCATTGGCTATCCACTCAATATCGGTCAGCTCTTCAATATCCTGTCCAGACTATCCAGATTCCTAAATGTTGGCAATCACCACTACAGAATGTTCCATTCAATCACGCGAATCTGGAATTCATCAGAGTCTCCACTCCTGGAAGGTTTTCGTGACACCACTGGTAAATGTCCAAGGAAGACAATGCTGGTTTTAAGCCGCCTGCTAACACACTCAGCCGTGCTGTTCAATTTGCTATCCACCCAACCCTATTCAGCTCTACATTTTCCTGTCCTCATAACCCAACCTCCAGAAATAATTGGTATCTCCTCCACAGAATGTTCCGTTCATTCACTGCGAATCTTAAATTCATCTGACTCTCAACTCCCGGCGGGTTATCGTTACACCACTTGTGAATGTCCAAGTAAGCCAATGCTGGTTTTCAGTGGCCTGTTCATACTAAGAGACGTGCTGTTCATTTGGCTATCCACTCCACCCTGTTCAGCTCTACATTCTCGTGTCCACAAAACCCAGCCTTCAGAAATCATTGGAATCACCACTAGAGAATGTTCCATTCATTCACTGCGAATCTGGAATTCATCTGAACCTCCACTCCTGGCAGGTTTTCGTTACACCACTGGTGAATGTCCAAGTAACTCAATACTGGTTTTCAGAGGCATGTTCAACTCGCAGAAGTGCTGTTCAATGGGCTATCCACTCAATATTGGTCAGCTCTTCATTTTCCTCTCCACACAAACCAGCCTTCAGAAATCATTGGGCTCTCCACTACAGACTGTTCCATTCATTCACTGCGATTCTGCAATTCATCTGACTCTCCGCTCCAGGCAGGTTTTCATTACAGCACTGGTGAATGACCAAGTAATCCAATGCTGGTTTTCAGCCGCCTTTTCACACTCGCAGTGTGCTGTTCAATTGTCTATCCACTCAAACCTGGTCAGCCTTTCATTTTCTTTTCCACAATATCAGACTTCAGAAATCATTGGAATCGCCAGTACAGAATGTTCCATTCATTCACTGCCAATCTGGAATTCATCTGAATCTGCACTCCAGGTAGGCTTTCATTACACCACTTATGAATGTCCAAGTAACACAATGCTGGTTTTCAGCGGTCTGTTCACACTCTAAGCCCTGCTTTTCACTGGGTATCCACACAACTGTGGTCAGCTCTTCATTTTCATGTCCAAACAATCCAGACTTGAGAAATCATTGCAATCTCCAGTACAGAATGTTCCATTCATTCACTGCGAATCTGGAATTCAACTGAATCTCCACTACCTGCAGATTTATCTTACACCACTTGTGAATGTCCAAGTAAAACAATGCTGGTTTTCAGAGTCCTGTTCATGTTCGCAGTCGTGCTGTTCAATTGGCTATCCACTCAACCTGTTTTGCTCCTCATTTTCCTGTGCACACAACCCAGCCTTCAGAAATCATTGTAATCTCCACTACAGGATGTTCCATTCATTCACTGGGAATCTGGAATTCATCTGAATCTGCACTCCACGCAGGCTTTCGTTACACCACTGCTGAAAGTCGAAGTAATGCAATACTGGTTTTCAGTGGTCTGTTCACATTCGAAGCCGAGGCTTTTTACAGGCTATCCACTCAACACTGGTCAGCTCTTCATTTTCGTGTCCCCACAATCCAGATTTCAGAAATCATTGCAATCTCCACTACAGAATGTTCCATTCATTCACTGCGAGTCTGGAGTTTATCTGATTCTCCACTCCCGCCTGGTTAACATTACACCACTTGTGAATGTCCAAGTAAGCCAATGCTGGTTTTCAGAGGCCTGTTCATACTCGCAGCCGTGCTGTTTAATTGACAATTCACTCCACCCTGTTCAGCTCTTCATTGTCCCACCACACTACCAGCCTTCAGAAATCTTTGTTATCTCCACTACAGAATGTTCCATTCATTCACTGCGAATCTGGAATTCATCTGACTCTCAACTCCACGCAGGTTTTCATTACACCACTGTTGAATGTCCAAGTAACCCAATGCTGGTTTTCAGCGGCCTGTTCATATTCGCAGCCCTGCTGTTTACTTGGCTATCGATTCAAGCCTGGTCAGCTCTTCATTTTCCTGTCCACACAACACAGGCTTCAGAAATCATTGGAATCTCCTCTACAGAATGTTCCATTCATTCACTGCGAATGTGGAATTCAACTGACTCTCCACTCCATGCAGGTTTTCCTTACACCACTGATGAATGTCCAAGTAACCCAATGCTGGTTTTCAGCTGCATGTTCACACTCGCAGCCATGCTATACAATTGGCTTTCCACTAAATCCTGATTAGTTCTTGATTTTCCTTCCACACGACCCAGCCTTCAGAAATCGTTGGAATCTCCACTAGAGAATGTTCCATTCATTCACTGCGAATCTGGAATTCCTCTGAACCTCCACTCCCGGCAGGTTTCCGTTACACCACTGTTGAATGTCCAAGTAACCCAATGTTTAAGTGTTTTCTTCACAAGCGCAGTGGTGCTGTTCAATTGGCTATCCACTCAACCCTGGCCAGCTCTACATTTTCCTGTCCACACCACAGAGACTGGAGAAATCATTGTTATCTCCACTACAGAATGTTCCATTCATTCACAGCGAATCTGGAATTCATCTGAATCTCCACTCCCGGCAGGTTTTCGTGACACCACTGGTAAATATCCAAGTAAGCCAATGCTGGTTTTAAGTGGCCTGCTCATACTCTCAGCCGTGCTGTTCAATTTGCTATCCACTCAACCCTCTTCAGCTCCATTTTCCTGTCCACATAACCCAAACTTCAGAAATAATTGGTATCTCCTCCACAGAATGTTCCATTCATTGACGGCAAATCTGAAATTCATCTAATTCTCAACTCCCGTCAGGTTTTCGTTACACCACTTGTGAATGTCCAATTAAGCCAAAGCTGGTTTTCAGTGGCCTGTTCTTACTACGAGACGTGCTGTTCATTTGGCTATCCATTCCACCCTGTTCAGCTCTACATTTTCGTGTCCACAAAACCCAGCCTTCAGAAATCATTGGAATCACCACTAGAGAATGTTCCATTCATTCACTGCGAATCTGGAATTCATCTGAATCTCCACTCCCGGCAGGTTTTCATTGCACCACTGCTGAATGTTCAAGTAACGCAATGATGGTTTTCAGCGGTCTATTCACACTCGAACCCGTGCTGTTCACGGTCTAGCGACTCAACACTGGTGAGTTCTTCTTTTTCCAGTTCAGACAATACAAACCTCAGAAACCATTGCAATCTACACTACAGAATGTTTCATTCATTCAGGCGAATCTTGAATTCATCTTGTTCTCCACTCCCAGCAGGTTTTCGTTTCACCACTGGTGAATGTCCAAGCAACCCAAGGCTGGTTTCAGCTGCGTGTTAACACTCGCAGCCGTGCTGTTCAATTGGCTATCCAGTGAACGCTGGTTAGCTCTTGATTTTCCTTCCACACACCGAGCCTTCAGAAATCATTCTTATCTCCACTTCAGAATGTTCCATTCGTTCCCTGCGAATCTGGAATTCCTCTGACTCTCCACACCAGGCAGATTTTCCTAACAACACTGGTGAATGACCAGGTAATCCAATGCTGGTTTTCAGCGGCTGTTCACACTCACAGCCTTGCTGTTCAATTGGCAATCCAGTCAAACCTAGTCAGCTCTTCATTTTCCTGTCCACACAACCCAGCGTTCAGAAATCATTGGAATCTCTACTACAGAAATTTCCATTCATTCACTGTGAATCTGGAAATACTCTGAATCTGCATTCCAGGAAGGCTTTCGTTACACCACTGATGAATGTCCAAGTAATGCAATGCTGCTTCTTAGTGGTCTGTTCACACTCGAAACCGTGCTGTTCATTGGCTATCCACTCAATATCGGTCAGCTCTTCAATATCCTGTCCAGACTATCCAGATTCCTAAATGTTGGCAATCACCACTACAGAATGTTCCATTCAATCACGCGAATCTGGAATTCATCAGAGTCTCCACTCCTGGAAGGTTTTCGTGACACCACTGGTAAATGTCCAAGGAAGACAATGCTGGTTTTAAGCCGCCTGCTAACACACTCAGCCGTGCTGTTCAATTTGCTATCCACCCAACCCTATTCAGCTCTACATTTTCCTGTCCTCATAACCCAACCTCCAGAAATAATTGGTATCTCCTCCACAGAATGTTCCGTTCATTCACTGCGAATCTTAAATTCATCTGACTCTCAACTCCCGGCGGGTTATCGTTACACCACTTGTGAATGTCCAAGTAAGCCAATGCTGGTTTTCAGTGGCCTGTTCATACTAAGAGACGTGCTGTTCATTTGGCTATCCACTCCACCCTGTTCAGCTCTACATTCTCGTGTCCACAAAACCCAGCCTTCAGAAATCATTGGAATCACCACTAGAGAATGTTCCATTCATTCACTGCGAATCTGGAATTCCTCTGAACCTCCACTCCTGGCAGGTTTTCGTTACGCCACTGGTGAATGTCCAAGTAACTCAATACTGGTTTTCAGAGGCATGTTCAACTCGCAGAAGTGCTGTTCAATGGGCTATCCACTCAATATTGGTCAGCTCTTCATTTTCCTCTCCACACAAACCAGCCTTCAGAAATCATTGGGCTCTCCACTACAGACTGTTCCATTCATTCACTGCGATTCTGCAATTCATCTGACTCTCCGCTCCAGGCAGGTTTTCATTACAGCACTGGTGAATGACCAAGTAATCCAATGCTGGTTTTCAGCCGCCTTTTCACACTCGCAGTGTGCTGTTCAATTGTCTATCCACTCAAACCTGGTCAGCCTTTCATTTTCTTTTCCACAATATCAGACTTCAGAAATCATTGGAATCGCCAGTACAGAATGTTCCATTCATTCACTGCCAATCTGGAATTCATCGGAATCTGCACTCCAGGTAGGCTTTCATTACACCACTTATGAATGTCCAAGTAACACAATGCTGGTTTTCAGCGGTCTGTTCACACTCTAAGCCCTGCTTTTCACTGGGTATCCACACAACTGTGGTCAGCTCTTCATTTTCATGTCCAAACAATCCAGACTTGAGAAATCATTGCAATCTCCAGTACAGAATGTTCCATTCATTCACTGCGAATCTGGAATTCAACTGAATCTCCACTACCTGCAGATTTATCTTACACCACTTGTGAATGTCCAAGTAAAACAATGCTGGTTTTCAGAGGCCTGTTCATGTTCGCAGTCGTGCTGTTCAATTGGCTATCCACTCAACCTGTTTTGCTCCTCATTTTCCTGTGCACACAACCCAGCCTTCAGAAATCATTGTAATCTCCACTACAGGATGTTCCATTCATTCACTGGGAATCTGGAATTCATCTGAATCTGCACTCCACGCAGGCTTTCGTTACACCACTGCTGAAAGTCGAAGTAATGCAATACTGGTTTTCAGTGGTCTGTTCACATTCGAAGCCGAGGCTTTTTACAGGCTATCCACTCAACACTGGTCAGCTCTTCATTTTCGTGTCCCCACAATCCAGATTTCAGAAATCATTGCAATCTCCACTACAGAATGTTCCATTCATTCACTGCGAGTCTGGAGTTTATCTGATTCTCCACTCCCGCCTGGTTAACATTACACCACTTGTGAATGTCCAAGTAAGCCAATGCTGGTTTTCAGAGGCCTGTTCATACTCGCAGCCGTGCTGTTTAATTGACAATTCACTCCACCCTGTTCAGCTCTTCATTGTCCCACCACACTACCAGCCTTCAGAAATCTTCGTTATCTCCACTACAGAATGTTCCATTCATTCACTGCGAATCTGGAATTCATCTGACTCTCAACTCCACGCAGGTTTTCATTACACCACTGTTGAATGTCCAAGTAACCCAATGCTGGTTTTCAGCGGCCTGTTCATATTCGCAGCCCTGCTGTTTACTTGGCTATCGATTCAAGCCTGGTCAGCTCTTCATTTTCCTGTCCACACAACACAGGCTTCAGAAATCATTGGAATCTCCTCTACAGAATGTTCCATTCATTCACTGCGAATGTGGAATTCAACTGACTCTCCACTCCATGCAGGTTTTCCTTACACCACTGATGAATGTCCAAGTAACCCAATGCTGGTTTTCAGCTGCATGTTCACACTCGCAGCCATGCTATACAATTGGCTTTCCACTAAATCCTGATTAGTTCTTGATTTTCCTTCCACACGACCCAGCCTTCAGAAATCGTTGGAATCTCCACTAGAGAATGTTCCATTCATTCACTGCGAATCTGGAATTCCTCTGAACCTCCACTCCCGGCAGGTTTCCGTTACACCACTGTTGAATGTCCAAGTAACCCAATGTTTTAAGTGTTTTCTTCACAAGCGCAGTGGTGCTGTTCAATTGGCTATCCACTCAACCCTGGCCAGCTCTACATTTTCCTGTCCACACCACAGAGACTGGAGAAATCATTGTTATCTCCACTACAGAATGTTCCATTCATTCACAGCGAATCTGGAATTCATCTGAATCTCCACTCCCGGCAGGTTTTCGTGACACCACTGGTAAATATCCAAGTAAGCCAATGCTGGTTTTAAGTGGCCTGCTCATACTCTCAGCCGTGCTGTTCAATTTGCTATCCACTCAACCCTCTTCAGCTCCATTTTCCTGTCCACATAACCCAAACTTCAGAAACAATTGGTATCTCCTCCACAGAATGTTCCATTCATTGACGGCAAATCTGAAATTCATCTAATTCTCAACTCCCGTCAGGTTTTCGTTACACCACTTGTGAATGTCCAATTAAGCCAAAGCTGGTTTTCAGTGGCCTGTTCTTACTACGAGACGTGCTGTTCATTTGGCTATCCATTCCACCCTGTTCAGCTCTACATTTTCCTGTCCACAAAACCCAGCCTTCAGAAATCATTGGAATCACCACTAGAGAATGTTCCATTCATTCACTGCGAATCTGGAATTCATCTGAATCTCCACTCCCGGCAGGTTTTCATTGCACCACTGCTGAATGTTCAAGTAACGCAATGATGGTTTTCAGCGGTCTATTCACACTCGAACCCGTGCTGTTCACGGTCTAGCGACTCAACACTGGTGAGTTCTTCTTTTTCCAGTTCAGACAATACAAACCTCAGAAACCATTGCAATCTACACTACAGAATGTTTCATTCATTCAGGCGAATCTTGAATTCATCTTGTTCTCCACTCCCAGCAGGTTTTCGTTTCACCACTGGTGAATGTCCAAGCAACCCAAGGCTGGTTTCAGCTGCGTGTTAACACTCGCAGCCGTGCTGTTCAATTGGCTATCCAGTGAACGCTGGTTAGCTCTTGATTTTCCTTCCACACACCGAGCCTTCAGAAATCATTCTTATCTCCACTTCAGAATGTTCCATTCGTTCCCTGCGAATCTGGAATTCCTCTGACTCTCCACACCAGGCAGATTTTCCTAACAACACTGGTGAATGACCAGGTAATCCAATGCTGGTTTTCAGCGGCTGTTCACACTCACAGCCTTGCTGTTCAATTGGCAATCCAGTCAAACCTAGTCAGCTCTTCATTTTCCTGTCCACACAACCCAGCGTTCAGAAATCATTGGAATCTCTACTACAGAAATTTCCATTCATTCACTGTGAATCTGGAAATACTCTGAATCTGCATTCCAGGAAGGCTTTCGTTACACCACTGATGAATGTCCAAGTAATGCAATGCTGCTTCTTAGTGGTCTGTTCACACTCGAAACCGTGCTGTTCATTGGCTATCCACTCAATATCGGTCAGCTCTTCAATATCCTGTCCAGACTATCCAGATTCCTAAATGTTGGCAATCACCACTACAGAATGTTCCATTCAATCACGCGAATCTGGAATTCATCAGAGTCTCCACTCCTGGAAGGTTTTCGTGACACCACTGGTAAATGTCCAAGGAAGACAATGCTGGTTTTAAGCCGCCTGCTAACACACTCAGCCGTGCTGTTCAATTTGCTATCCACCCAACCCTATTCAGCTCTACATTTTCCTGTCCTCATAACCCAACCTTCAGAAATAATTGGTATCTCCTCCACAGAATGTTCCGTTCATTCACTGCGAATCTTAAATTCATCTGACTCTCAACTCCCGGCGGGTTATCGTTACACCACTTGTGAATGTCCAAGTAAGCCAATGCTGGTTTTCAGTGGCCTGTTCATACTAAGAGACGTGCTGTTCATTTGGCTATCCACTCCACCCTGTTCAGCTCTACATTCTCGTGTCCACAAAACCCAGCCTTCAGAAATCATTGGAATCACCACTAGAGAATGTTCCATTCATTCACTGCGAATCTGGAATTCCTCTGAACCTCCACTCCTGGCAGGTTTTCGTTACGCCACTGGTGAATGTCCAAGTAACTCAATACTGGTTTTCAGAGGCATGTTCAACTCGCAGAAGTGCTGTTCAATGGGCTATCCACTCAATATTGGTCAGCTCTTCATTTTCCTCTCCACACAAACCAGCCTTCAGAAATCATTGGGCTCTCCACTACAGACTGTTCCATTCATTCACTGCGATTCTGCAATTCATCTGACTCTCCGCTCCAGGCAGGTTTTCATTACAGCACTGGTGAATGACCAAGTAATCCAATGCTGGTTTTCAGCCGCCTTTTCACACTCGCAGTGTGCTGTTCAATTGTCTATCCACTCAAACCTGGTCAGCCTTTCATTTTCTTTTCCACAATATCAGACTTCAGAAATCATTGGAATCGCCAGTACAGAATGTTCCATTCATTCACTGCCAATCTGGAATTCATCGGAATCTGCACTCCAGGTAGGCTTTCATTACACCACTTATGAATGTCCAAGTAACACAATGCTGGTTTTCAGCGGTCTGTTCACACTCTAAGCCCTGCTTTTTACTGGGTATCCACACAACTGTGGTCAGCTCTTCATTTTCATGTCCAAACAATCCAGACTTGAGAAATCATTGCAATCTCCAGTACAGAATGTTCCATTCATTCACTGCGAATCTGGAATTCAACTGAATCTCCACTACCTGCAGATTTATCTTACACCACTTGTGAATGTCCAAGTAAAACAATGCTGGTTTTCAGAGGCCTGTTCATGTTCGCAGTCGTGCTGTTCAATTGGCTATCCACTCAACCTGTTTTGCTCCTCATTTTCCTGTGCACACAACCCAGCCTTCAGAAATCATTGTAATCTCCACTACAGGATGTTCCATTCATTCACTGGGAATCTGGAATTCATCTGAATCTGCACTCCACGCAGGCTTTCGTTACACCACTGCTGAAAGTCGAAGTAATGCAATACTGGTTTTCAGTGGTCTGTTCACATTCGAAGCCGAGGCTTTTTACAGGCTATCCACTCAACACTGGTCAGCTCTTCATTTTCGTGTCCCCACAATCCAGATTTCAGAAATCATTGCAATCTCCACTACAGAATGTTCCATTCATTCACTGCGAGTCTGGAGTTTATCTGATTCTCCACTCCCGCCTGGTTAACATTACACCACTTGTGAATGTCCAAGTAAGCCAATGCTGGTTTTCAGAGGCCTGTACATACTCGCAGCCGTGCTGTTTAATTGACAATTCACTCCACCCTGTTCAGCTCTTCATTGTCCCACCACACTACCAGCCTTCAGAAATCTTTGTTATCTCCACTACAGAATGTTCCATTCATTCACTGCGAATCTGGAATTCATCTGACTCTCAACTCCACGCAGGTTTTCATTACACCACTGTTGAATGTCCAAGTAACCCAATGCTGGTTTTCAGCGGCCTGTTCATATTCGCAGCCCTGCTGTTTACTTGGCTATCGATTCAAGCCTGGTCAGCTCTTCATTTTCCTGTCCACACAACACAGGCTTCAGAAACCATTGGAATCTCCTCTACAGAATGTTCCATTCATTCACTGCGAATGTGGAATTCAACTGACTCTCCACTCCATGCAGGTTTTCCTTACACCACTGATGAATGTCCAAGTAACCCAATGCTGGTTTTCAGCTGCATGTTCACACTCGCAGCCATGCTATACAATTGGCTTTCCACTAAATCCTGATTAGTTCTTGATTTTCCTTCCACACGACCCAGCCTTCAGAAATCGTTGGAATCTCCACTAGAGAATGTTCCATTCATTCACTGCGAATCTGGAATTCCTCTGAACCTCCACTCCCGGCAGGTTTCCGTTACACCACTGTTGAATGTCCAAGTAACCCAATGTTTTAAGTGTTTTCTTCACAAGCGCAGTGGTGCTGTTCAATTGGCTATCCACTCAACCCTGGCCAGCTCTACATTTTCCTGTCCACACCACAGAGACTGGAGAAATCATTGTTATCTCCACTACAGAATGTTCCATTCATTCACAGCGAATCTGGAATTCATCTGAATCTCCACTCCCGGCAGGTTTTCGTGACACCACTGGTAAATATCCAAGTAAGCCAATGCTGGTTTTAAGTGGCCTGCTCATACTCTCAGCCATGCTGTTCAATTTGCTATCCACTCAACCCTCTTCAGCTCCATTTTCCTGTCCACATAACCCAAACTTCAGAAACAATTGGTATCTCCTCCACAGAATGTTCCATTCATTGACGGCAAATCTGAAATTCATCTAATTCTCAACTCCCGTCAGGTTTTCGTTACACCACTTGTGAATGTCCAATTAAGCCAAAGCTGGTTTTCAGTGGCCTGTTCTTACTACGAGACGTGCTGTTCATTTGGCTATCCATTCCACCCTGTTCAGCTCTACATTTTCGTGTCCACAAAACCCAGCCTTCAGAAATCATTGGAATCACCACTAGAGAATGTTCCATTCATTCACTGCGAATCTGGAATTCATCTGAATCTCCACTCCCGGCAGGTTTTCATTGCACCACTGCTGAATGTTCAAGTAACGCAATGATGGTTTTCAGCGGTCTATTCACACTCGAACCCGTGCTGTTCACGGTCTAGCGACTCAACACTGGTGAGTTCTTCTTTTTCCAGTTCAGACAATACAAACCTCAGAAACCATTGCAATCTACACTACAGAATGTTTCATTCATTCAGGCGAATCTTGAATTCATCTTGTTCTCCACTCCCAGCAGGTTTTCGTTTCACCACTGGTGAATGTCCAAGCAACCCAAGGCTGGTTTCAGCTGCGTGTTAACACTCGCAGCCGTGCTGTTCAATTGGCTATCCAGTGAACGCTGGTTAGCTCTTGATTTTCCTTCCACACACCGAGCCTTCAGAAATCATTCTTATCTCCACTTCAGAATGTTCCATTCGTTCCCTGCGAATCTGGAATTCCTCTGACTCTCCACACCAGGCAGATTTTCCTAACAACACTGGTGAATGACCAGGTAATCCAATGCTGGTTTTCAGCGGCTGTTCACACTCACAGCCTTGCTGTTCAATTGGCAATCCAGTCAAACCTAGTCAGCTCTTCATTTTCCTGTCCACACAACCCAGCGTTCAGAAATCATTGGAATCTCTACTACAGAAATTTCCATTCATTCACTGTGAATCTGGAAATACTCTGAATCTGCATTCCAGGAAGGCTTTCGTTACACCACTGATGAATGTCCAAGTAATGCAATGCTGCTTCTTAGTGGTCTGTTCACACTCGAAACCGTGCTGTTCATTGGCTATCCACTCAATATCGGTCAGCTCTTCAATATCCTGTCCAGACTATCCAGATTCCTAAATGTTGGCAATCACCACTACAGAATGTTCCATTCAATCACGCGAATCTGGAATTCATCAGAGTCTCCACTCCTGGAAGGTTTTCGTGACACCACTGGTAAATGTCCAAGGAAGACAATGCTGGTTTTAAGCCGCCTGCTAACACACTCAGCCGTGCTGTTCAATTTGCTATCCACCCAACCCTATTCAGCTCTACATTTTCCTGTCCTCATAACCCAACCTTCAGAAATAATTGGTATCTCCTCCACAGAATGTTCCGTTCATTCACTGCGAATCTTAAATTCATCTGACTCTCAACTCCCGGCGGGTTATCGTTACACCACTTGTGAATGTCCAAGTAAGCCAATGCTGGTTTTCAGTGGCCTGTTCATACTAAGAGACGTGCTGTTCATTTGGCTATCCACTCCACCCTGTTCAGCTCTACATTCTCGTGTCCACAAAACCCAGCCTTCAGAAATCATTGGAATCACCACTAGAGAATGTTCCATTCATTCACTGCGAATCTGGAATTCCTCTGAACCTCCACTCCTGGCAGGTTTTCGTTACGCCACTGGTGAATGTCCAAGTAACTCAATACTGGTTTTCAGAGGCATGTTCAACTCGCAGAAGTGCTGTTCAATGGGCTATCCACTCAATATTGGTCAGCTCTTCATTTTCCTCTCCACACAAACCAGCCTTCAGAAATCATTGGGCTCTCCACTACAGACTGTTCCATTCATTCACTGCGATTCTGCAATTCATCTGACTCTCCGCTCCAGGCAGGTTTTCATTACAGCACTGGTGAATGACCAAGTAATCCAATGCTGGTTTTCAGCCGCCTTTTCACACTCGCAGTGTGCTCTTCAATTGTCTATCCACTCAAACCTGGTCAGCCTTTCATTTTCTTTTCCACAATATCAGACTTCAGAAATCATTGGAATCGCCAGTACAGAATGTTCCATTCATTCACTGCCAATCTGGAATTCATCTGAATCTGCACTCCAGGTAGGCTTTCATTACACCACTTATGAATGTCCAAGTAACACAATGCTGGTTTTCAGCGGTCTGTTCACACTCTAAGCCCTGCTTTTTACTGGGTATCCACACAACTGTGGTCAGCTCTTCATTTTCATGTCCAAACAATCCAGACTTGAGAAATCATTGCAATCTCCAGTACAGAATGTTCCATTCATTCACTGCGAATCTGGAATTCAACTGAATCTCCACTACCTGCAGATTTATCTTACACCACTTGTGAATGTCCAAGTAAAACAATGCTGGTTTTCAGAGGCCTGTTCATGTTCGCAGTCGTGCTGTTCAATTGGCTATCCACTCAACCTGTTTTGCTCCTCATTTTCCTGTGCACACAACCCAGCCTTCAGAAATCATTGTAATCTCCACTACAGGATGTTCCATTCATTCACTGGGAATCTGGAATTCATCTGAATCTGCACTCCACGCAGGCTTTCGTTACACCACTGCTGAAAGTCGAAGTAATGCAATACTGGTTTTCAGTGGTCTGTTCACATTCGAAGCCGAGGCTTTTTACAGGCTATCCACTCAACACTGGTCAGCTCTTCATTTTCGTGTCCCCACAATCCAGATTTCAGAAATCATTGCAATCTCCACTACAGAATGTTCCATTCATTCACTGCGAGTCTGGAGTTTATCTGATTCTCCACTCCCGCCTGGTTAACATTACACCACTTGTGAATGTCCAAGTAAGCCAATGCTGGTTTTCAGAGGCCTGTTCATACTCGCAGCCGTGCTGTTTAATTGACAATTCACTCCACCCTGTTCAGCTCTTCATTGTCCCACCACACTACCAGCCTTCAGAAATCTTCGTTATCTCCACTACAGAATGTTCCATTCATTCACTGCGAATCTGGAATTCATCTGACTCTCAACTCCACGCAGGTTTTCATTACACCACTGTTGAATGTCCAAGTAACCCAATGCTGGTTTTCAGCGGCCTGTTCATATTCGCAGCCCTGCTGTTTACTTGGCTATCGATTCAAGCCTGGTCAGCTCTTCATTTTCCTGTCCACACAACACAGGCTTCAGAAATCATTGGAATCTCCTCTACAGAATGTTCCATTCATTCACTGCGAATGTGGAATTCAACTGACTCTCCACTCCATGCAGGTTTTCCTTACACCACTGATGAATGTCCAAGTAACCCAATGCTGGTTTTCAGCTGCATGTTCACACTCGCAGCCATGCTATACAATTGGCTTTCCACTAAATCCTGATTAGTTCTTGATTTTCCTTCCACACGACCCAGCCTTCAGAAATCGTTGGAATCTCCACTAGAGAATGTTCCATTCATTCACTGCGAATCTGGAATTCCTCTGAACCTCCACTCCCGGCAGGTTTCCGTTACACCACTGTTGAATGTCCAAGTAACCCAATGTTTTAAGTGTTTTCTTCACAAGCGCAGTGGTGCTGTTCAATTGGCTATCCACTCAACCCTGGCCAGCTCTACATTTTCCTGTCCACACCACAGAGACTGGAGAAATCATTGTTATCTCCACTACAGAATGTTCCATTCATTCACAGCGAATCTGGAATTCATCTGAATCTCCACTCCCGGCAGGTTTTCGTGACACCACTGGTAAATATCCAAGTAAGCCAATGCTGGTTTTAAGTGGCCTGCTCATACTCTCAGCCGTGCTGTTCAATTTGCTATCCACTCAACCCTCTTCAGCTCCATTTTCCTGTCCACATAACCCAAACTTCAGAAACAATTGGTATCTCCTCCACAGAATGTTCCATTCATTGACGGCAAATCTGAAATTCATCTAATTCTCAACTCCCGTCAGGTTTTCGTTACACCACTTGTGAATGTCCAATTAAGCCAAAGCTGGTTTTCAGTGGCCTGTTCTTACTACGAGACGTGCTGTTCATTTGGCTATCCATTCCACCCTGTTCAGCTCTACATTTTCGTGTCCACAAAACCCAGCCTTCAGAAATCATTGGAATCACCACTAGAGAATGTTCCATTCATTCACTGCGAATCTGGAATTCATCTGAATCTCCACTCCCGGCAGGTTTTCATTGCACCACTGCTGAATGTTCAAGTAACGCAATGATGGTTTTCAGCGGTCTATTCACACTCGAACCCGTGCTGTTCACGGTCTAGCGACTCAACACTGGTGAGTTCTTCTTTTTCCAGTTCAGACAATACAAACCTCAGAAACCATTGCAATCTACACTACAGAATGTTTCATTCATTCAGGCGAATCTTGAATTCATCTTGTTCTCCACTCCCAGCAGGTTTTCGTTTCACCACTGGTGAATGTCCAAGCAACCCAAGGCTGGTTTCAGCTGCGTGTTAACACTCGCAGCCGTGCTGTTCAATTGGCTATCCAGTGAACGCTGGTTAGCTCTTGATTTTCCTTCCACACACCGAGCCTTCAGAAATCATTCTTATCTCCACTTCAGAATGTTCCATTCGTTCCCTGCGAATCTGGAATTCCTCTGACTCTCCACACCAGGCAGATTTTCCTAACAACACTGGTGAATGACCAGGTAATCCAATGCTGGTTTTCAGCGGCTGTTCACACTCACAGCCTTGCTGTTCAATTGGCAATCCAGTCAAACCTAGTCAGCTCTTCATTTTCCTGTCCACACAACCCAGCGTTCAGAAATCATTGGAATCTCTACTACAGAAATTTCCATTCATTCACTGTGAATCTGGAAATACTCTGAATCTGCATTCCAGGAAGGCTTTCGTTACACCACTGATGAATGTCCAAGTAATGCAATGCTGCTTCTTAGTGGTCTGTTCACACTCGAAACCGTGCTGTTCATTGGCTATCCACTCAATATCGGTCAGCTCTTCAATATCCTGTCCAGACTATCCAGATTCCTAAATGTTGGCAATCACCACTACAGAATGTTCCATTCAATCACGCGAATCTGGAATTCATCAGAGTCTCCACTCCTGGAAGGTTTTCGTGACTCCACTGGTAAATGTCCAAGGAAGACAATGCTGGTTTTAAGCCGCCTGCTAACACACTCAGCCGTGCTGTTCAATTTGCTATCCACCCAACCCTATTCAGCTCTACATTTTCCTGTCCTCATAACCCAACCTTCAGAAATAATTGGTATCTCCTCCACAGAATGTTCCGTTCATTCACTGCGAATCTTAAATTCATCTGACTCTCAACTCCCGGCGGGTTATCGTTACACCACTTGTGAATGTCCAAGTAAGCCAATGCTGGTTTTCAGTGGCCTGTTCATACTAAGAGACGTGCTGTTCATTTGGCTATCCACTCCACCCTGTTCAGCTCTACATTTTCGTGTCCACAAAACCCAGCCTTCAGAAATCATTGGAATCACCACTAGAGAATGTTCCATTCATTCACTGCGAATCTGGAATTCCTCTGAACCTCCACTCCTGGCAGGTTTTCGTTACGCCACTGGTGAATGTCCAAGTAACTCAATACTGGTTTTCAGAGGCATGTTCAACTCGCAGAAGTGCTGTTCAATGGGCTATCCACTCAATATTGGTCAGCTCTTCATTTTCCTCTCCACACAAACCAGCCTTCAGAAATCATTGGGCTCTCCACTACAGACTGTTCCATTCATTCACTGCGATTCTGCAATTCATCTGACTCTCCGCTCCAGGCAGGTTTTCATTACAGCACTGGTGAATGACCAAGTAATCCAATGCTGGTTTTCAGCCGCCTTTTCACACTCGCAGTGTGCTGTTCAATTGTCTATCCACTCAAACCTGGTCAGCCTTTCATTTTCTTTTCCACAATATCAGACTTCAGAAATCATTGGAATCGCCAGTACAGAATGTTCCATTCATTCACTGCCAATCTGGAATTCATCTGAATCTGCACTCCAGGTAGGCTTTCATTACACCACTTATGAATGTCCAAGTAACACAATGCTGGTTTTCAGCGGTCTGTTCACACTCTAAGCCCTGCTTTTTACTGGGTATCCACACAACTGTGGTCAGCTCTTCATTTTCATGTCCAAACAATCCAGACTTGAGAAATCATTGCAATCTCCAGTACAGAATGTTCCATTCATTCACTGCGAATCTGGAATTCAACTGAATCTCCACTACCTGCAGATTTATCTTACACCACTTGTGAATGTCCAAGTAAAACAATGCTGGTTTTCAGAGGCCTGTTCATGTTCGCAGTCGTGCTGTTCAATTGGCTATCCACTCAACCTGTTTTGCTCCTCATTTTCCTGTGCACACAACCCAGCCTTCAGAAATCATTGTAATCTCCACTACAGGATGTTCCATTCATTCACTGGGAATCTGGAATTCATCTGAATCTGCACTCCACGCAGGCTTTCGTTACACCACTGCTGAAAGTCGAAGTAATGCAATACTGGTTTTCAGTGGTCTGTTCACATTCGAAGCCGAGGCTTTTTACAGGCTATCCACTCAACACTGGTCAGTTCTTCATTTTCGTGTCCCCACAATCCAGATTTCAGAAATCATTGCAATCTCCACTACAGAATGTTCCATTCATTCACTGCGAGTCTGGAGTTTATCTGATTCTCCACTCCCGCCTGGTTAACATTACACCACTTGTGAATGTCCAAGTAAGCCAATGCTGGTTTTCAGAGGCCTGTTCATACTCGCAGCCGTGCTGTTTAATTGACAATTCACTCCACCCTGTTCAGCTCTTCATTGTCCCACCACACTACCAGCCTTCAGAAATCTTTGTTATCTCCACTACAGAATGTTCCATTCATTCACTGCGAATCTGGAATTCATCTGACTCTCAACTCCACGCAGGTTTTCATTACACCACTGTTGAATGTCCAAGTAACCCAATGCTGGTTTTCAGCGGCCTGTTCATATTCGCAGCCCTGCTGTTTACTTGGCTATCGATTCAAGCTGGTCAGCTCTTCATTTTCCTGTCCACACAACACAGGCTTCAGAAATCATTGGAATCTCCTCTACAGAATGTTCCATTCATTCACTGCGAATGTGGAATTCAACTGACTCTCCACTCCATGCAGGTTTTCCTTACACCACTGATGAATGTCCAAGTAACCCAATGCTGGTTTTCAGCTGCATGTTCACACTCGCAGCCATGCTATACAATTGGCTTTCCACTAAATCCTGATTAGTTCTTGATTTTCCTTCCACACGACCCAGCCTTCAGAAATCGTTGGAATCTCCACTAGAGAATGTTCCATTCATTCACTGCGAATCTGGAATTCCTCTGAACCTCCACTCCCGGCAGGTTTTCGTTACACCACTGTTGAATGTCCAAGTAACCCAATGTTTTAAGTGTTTTCTTCACAAGCGCAGTAGTGCTGTTCAATTGGCTATCCACTCAACCCTGGCCAGCTCTACATTTTCCTGTCCACACCACAGAGACTGGAGAAATCATTGTTATCTCCACTACAGAATGTTCCATTCATTCACAGCGAATCTGGAATTCATCTGAATCTCCACTCCCGGCAGGTTTTCGTGACACCACTGGTAAATATCCAAGTAAGCCAATGCTGGTTTTAAGTGGCCTGCTCATACTCTCAGCCGTGCTGTTCAATTTGCTATCCACTCAACCCTCTTCAGCTCCATTTTCCTGTCCACATAACCCAAACTTCAGAAACAATTGGTATCTCCTCCACAGAATGTTCCATTCATTGACGGCAAATCTGAAATTCATCTAATTCTCAACTCCCGTCAGGTTTTCGTTACACCACTTGTGAATGTCCAATTAAGCCAAAGCTGGTTTTCAGTGGCCTGTTCTTACTACGAGACGTGCTGTTCATTTGGCTATCCATTCCACCCTGTTCAGCTCTACATTTTCGTGTCCACAAAACCCAGCCTTCAGAAATCATTGGAATCACCACTAGAGAATGTTCCATTCATTCACTGCGAATCTGGAATTCATCTGAATCTCCACTCCCGGCAGGTTTTCATTGCACCACTGCTGAATGTTCAAGTAACGCAATGATGGTTTTCAGCGGTCTATTCACACTCGAACCCGTGCTGTTCACGGTCTAGCGACTCAACACTGGTGAGTTCTTCTTTTTCCAGTTCAGACAATACAAACCTCAGAAACCATTGCAATCTACACTACAGAATGTTTCATTCATTCAGGCGAATCTTGAATTCATCTTGTTCTCCACTCCCAGCAGGTTTTCGTTTCACCACTGGTGAATGTCCAAGCAACCCAAGGCTGGTTTCAGCTGCGTGTTAACACTCGCAGCCGTGCTGTTCAATTGGCTATCCAGTGAACGCTGGTTAGCTCTTGATTTTCCTTCCACACACCGAGCCTTCAGAAATCATTCTTATCTCCACTTCAGAATGTTCCATTCGTTCCCTGCGAATCTGGAATTCCTCTGACTCTCCACACCAGGCAGATTTTCCTAACAACACTGGTGAATGACCAGGTAATCCAATGCTGGTTTTCAGCGGCTGTTCACACTCACAGCCTTGCTGTTCAATTGGCAATCCAGTCAAACCTAGTCAGCTCTTCATTTTCCTGTCCACACAACCCAGCGTTCAGAAATCATTGGAATCTCTACTACAGAAATTTCCATTCATTCACTGTGAATCTGGAAATACTCTGAATCTGCATTCCAGGAAGGCTTTCGTTACACCACTGATGAATGTCCAAGTAATGCAATGCTGCTTCTTAGTGGTCTGTTCACACTCGAAACCGTGCTGTTCATTGGCTATCCACTCAATATCGGTCAGCTCTTCAATATCCTGTCCAGACTATCCAGATTCCTAAATGTTGGCAATCACCACTACAGAATGTTCCATTCAATCACGCGAATCTGGAATTCATCAGAGTCTCCACTCCTGGAAGGTTTTCGTGACACCACTGGTAAATGTCCAAGGAAGACAATGCTGGTTTTAAGCCGCCTGCTAACACACTCAGCCGTGCTGTTCAATTTGCTATCCACCCAACCCTATTCAGCTCTACATTTTCCTGTCCTCATAACCCAACCTTCAGAAATAATTGGTATCTCCTCCACAGAATGTTCCGTTCATTCACTGCGAATCTTAAATTCATCTGACTCTCAACTCCCGGCGGGTTATCGTTACACCACTTGTGAATGTCCAAGTAAGCCAATGCTGGTTTTCAGTGGCCTGTTCATACTAAGAGACGTGCTGTTCATTTGGCTATCCACTCCACCCTGTTCAGCTCTACATTCTCGTGTCCACAAAACCCAGCCTTCAGAAATCATTGGAATCACCACTAGAGAATGTTCCATTCATTCACTGCGAATCTGGAATTCCTCTGAACCTCCACTCCTGGCAGGTTTTCGTTACGCCACTGGTGAATGTCCAAGTAACTCAATACTGGTTTTCAGAGGCATGTTCAACTCGCAGAAGTGCTGTTCAATGGGCTATCCACTCAATATTGGTCAGCTCTTCATTTTCCTCTCCACACAAACCAGCCTTCAGAAATCATTGGGCTCTCCACTACAGACTGTTCCATTCATTCACTGCGATTCTGCAATTCATCTGACTCTCCGCTCCAGGCAGGTTTTCATTACAGCACTGGTGAATGACCAAGTAATCCAATGCTGGTTTTCAGCCGCCTTTTCACACTCGCAGTGTGCTGTTCAATTGTCTATCCACTCAAACCTGGTCAGCCTTTCATTTTCTTTTCCACAATATCAGACTTCAGAAATCATTGGAATCGCCAGTACAGAATGTTCCATTCATTCACTGCCAATCTGGAATTCATCTGAATCTGCACTCCAGGTAGGCTTTCATTACACCACTTATGAATGTCCAAGTAACACAATGCTGGTTTTCAGCGGTCTGTTCACACTCTAAGCCCTGCTTTTTACTGGGTATCCACACAACTGTGGTCAGCTCTTCATTTTCATGTCCAAACAATCCAGACTTGAGAAATCATTGCAATCTCCAGTACAGAATGTTCCATTCATTCACTGCGAATCTGGAATTCAACTGAATCTCCACTACCTGCAGATTTATCTTACACCACTTGTGAATGTCCAAGTAAAACAATGCTGGTTTTCAGAGGCCTGTTCATGTTCGCAGTCGTGCTGTTCAATTGGCTATCCACTCAACCTGTTTTGCTCCTCATTTTCCTGTGCACACAACCCAGCCTTCAGAAATCATTGTAATCTCCACTACAGGATGTTCCATTCATTCACTGGGAATCTGGAATTCATCTGAATCTGCACTCCACGCAGGCTTTCGTTACACCACTGCTGAAAGTCGAAGTAATGCAATACTGGTTTTCAGTGGTCTGTTCACATTCGAAGCCGAGGCTTTTTACAGGCTATCCACTCAACACTGGTCAGCTCTTCATTTTCGTGTCCCCACAATCCAGATTTCAGAAATCATTGCAATCTCCACTACAGAATGTTCCATTCATTCACTGCGAGTCTGGAGTTTATCTGATTCTCCACTCCCGCCTGGTTAACATTACACCACTTGTGAATGTCCAAGTAAGCCAATGCTGGTTTTCAGAGGCCTGTTCATACTCGCAGCCGTGCTGTTTAATTGACAATTCACTCCACCCTGTTCAGCTCTTCATTGTCCCACCACACTACCAGCCTTCAGAAATCTTTGTTATCTCCACTACAGAATGTTCCATTCATTCACTGCCAATCTGGAATTCATCTGACTCTCAACTCCACGCAGGTTTTCATTACACCACTGTTGAATGTCCAAGTAACCCAATGCTGGTTTTCAGCGGCCTGTTCATATTCGCAGCCCTGCTGTTTACTTGGCTATCGATTCAAGCCTGGTCAGCTCTTCATTTTCCTGTCCACACAACACAGGCTTCAGAAATCATTGGAATCTCCTCTACAGAATGTTCCATTCATTCACTGCGAATGTGGAATTCAACTGACTCTCCACTCCATGCAGGTTTTCCTTACACCACTGATGAATGTCCAAGTAACCCAATGCTGGTTTTCAGCTGCATGTTCACACTCGCAGCCATGCTATACAATTGGCTTTCCACTAAATCCTGATTAGTTCTTGATTTTCCTTCCACACGACCCAGCCTTCAGAAATCGTTGGAATCTCCACTAGAGAATGTTCCATTCATTCACTGCGAATCTGGAATTCCTCTGAACCTCCACTCCCGGCAGGTTTTCGTTACACCACTGTTGAATGTCCAAGTAACCCAATGTTTTAAGTGTTTTCTTCACAAGCGCAGTGGTGCTGTTCAATTGGCTATCCACTCAACCCTGGCCAGCTCTACATTTTCCTGTCCACACCACAGAGACTGGAGAAATCATTGTTATCTCCACTACAGAATGTTCCATTCATTCACAGCGAATCTGGAATTCATCTGAATCTCCACTCCCGGCAGGTTTTCGTGACACCACTGGTAAATATCCAAGTAAGCCAATGCTGGTTTTAAGTGGCCTGCTCATACTCTCAGCCGTGCTGTTCAATTTGCTATCCACTCAACCCTCTTCAGCTCCATTTTCCTGTCCACATAACCCAAACTTCAGAAACAATTGGTATCTCCTCCACAGAATGTTCCATTCATTGACGGCAAATCTGAAATTCATCTAATTCTCAACTCCCGTCAGGTTTTCGTTACACCACTTGTGAATGTCCAATTAAGCCAAAGCTGGTTTTCAGTGGCCTGTTCTTACTACGAGACGTGCTGTTCATTTGGCTATCCATTCCACCCTGTTCAGCTCTACATTTTCGTGTCCACAAAACCCAGCCTTCAGAAATCATTGGAATCACCACTAGAGAATGTTCCATTCATTCACTGCGAATCTGGAATTCATCTGAATCTCCACTCCCGGCAGGTTTTCATTGCACCACTGCTGAATGTTCAAGTAACGCAATGATGGTTTTCAGCGGTCTATTCACACTCGAACCCGTGCTGTTCACGGTCTAGCGACTCAACACTGGTGAGTTCTTCTTTTTCCAGTTCAGACAATACAAACCTCAGAAACCATTGCAATCTACACTACAGAATGTTTCATTCATTCAGGCGAATCTTGAATTCATCTTGTTCTCCACTCCCAGCAGGTTTTCGTTTCACCACTGGTGAATGTCCAAGCAACCCAAGGCTGGTTTCAGCTGCGTGTTAACACTCGCAGCCGTGCTGTTCAATTGGCTATCCAGTGAACGCTGGTTAGCTCTTGATTTTCCTTCCACACACCGAGCCTTCAGAAATCATTCTTATCTCCACTTCAGAATGTTCCATTCGTTCCCTGCGAATCTGGAATTCCTCTGACTCTCCACACCAGGCAGATTTTCCTAACAACACTGGTGAATGACCAGGTAATCCAATGCTGGTTTTCAGCGGCTGTTCACACTCACAGCCTTGCTGTTCAATTGGCAATCCAGTCAAACCTAGTCAGCTCTTCATTTTCCTGTCCACACAACCCAGCGTTCAGAAATCATTGGAATCTCTACTACAGAAATTTCCATTCATTCACTGTGAATCTGGAAATACTCTGAATCTGCATTCCAGGAAGGCTTTCGTTACACCACTGATGAATGTCCAAGTAATGCAATGCTGCTTCTTAGTGGTCTGTTCACACTCGAAACCGTGCTGTTCATTGGCTATCCACTCAATATCGGTCAGCTCTTCAATATCCTGTCCAGACTATCCAGATTCCTAAATGTTGGCAATCACCACTACAGAATGTTCCATTCAATCACGCGAATCTGGAATTCATCAGAGTCTCCACTCCTGGAAGGTTTTCGTGACACCACTGGTAAATGTCCAAGGAAGACAATGCTGGTTTTAAGCCGCCTGCTAACACACTCAGCCGTGCTGTTCAATTTGCTATCCACCCAACCCTATTCAGCTCTACATTTTCCTGTCCTCATAACCCAACCTTCAGAAATAATTGGTATCTCCTCCACAGAATGTTCCGTTCATTCACTGCGAATCTTAAATTCATCTGACTCTCAACTCCCGGCGGGTTATCGTTACACCACTTGTGAATGTCCAAGTAAGCCAATGCTGGTTTTCAGTGGCCTGTTCATACTAAGAGACGTGCTGTTCATTTGGCTATCCACTCCACCCTGTTCAGCTCTACATTCTCGTGTCCACAAAACCCAGCCTTCAGAAATCATTGGAATCACCACTAGAGAATGTTCCATTCATTCACTGCGAATCTGGAATTCATCTGAATCTCCACTCCCGGCAGGTTTTCATTGCACCACTGCTGAATGTTCAAGTAACGCAATGATGGTTTTCAGCGGTCTATTCACACTCGAACCCGTGCTGTTCACGGTCTAGCGACTCAACACTGGTGAGTTCTTCTTTTTCCAGTTCAGACAATACAAACCTCAGAAACCATTGCAATCTACACTACAGAATGTTTCATTCATTCAGGCGAATCTTGAATTCATCTTGTTCTCCACTCCCAGCAGGTTTTCGTTTCACCACTGGTGAATGTCCAAGCAACCCAAGGCTGGTTTCAGCTGCGTGTTAACACTCGCAGCCGTGCTGTTCAATTGGCTATCCAGTGAACGCTGGTTAGCTCTTGATTTTCCTTCCACACACCGAGCCTTCAGAAATCATTCTTATCTCCACTTCAGAATGTTCCATTCGTTCCCTGCGAATCTGGAATTCCTCTGACTCTCCACACCAGGCAGATTTTCCTAACAACACTGGTGAATGACCAGGTAATCCAATGCTGGTTTTCAGCGGCTGTTCACACTCACAGCCTTGCTGTTCAATTGGCAATCCAGTCAAACCTAGTCAGCTCTTCATTTTCCTGTCCACACAACCCAGCGTTCAGAAATCATTGGAATCTCTACTACAGAAATTTCCATTCATTCACTGTGAATCTGGAAATACTCTGAATCTGCATTCCAGGAAGGCTTTCGTTACACCACTGATGAATGTCCAAGTAATGCAATGCTGCTTCTTAGTGGTCTGTTCACACTCGAAACCGTGCTGTTCATTGGCTATCCACTCAATATCGGTCAGCTCTTCAATATCCTGTCCAGACTATCCAGATTCCTAAATGTTGGCAATCACCACTACAGAATGTTCCATTCAATCACGCGAATCTGGAATTCATCAGAGTCTCCACTCCTGGAAGGTTTTCGTGACACCACTGGTAAATGTCCAAGGAAGACAATGCTGGTTTTAAGCCGCCTGCTAACACACTCAGCCGTGCTGTTCAATTTGCTATCCACCCAACCCTATTCAGCTCTACATTTTCCTGTCCTCATAACCCAACCTTCAGAAATAATTGGTATCTCCTCCACAGAATGTTCCGTTCATTCACTGCGAATCTTAAATTCATCTGACTCTCAACTCCCGGCGGGTTATCGTTACACCACTTGTGAATGTCCAAGTAAGCCAATGCTGGTTTTCAGTGGCCTGTTCATACTAAGAGACGTGCTGTTCATTTGGCTATCCACTCCACCCTGTTCAGCTCTACATTCTCGTGTCCACAAAACCCAGCCTTCAGAAATCATTGGAATCACCACTAGAGAATGTTCCATTCATTCACTGCGAATCTGGAATTCATCTGAACCTCCACTCCTGGCAGGTTTTCGTTACGCCACTGGTGAATGTCCAAGTAACTCAATACTGGTTTTCAGAGGCATGTTCAACTCGCAGAAGTGCTGTTCAATGGGCTATCCACTCAATATTGGTCAGCTCTTCATTTTCCTCTCCACACAAACCAGCCTTCAGAAATCATTGGGCTCTCCACTACAGACTGTTCCATTCATTCACTGCGATTCTGCAATTCATCTGACTCTCCGCTCCAGGCAGGTTTTCATTACAGCACTGGTGAATGACCAAGTAATCCAATGCTGGTTTTCAGCCGCCTTTTCACACTCGCAGTGTGCTGTTCAATTGTCTATCCACTCAAACCTGGTCAGCCTTTCATTTTCTTTTCCACAATATCAGACTTCAGAAATCATTGGAATCGCCAGTACAGAATGTTCCATTCATTCACTGCCAATCTGGAATTCATCTGAATCTGCACTCCAGGTAGGCTTTCATTACACCACTTATGAATGTCCAAGTAACACAATGCTGGTTTTCAGCGGTCTGTTCACACTCTAAGCCCTGCTTTTTACTGGGTATCCACACAACTGTGGTCAGCTCTTCATTTTCATGTCCAAACAATCCAGACTTGAGAAATCATTGCAATCTCCAGTACAGAATGTTCCATTCATTCACTGCGAATCTGGAATTCAACTGAATCTCCACTACCTGCAGATTTATCTTACACCACTTGTGAATGTCCAAGTAAAACAATGCTGGTTTTCAGAGGCCTGTTCATATTCGCAGTCGTGCTGTTCAATTGGCTATCCACTCAACCTGTTTTGCTCCTCATTTTCCTGTGCACACAACCCAGCCTTCAGAAATCATTGTAATCTCCACTACAGGATGTTCCATTCATTCACTGGGAATCTGGAATTCATCTGAATCTGCACTCCACGCAGGCTTTCGTTACACCACTGCTGAAAGTCGAAGTAATGCAATACTGGTTTTCAGTGGTCTGTTCACATTCGAAGCCGAGGCTTTTTACAGGCTATCCACTCAACACTGGTCAGCTCTTCATTTTCGTGTCCCCACAATCCAGATTTCAGAAATCATTGCAATCTCCACTACAGAATGTTCCATTCATTCACTGCGAGTCTGGAGTTTATCTGATTCTCCACTCCCGCCTGGTTAACATTACACCACTTGTGAATGTCCAAGTAAGCCAATGCTGGTTTTCAGAGGCCTGTTCATACTCGCAGCCGTGCTGTTTAATTGACAATTCACTCCACCCTGTTCAGCTCTTCATTGTCCCACCACACTACCAGCCTTCAGAAATCTTTGTTATCTCCACTACAGAATGTTCCATTCATTCACTGCGAATCTGGAATTCATCTGACTCTCAACTCCACGCAGGTTTTCATTACACCACTGTTGAATGTCCAAGTAACCCAATGCTGGTTTTCAGCGGCCTGTTCATATTCGCAGCCCTGCTGTTTACTTGGCTATCGATTCAAGCCTGGTCAGCTCTTCATTTTCCTGTCCACACAACACAGGCTTCAGAAATCATTGGAATCTCCTCTACAGAATGTTCCATTCATTCACTGCGAATGTGGAATTCAACTGACTCTCCACTCCATGCAGGTTTTCCTTACACCACTGATGAATGTCCAAGTAACCCAATGCTGGTTTTCAGCTGCATGTTCACACTCGCAGCCATGCTATACAATTGGCTTTCCACTAAATCCTGATTAGTTCTTGATTTTCCTTCCACACGACCCAGCCTTCAGAAATCGTTGGAATCTCCACTAGAGAATGTTCCATTCATTCACTGCGAATCTGGAATTCCTCTGAACCTCCACTCCCGGCAGGTTTCCGTTACACCACTGTTGAATGTCCAAGTAACCCAATGTTTTAAGTGTTTTCTTCACAAGCGCAGTGGTGCTGTTCAATTGGCTATCCACTCAACCCTGGCCAGCTCTACATTTTCCTGTCCACACCACAGAGACTGGAGAAATCATTGTTATCTCCACTACAGAATGTTCCATTCATTCACAGCGAATCTGGAATTCATCTGAATCTCCACTCCCGGCAGGTTTTCGTGACACCACTGGTAAATATCCAAGTAAGCCAATGCTGGTTTTAAGTGGCCTGCTCATACTCTCAGCCGTGCTGTTCAATTTGCTATCCACTCAACCCTCTTCAGCTCCATTTTCCTGTCCACATAACCCAAACTTCAGAAACAATTGGTATCTCCTCCACAGAATGTTCCATTCATTGACGGCAAATCTGAAATTCATCTAATTCTCAACTCCCGTCAGGTTTTCGTTACACCACTTGTGAATGTCCAATTAAGCCAAAGCTGGTTTTCAGTGGCCTGTTCTTACTACGAGACGTGCTGTTCATTTGGCTATCCATTCCACCCTGTTCAGCTCTACATTTTCGTGTCCACAAAACCCAGCCTTCAGAAATCATTGGAATCACCACTAGAGAATGTTCCATTCATTCACTGCGAATCTGGAATTCATCTGAATCTCCACTCCCGGCAGGTTTTCATTGCACCACTGCTGAATGTTCAAGTAACGCAATGATGGTTTTCAGCGGTCTATTCACACTCGAACCCGTGCTGTTCACGGTCTAGCGACTCAACACTGGTGAGTTCTTCTTTTTCCAGTTCAGACAATACAAACCTCAGAAACCATTGCAATCTACACTACAGAATGTTTCATTCATTCAGGCGAATCTTGAATTCATCTTGTTCTCCACTCCCAGCAGGTTTTCGTTTCACCACTGGTGAATGTCCAAGCAACCCAAGGCTGGTTTCAGCTGCGTGTTAACACTCGCAGCCGTGCTGTTCAATTGGCTATCCAGTGAACGCTGGTTAGCTCTTGATTTTCCTTCCACACACCGAGCCTTCAGAAATCATTCTTATCTCCACTTCAGAATGTTCCATTCGTTCCCTGCGAATCTGGAATTCCTCTGACTCTCCACACCAGGCAGATTTTCCTAACAACACTGGTGAATGACCAGGTAATCCAATGCTGGTTTTCAGCGGCTGTTCACACTCACAGCCTTGCTGTTCAATTGGCAATCCAGTCAAACCTAGTCAGCTCTTCATTTTCCTGTCCACACAACCCAGCGTTCAGAAATCATTGGAATCTCTACTACAGAAATTTCCATTCATTCACTGTGAATCTGGAAATACTCTGAATCTGCATTCCAGGAAGGCTTTCGTTACACCACTGATGAATGTCCAAGTAATGCAATGCTGCTTCTTAGTGGTCTGTTCACACTCGAAACCGTGCTGTTCATTGGCTATCCACTCAATATCGGTCAGCTCTTCAATATCCTGTCCAGACTATCCAGATTCCTAAATGTTGGCAATCACCACTACAGAATGTTCCATTCAATCACGCGAATCTGGAATTCATCAGAGTCTCCACTCCTGGAAGGTTTTCGTGACACCACTGGTAAATGTCCAAGGAAGACAATGCTGGTTTTAAGCCGCCTGCTAACACACTCAGCCGTGCTGTTCAATTTGCTATCCACCCAACCCTATTCAGCTCTACATTTTCCTGTCCTCATAACCCAACCTTCAGAAATAATTGGTATCTCCTCCACAGAATGTTCCGTTCATTCACTGCGAATCTTAAATTCATCTGACTCTCAACTCCCGGCGGGTTATCGTTACACCACTTGTGAATGTCCAAGTAAGCCAATGCTGGTTTTCAGTGGCCTGTTCATACTAAGAGACGTGCTGTTCATTTGGCTATCCACTCCACCCTGTTCAGCTCTACATTCTCGTGTCCACAAAACCCAGCCTTCAGAAATCATTGGAATCACCACTAGAGAATGTTCCATTCATTCACTGCGAATCTGGAATTCCTCTGAACCTCCACTCCTGGCAGGTTTTCGTTACGCCACTGGTGAATGTCCAAGTAACTCAATACTGGTTTTCAGAGGCATGTTCAACTCGCAGAAGTGCTGTTCAATGGGCTATCCACTCAATATTGGTCAGCTCTTCATTTTCCTCTCCACACAAACCAGCCTTCAGAAATCATTGGGCTCTCCACTACAGACTGTTCCATTCATTCACTGCGATTCTGCAATTCATCTGACTCTCCGCTCCAGGCAGGTTTTCATTACAGCACTGGTGAATGACCAAGTAATCCAATGCTGGTTTTCAGCCGCCTTTTCACACTCGCAGTGTGCTGTTCAATTGTCTATCCACTCAAACCTGGTCAGCCTTTCATTTTCTTTTCCACAATATCAGACTTCAGAAATCATTGGAATCGCCAGTACAGAATGTTCCATTCATTCACTGCCAATCTGGAATTCATCTGAATCTGCACTCCAGGTAGGCTTTCATTACACCACTTATGAATGTCCAAGTAACACAATGCTGGTTTTCAGCGGTCTGTTCACACTCTAAGCCCTGCTTTTTACTGGGTATCCACACAACTGTGGTCAGCTCTTCATTTTCATGTCCAAACAATCCAGACTTGAGAAATCATTGCAATCTCCAGTACAGAATGTTCCATTCATTCACTGCGAATCTGGAATTCAACTGAATCTCCACTACCTGCAGATTTATCTTACACCACTTGTGAATGTCCAAGTAAAACAATGCTGGTTTTCAGAGGCCTGTTCATGTTCGCAGTCGTGCTGTTCAATTGGCTATCCACTCAACCTGTTTTGCTCCTCATTTTCCTGTGCACACAACCCAGCCTTCAGAAATCATTGTAATCTCCACTACAGGATGTTCCATTCATTCACTGGGAATCTGGAATTCATCTGAATCTGCACTCCACGCAGGCTTTCGTTACACCACTGCTGAAAGTCGAAGTAATGCAATACTGGTTTTCAGTGGTCTGTTCACATTCGAAGCCGAGGCTTTTTACAGGCTATCCACTCAACACTGGTCAGCTCTTCATTTTCGTGTCCCCACAATCCAGATTTCAGAAATCATTGCAATCTCCACTACAGAATGTTCCATTCATTCACTGCGAGTCTGGAGTTTATCTGATTCTCCACTCCCGCCTGGTTAACATTACACCACTTGTGAATGTCCAAGTAAGCCAATGCTGGTTTTCAGAGGCCTGTTCATACTCGCAGCCGTGCTGTTTAATTGACAATTCACTCCACCCTGTTCAGCTCTTCATTGTCCCACCACACTACCAGCCTTCAGAAATCTTTGTTATCTCCACTACAGAACGTTCCATTCATTCACTGCGAATCTGGAATTCATCTGACTCTCAACTCCACGCAGGTTTTCATTACACCACTGTTGAATGTCCAAGTAACCCAATGCTGGTTTTCAGCGGCCTGTTCATATTCGCAGCCCTGCTGTTTACTTGGCTATCGATTCAAGCCTGGTCAGCTCTTCATTTTCCTGTCCACACAACACAGGCTTCAGAAACCGTTGGAATCTCCTCTACAGAATGTTCCATTCATTCACTGCGAATGTGGAATTCAACTGACTCTCCACTCCATGCAGGTTTTCCTTACACCACTGATGAATGTCCAAGTAACCCAATGCTGGTTTTCAGCTGCATGTTCACACTCGCAGCCATGCTATACAATTGGCTTTCCACTAAATCCTGATTAGTTCTTGATTTTCCTTCCACACGACCCAGCCTTCAGAAATCGTTGGAATCTCCACTAGAGAATGTTCCATTCATTCACTGCGAATCTGGAATTCCTCTGAACCTCCACTCCCGGCAGGTTTTCGTTACACCACTGTTGAATGTCCAAGTAACCCAATGTTTTAAGTGTTTTCTTCACAAGCGCAGTGGTGCTGTTCAATTGGCTATCCACTCAACCCTGGCCAGCTCTACATTTTCCTGTCCACACCACAGAGACTGGAGAAATCATTGTTATCTCCACTACAGAATGTTCCATTCATTCACAGCGAATCTGGAATTCATCTGAATCTCCACTCCCGGCAGGTTTTCGTGACACCACTGGTAAATATCCAAGTAAGCCAATGCTGGTTTTAAGTGGCCTGCTCATACTCTCAGCCGTGCTGTTCAATTTGCTATCCACTCAACCCTCTTCAGCTCCATTTTCCTGTCCACATAACCCAAACTTCAGAAACAATTGGTATCTCCTCCACAGAATGTTCCATTCATTGACGGCAAATCTGAAATTCATCTAATTCTCAACTCCCGTCAGGTTTTCGTTACACCACTTGTGAATGTCCAATTAAGCCAAAGCTGGTTTTCAGTGGCCTGTTCTTACTACGAGACGTGCTGTTCATTTGGCTATCCATTCCACCCTGTTCAGCTCTACATTTTCGTGTCCACAAAACCCAGCCTTCAGAAATCATTGGAATCACCACTAGAGAATGTTCCATTCATTCACTGCGAATCTGGAATTCATCTGAATCTCCACTCCCGGCAGGTTTTCATTGCACCACTGCTGAATGTTCAAGTAACGCAATGATGGTTTTCAGCGGTCTATTCACACTCGAACCCGTGCTGTTCACGGTCTAGCGACTCAACACTGGTGAGTTCTTCTTTTTCCAGTTCAGACAATACAAACCTCAGAAACCATTGCAATCTACACTACAGAATGTTTCATTCATTCAGGCGAATCTTGAATTCATCTTGTTCTCCACTCCCAGCAGGTTTTCGTTTCACCACTGGTGAATGTCCAAGCAACCCAAGGCTGGTTTCAGTTGCGTGTTAACACTCGCAGCCGTGCTGTTCAATTGGCTATCCAGTGAACGCTGGTTAGCTCTTGATTTTCCTTCCACACACCGAGCCTTCAGAAATCATTCTTATCTCCACTTCAGAATGTTCCATTCGTTCCCTGCGAATCTGGAATTCCTCTGACTCTCCACACCAGGCAGATTTTCCTAACAACACTGGTGAATGACCAGGTAATCCAATGCTGGTTTTCAGCGGCTGTTCACACTCACAGCCTTGCTGTTCAATTGGCAATCCAGTCAAACCTAGTCAGCTCTTCATTTTCCTGTCCACACAACCCAGCGTTCAGAAATCATTGGAATCTCTACTACAGAAATTTCCATTCATTCACTGTGAATCTGGAAATACTCTGAATCTGCATTCCAGGAAGGCTTTCGTTACACCACTGATGAATGTCCAAGTAATGCAATGCTGCTTCTTAGTGGTCTGTTCACACTCGAAACCGTGCTGTTCATTGGCTATCCACTCAATATCGGTCAGCTCTTCAATATCCTGTCCAGACTATCCAGATTCCTAAATGTTGGCAATCACCACTACAGAATGTTCCATTCAATCACGCGAATCTGGAATTCATCAGAGTCTCCACTCCTGGAAGGTTTTCGTGACACCACTGGTAAATGTCCAAGGAAGACAATGCTGGTTTTAAGCCGCCTGCTAACACACTCAGCCGTGCTGTTCAATTTGCTATCCACCCAACCCTATTCAGCTCTACATTTTCCTGTCCTCATAACCCAACCTTCAGAAATAATTGGTATCTCCTCCACAGAATGTTCCGTTCATTCACTGCGAATCTTAAATTCATCTGACTCTCAACTCCCGGCGGGTTATCGTTACACCACTTGTGAATGTCCAAGTAAGCCAATGCTGGTTTTCAGTGGCCTGTTCATACTAAGAGACGTGCTGTTCATTTGGCTATCCACTCCCCCCTGTTCAGCTCTACATTCTCGTGTCCACAAAACCCAGCCTTCAGAAATCATTGGAATCACCACTAGAGAATGTTCCATTCATTCACTGCGAATCTGGAATGCATCTGAACCTCCACTCCTGGCAGGTTTTCGTTACGCCACTGGTGAATGTCCAAGTAACTCAATACTGGTTTTCAGAGGCATGTTCAACTCGCAGAAGTGCTGTTCAATGGGCTATCCACTCAATATTGGTCAGCTCTTCATTTTCCTCTCCACACAAACCAGCCTTCAGAAATCATTGGGCTCTCCACTACAGACTGTTCCATTCATTCACTGCGATTCTGCAATTCATCTGACTCTCCGCTCCAGGCAGGTTTTCATTACAGCACTGGTGAATGACCAAGTAATCCAATGCTGGTTTTCAGCCGCCTTTTCACACTCGCAGTGTGCTGTTCAATTGTCTATCCACTCAAACCTGGTCAGCCTTTCATTTTCTTTTCCACAATATCAGACTTCAGAAATCATTGGAATCGCCAGTACAGAATGTTCCATTCATTCACTGCCAATCTGGAATTCATCTGAATCTGCACTCCAGGTAGGCTTTCATTACACCACTTATGAATGTCCAAGTAACACAATGCTGGTTTTCAGCGGTCTGTTCACACTCTAAGCCCTGCTTTTTACTGGGTATCCACACAACTGTGGTCAGCTCTTCATTTTCATGTCCAAACAATCCAGACTTGAGAAATCATTGCAATCTCCAGTACAGAATGTTCCATTCATTCACTGCGAATCTGGAATTCAACTGAATCTCCACTACCTGCAGATTTATCTTACACCACTTGTGAATGTCCAAGTAAAACAATGCTGGTTTTCAGAGGCCTGTTCATGTTCGCAGTCGTGCTGTTCAATTGGCTATCCACTCAACCTGTTTTGCTCCTCATTTTCCTGTGCACACAACCCAGCCTTCAGAAATCATTGTAATCTCCACTACAGGATGTTCCATTCATTCACTGGGAATCTGGAATTCATCTGAATCTGCACTCCACGCAGGCTTTCGTTACACCACTGCTGAAAGTCGAAGTAATGCAATACTGGTTTTCAGTGGTCTGTTCACATTCGAAGCCGAGGCTTTTTACAGGCTATCCACTCAACACTGGTCAGCTCTTCATTTTCGTGTCCCCACAATCCAGATTTCAGAAATCATTGCAATCTCCACTACAGAATGTTCCATTCATTCACTGCGAGTCTGGAGTTTATCTGATTCTCCACTCCCGCCTGGTTAACATTACACCACTTGTGAATGTCCAAGTAAGCCAATGCTGGTTTTCAGAGGCCTGTTCATACTCGCAGCCGTGCTGTTTAATTGACAATTCACTCCACCCTGTTCAGCTCTTCATTGTCCCACCACACTACCAGCCTTCAGAAATCTTTGTTATCTCCACTACAGAATGTTCCATTCATTCACTGCGAATCTGGAATTCATCTGACTCTCAACTCCACGCAGGTTTTCATTACACCACTGTTGAATGTCCAAGTAACCCAATGCTGGTTTTCAGCGGCCTGTTCATATTCGCAGCCCTGCTGTTTACTTGGCTATCGATTCAAGCCTGGTCAGCTCTTCATTTTCCTGTCCACACAACACAGGCTTCAGAAACCATTGGAATCTCCTCTACAGAATGTTCCATTCATTCACTGCGAATGTGGAATTCAACTGACTCTCCACTCCATGCAGGTTTTCCTTACACCACTGATGAATGTCCAAGTAACCCAATGCTGGTTTTCAGCTGCATGTTCACACTCGCAGCCATGCTATACAATTGGCTTTCCACTAAATCCTGATTAGTTCTTGATTTTCCTTCCACACGACCCAGCCTTCAGAAATCGTTGGAATCTCCACTAGAGAATGTTCCATTCATTCACTGCGAATCTGGAATTCCTCTGAACCTCCACTCCCGGCAGGTTTCCGTTACACCACTGTTGAATGTCCAAGTAACCCAATGTTTTAAGTGTTTTCTTCACAAGCGCAGTGGTGCTGTTCAATTGGCTATCCACTCAACCCTGGCCAGCTCTACATTTTCCTGTCCACACCACAGAGACTGGAGAAATCATTGTTATCTCCACTACAGAATGTTCCATTCATTCACAGCGAATCTGGAATTCATCTGAATCTCCACTCCCGGCAGGTTTTCGTGACACCACTGGTAAATATCCAAGTAAGCCAATGCTGGTTTTAAGTGGCCTGCTCATACTCTCAGCCGTGCTGTTCAATTTGCTATCCACTCAACCCTCTTCAGCTCCATTTTCCTGTCCACATAACCCAAACTTCAGAAACAATTGGTATCTCCTCCACAGAATGTTCCATTCATTGACGGCAAATCTGAAATTCATCTAATTCTCAACTCCCGTCAGGTTTTCGTTACACCACTTGTGAATGTCCAATTAAGCCAAAGCTGGTTTTCAGTGGCCTGTTCTTACTACGAGACGTGCTGTTCATTTGGCTATCCATTCCACCCTGTTCAGCTCTACATTTTCGTGTCCACAAAACCCAGCCTTCAGAAATCATTGGAATCACCACTAGAGAATGTTCCATTCATTCACTGCGAATCTGGAATTCATCTGAATCTCCACTCCCGGCAGGTTTTCATTGCACCACTGCTGAATGTTCAAGTAACGCAATGATGGTTTTCAGCGGTCTATTCACACTCGAACCCGTGCTGTTCACGGTCTAGCGACTCAACACTGGTGAGTTCTTCTTTTTCCAGTTCAGACAATACAAACCTCAGAAACCATTGCAATCTACACTACAGAATGTTTCATTCATTCAGGCGAATCTTGAATTCATCTTGTTCTCCACTCCCAGCAGGTTTTCGTTTCACCACTGGTGAATGTCCAAGCAACCCAAGGCTGGTTTCAGCTGCGTGTTAACACTCGCAGCCGTGCTGTTCAATTGGCTATCCAGTGAACGCTGGTTAGCTCTTGATTTTCCTTCCACACACCGAGCCTTCAGAAATCATTCTTATCTCCACTTCAGAATGTTCCATTCGTTCCCTGCGAATCTGGAATTCCTCTGACTCTCCACACCAGGCAGATTTTCCTAACAACACTGGTGAATGACCAGGTAATCCAATGCTGGTTTTCAGCGGCTGTTCACACTCACAGCCTTGCTGTTCAATTGGCAATCCAGTCAAACCTAGTCAGCTCTTCATTTTCCTGTCCACACAACCCAGCGTTCAGAAATCATTGGAATCTCTACTACAGAAATTTCCATTCATTCACTGTGAATCTGGAAATACTCTGAATCTGCATTCCAGGAAGGCTTTCGTTACACCACTGATGAATGTCCAAGTAATGCAATGCTGCTTCTTAGTGGTCTGTTCACACTCGAAACCGTGCTGTTCATTGGCTATCCACTCAATATCGGTCAGCTCTTCAATATCCTGTCCAGACTATCCAGATTCCTAAATGTTGGCAATCACCACTACAGAATGTTCCATTCAATCACGCGAATCTGGAATTCATCAGAGTCTCCACTCCTGGAAGGTTTTCGTGACACCACTGGTAAATGTCCAAGGAAGACAATGCTGGTTTTAAGCCGCCTGCTAACACACTCAGCCGTGCTGTTCAATTTGCTATCCACCCAACCCTATTCAGCTCTACATTTTCCTGTCCTCATAACCCAACCTTCAGAAATAATTGGTATCTCCTCCACAGAATGTTCCGTTCATTCACTGCGAATCTTAAATTCATCTGACTCTCAACTCCCGGCGGGTTATCGTTACACCACTTGTGAATGTCCAAGTAAGCCAATGCTGGTTTTCAGTGGCCTGTTCATACTAAGAGACGTGCTGTTCATTTGGCTATCCACTCCACCCTGTTCAGCTCTACATTCTCGTGTCCACAAAACCCAGCCTTCAGAAATCATTGGAATCACCACTAGAGAATGTTCCATTCATTCACTGCGAATCTGGAATTCCTCTGAACCTCCACTCCTGGCAGGTTTTCGTTACGCCACTGGTGAATGTCCAAGTAACTCAATACTGGTTTTCAGAGGCATGTTCAACTCGCAGAAGTGCTGTTCAATGGGCTATCCACTCAATATTGGTCAGCTCTTCATTTTCCTCTCCACACAAACCAGCCTTCAGAAATCATTGGGCTCTCCACTACAGACTGTTCCATTCATTCACTGCGATTCTGCAATTCATCTGACTCTCCGCTCCAGGCAGGTTTTCATTACAGCACTGGTGAATGACCAAGTAATCCAATGCTGGTTTTCAGCCGCCTTTTCACACTCGCAGTGTGCTGTTCAATTGTCTATCCACTCAAACCTGGTCAGCCTTTCATTTTCTTTTCCACAATATCAGACTTCAGAAATCATTGGAATCGCCAGTACAGAATGTTCCATTCATTCACTGCCAATCTGGAATTCATCTGAATCTGCACTCCAGGTAGGCTTTCATTACACCACTTATGAATGTCCAAGTAACACAATGCTGGTTTTCAGCGGTCTGTTCACACTCTAAGCCCTGCTTTTTACTGGGTATCCACACAACTGTGGTCAGCTCTTCATTTTCATGTCCAAACAATCCAGACTTGAGAAATCATTGCAATCTCCAGTACAGAATGTTCCATTCATTCACTGCGAATCTGGAATTCAACTGAATCTCCACTACCTGCAGATTTATCTTACACCACTTGTGAATGTCCAAGTAAAACAATGCTGGTTTTCAGAGGCCTGTTCATGTTCGCAGTCGTGCTGTTCAATTGGCTATCCACTCAACCTGTTTTGCTCCTCATTTTCCTGTGCACACAACCCAGCCTTCAGAAATCATTGTAATCTCCACTACAGGATGTTCCATTCATTCACTGGGAATCTGGAATTCATCTGAATCTGCACTCCACGCAGGCTTTCGTTACACCACTGCTGAAAGTCGAAGTAATGCAATACTGGTTTTCAGTGGTCTGTTCACATTCGAAGCCGAGGCTTTTTACAGGCTATCCACTCAACACTGGTCAGCTCTTCATTTTCGTGTCCCCACAATCCAGATTTCAGAAATCATTGCAATCTCCACTACAGAATGTTCCATTCATTCACTGCGAGTCTGGAGTTTATCTGATTCTCCACTCCCGCCTGGTTAACATTACACCACTTGTGAATGTCCAAGTAAGCCAATGCTGGTTTTCAGAGGCCTGTTCATACTCGCAGCCGTGCTGTTTAATTGACAATTCACTCCACCCTGTTCAGCTCTTCATTGTCCCACCACACTACCAGCCTTCAGAAATCTTTGTTATCTCCACTACAGAATGTTCCATTCATTCACTGCGAATCTGGAATTCATCTGACTCTCAACTCCACGCAGGTTTTCATTACACCACTGTTGAATGTCCAAGTAACCCAATGCTGGTTTTCAGCGGCCTGTTCATATTCGCAGCCCTGCTGTTTACTTGGCTATCGATTCAAGCCTGGTCAGCTCTTCATTTTCCTGTCCACACAACACAGGCTTCAGAAACCATTGGAATCTCCTCTACAGAATGTTCCATTCATTCACTGCGAATGTGGAATTCAACTGACTCTCCACTCCATGCAGGTTTTCCTTACACCACTGATGAATGTCCAAGTAACCCAATGCTGGTTTTCAGCTGCATGTTCACACTCGCAGCCATGCTATACAATTGGCTTTCCACTAAATCCTGATTAGTTCTTGATTTTCCTTCCACACGACCCAGCCTTCAGAAATCGTTGGAATCTCCACTAGAGAATGTTCCATTCATTCACTGCGAATCTGGAATTCCTCTGAACCTCCACTCCCGGCAGGTTTCCGTTACACCACTGTTGAATGTCCAAGTAACCCAATGTTTTAAGTGTTTTCTTCACAAGCGCAGTGGTGCTGTTCAATTGGCTATCCACTCAACCCTGGCCAGCTCTACATTTTCCTGTCCACACCACAGAGACTGGAGAAATCATTGTTATCTCCACTACAGAATGTTCCATTCATTCACAGCGAATCTGGAATTCATCTGAATCTCCACTCCCGGCAGGTTTTCGTGACACCACTGGTAAATATCCAAGTAAGCCAATGCTGGTTTTAAGTGGCCTGCTCATACTCTCAGCCGTGCTGTTCAATTTGCTATCCACTCAACCCTCTTCAGCTCCATTTTCCTGTCCACATAACCCAAACTTCAGAAACAATTGGTATCTCCTCCACAGAATGTTCCATTCATTGACGGCAAATCTGAAATTCATCTAATTCTCAACTCCCGTCAGGTTTTCGTTACACCACTTGTGAATGTCCAATTAAGCCAAAGCTGGTTTTCAGTGGCCTGTTCTTACTACGAGACGTGCTGTTCATTTGGCTATCCATTCCACCCTGTTCAGCTCTACATTTTCGTGTCCACAAAACCCAGCCTTCAGAAATCATTGGAATCACCACTAGAGAATGTTCCATTCATTCACTGCGAATCTGGAATTCATCTGAATCTCCACTCCCGGCAGGTTTTCATTGCACCACTGCTGAATGTTCAAGTAACGCAATGATGGTTTTCAGCGGTCTATTCACACTCGAACCCGTGCTGTTCACGGTCTAGCGACTCAACACTGGTGAGTTCTTCTTTTTCCAGTTCAGACAATACAAACCTCAGAAACCATTGCAATCTACACTACAGAATGTTTCATTCATTCAGGCGAATCTTGAATTCATCTTGTTCTCCACTCCCAGCAGGTTTTCGTTTCACCACTGGTGAATGTCCAAGCAACCCAAGGCTGGTTTCAGCTGCGTGTTAACACTCGCAGCCGTGCTGTTCAATTGGCTATCCAGTGAACGCTGGTTAGCTCTTGATTTTCCTTCCACACACCGAGCCTTCAGAAATCATTCTTATCTCCACTTCAGAATGTTCCATTCGTTCCCTGCGAATCTGGAATTCCTCTGACTCTCCACACCAGGCAGATTTTCCTAACAACACTGGTGAATGACCAGGTAATCCAATGCTGGTTTTCAGCGGCTGTTCACACTCACAGCCTTGCTGTTCAATTGGCAATCCAGTCAAACCTAGTCAGCTCTTCATTTTCCTGTCCACACAACCCAGCGTTCAGAAATCATTGGAATCTCTACTACAGAAATTTCCATTCATTCACTGTGAATCTGGAAATACTCTGAATCTGCATTCCAGGAAGGCTTTCGTTACACCACTGATGAATGTCCAAGTAATGCAATGCTGCTTCTTAGTGGTCTGTTCACACTCGAAACCGTGCTGTTCATTGGCTATCCACTCAATATCGGTCAGCTCTTCAATATCCTGTCCAGACTATCCAGATTCCTAAATGTTGGCAATCACCACTACAGAATGTTCCATTCAATCACGCGAATCTGGAATTCATCAGAGTCTCCACTCCTGGAAGGTTTTCGTGACACCACTGGTAAATGTCCAAGGAAGACAATGCTGGTTTTAAGCCGCCTGCTAACACACTCAGCCGTGCTGTTCAATTTGCTATCCACCCAACCCTATTCAGCTCTACATTTTCCTGTCCTCATAACCCAACCTTCAGAAATAATTGGTATCTCCTCCACAGAATGTTCCGTTCATTCACTGCGAATCTTAAATTCATCTGACTCTCAACTCCCGGCGGGTTATCGTTACACCACTTGTGAATGTCCAAGTAAGCCAATGCTGGTTTTCAGTGGCCTGTTCATACTAAGAGACGTGCTGTTCATTTGGCTATCCACTCCACCCTGTTCAGCTCTACATTCTCGTGTCCACAAAACCCAGCCTTCAGAAATCATTGGAATCACCACTAGAGAATGTTCCATTCATTCACTGCGAATCTGGAATTCCTCTGAACCTCCACTCCTGGCAGGTTTTCGTTACGCCACTGGTGAATGTCCAAGTAACTCAATACTGGTTTTCAGAGGCATGTTCAACTCGCAGAAGTGCTGTTCAATGGGCTATCCACTCAATATTGGTCAGCTCTTCATTTTCCTCTCCACACAAACCAGCCTTCAGAAATCATTGGGCTCTCCACTACAGACTGTTCCATTCATTCACTGCGATTCTGCAATTCATCTGACTCTCCGCTCCAGGCAGGTTTTCATTACAGCACTGGTGAATGACCAAGTAATCCAATGCTGGTTTTCAGCCGCCTTTTCACACTCGCAGTGTGCTGTTCAATTGTCTATCCACTCAAACCTGGTCAGCCTTTCATTTTCTTTTCCACAATATCAGACTTCAGAAATCATTGGAATCGCCAGTACAGAATGTTCCATTCATTCACTGCCAATCTGGAATTCATCTGAATCTGCACTCCAGGTAGGCTTTCATTACACCACTTATGAATGTCCAAGTAACACAATGCTGGTTTTCAGCGGTCTGTTCACACTCTAAGCCCTGCTTTTTACTGGGTATCCACACAACTGTGGTCAGCTCTTCATTTTCATGTCCAAACAATCCAGACTTGAGAAATCATTGCAATCTCCAGTACAGAATGTTCCATTCATTCACTGCGAATCTGGAATTCAACTGAATCTCCACTACCTGCAGATTTATCTTACACCACTTGTGAATGTCCAAGTAAAACAATGCTGGTTTTCAGAGGCCTGTTCATGTTCGCAGTCGTGCTGTTCAATTGGCTATCCACTCAACCTGTTTTGCTCCTCATTTTTCTGTGCACACAACCCAGCCTTCAGAAATCATTGTAATCTCCACTACAGGATGTTCCATTCATTCACTGGGAATCTGGAATTCATCTGAATCTGCACTCCACGCAGGCTTTCGTTACACCACTGCTGAAAGTCGAAGTAATGCAATACTGGTTTTCAGTGGTCTGTTCACATTCGAAGCCGAGGCTTTTTACAGGCTATCCACTCAACACTGGTCAGCTCTTCATTTTCGTGTCCCCACAATGCAGATTTCAGAAATCATTGCAATCTCCACTACAGAATGTTCCATTCATTCACTGCGAGTCTGGAGTTTATCTGATTCTCCACTCCCGCCTGGTTAACATTACACCACTTGTGAATGTCCAAGTAAGCCAATGCTGGTTTTCAGAGGCCTGTTCATACTCGCAGCCGTGCTGTTTAATTGACAATTCACTCCACCCTGTTCAGCTCTTCATTGTCCCACCACACTACCAGCCTTCAGAAATCTTCGTTATCTCCACTACAGAATGTTCCATTCATTCACTGCGAATCTGGAATTCATCTGACTCTCAACTCCACGCAGGTTTTCATTACACCACTGTTGAATGTCCAAGTAACCCAATGCTGGTTTTCAGCGGCCTGTTCATATTCGCAGCCCTGCTGTTTACTTGGCTATCGATTCAAGCCTGGTCAGCTCTTCATTTTCCTGTCCACACAACACAGGCTTCAGAAACCATTGGAATCTCCTCTAAAGAATGTTCCATTCATTCACTGCGAATGTGGAATTCAACTGACTCTCCACTCCATGCAGGTTTTCCTTACACCACTGATGAATGTCCAAGTAACCCAATGCTGGTTTTCAGCTGCATGTTCACACTCGCAGCCATGCTATACAATTGGCTTTCCACTAAATCCTGATTAGTTCTTGATTTTCCTTCCACACGACCCAGCCTTCAGAAATCGTTGGAATCTCCACTAGAGAATGTTCCATTCATTCACTGCGAATCTGGAATTCCTCTGAACCTCCACTCCCGGCAGGTTTCCGTTACACCACTGTTGAATGTCCAAGTAACCCAATGTTTTAAGTGTTTTCTTCACAAGCGCAGTGGTGCTGTTCAATTGGCTATCCACTCAACCCTGGCCAGCTCTACATTTTCCTGTCCACACCACAGAGACTGGAGAAATCATTGTTATCTCCACTACAGAATGTTCCATTCATTCACAGCGAATCTGGAATTCATCTGAATCTCCACTCCCGGCAGGTTTTCGTGACACCACTGGTAAATATCCAAGTAAGCCAATGCTGGTTTTAAGTGGCCTGCTCATACTCTCAGCCGTGCTGTTCAATTTGCTATCCACTCAACCCTCTTCAGCTCCATTTTCCTGTCCACATAACCCAAACTTCAGAAACAATTGGTATCTCCTCCACAGAATGTTCCATTCATTGACGGCAAATCTGAAATTCATCTAATTCTCAACTCCCGTCAGGTTTTCGTTACACCACTTGTGATTGTCCAATTAAGCCAAAGCTGGTTTTCAGTGGCCTGTTCTTACTACGAGACGTGCTGTTCATTTGGCTATCCATTCCACCCTGTTCAGCTCTACATTTTCGTGTCCACAAAACCCAGCCTTCAGAAATCATTGGAATCACCACTAGAGAATGTTCCATTCATTCACTGCGAATCTGGAATTCATCTGAATCTCCACTCCCGGCAGGTTTTCATTGCACCACTGCTGAATGTTCAAGTAACGCAATGATGGTTTTCAGCGGTCTATTCACACTCGAACCCGTGCTGTTCACGGTCTAGCGACTCAACACTGGTGAGTTCTTCTTTTTCCAGTTCAGACAATACAAACCTCAGAAACCATTGCAATCTACACTACAGAATGTTTCATTCATTCAGGCGAATCTTGAATTCATCTTGTTCTCCACTCCCAGCAGGTTTTCGTTTCACCACTGGTGAATGTCCAAGCAACCCAAGGCTGGTTTCAGCTGCGTGTTAACACTCGCAGCCGTGCTGTTCAATTGGCTATCCAGTGAACGCTGGTTAGCTCTTGATTTTCCTTCCACACACCGAGCCTTCAGAAATCATTCTTATCTCCACTTCAGAATGTTCCATTCGTTCCCTGCGAATCTGGAATTCCTCTGACTCTCCACACCAGGCAGATTTTCCTAACAACACTGGTGAATGACCAGGTAATCCAATGCTGGTTTTCAGCGGCTGTTCACACTCACAGCCTTGCTGTTCAATTGGCAATCCAGTCAAACCTAGTCAGCTCTTCATTTTCCTGTCCACACAACCCAGCGTTCAGAAATCATTGGAATCTCTACTACAGAAATTTCCATTCATTCACTGTGAATCTGGAAATACTCTGAATCTGCATTCCAGGAAGGCTTTCGTTACACCACTGATGAATGTCCAAGTAATGCAATGCTGCTTCTTAGTGGTCTGTTCACACTCGAAACCGTGCTGTTCATTGGCTATCCACTCAATATCGGTCAGCTCTTCAATATCCTGTCCAGACTATCCAGATTCCTAAATGTTGGCAATCACCACTACAGAATGTTCCATTCAATCACGCGAATCTGGAATTCATCAGAGTCTCCACTCCTGGAAGGTTTTCGTGACACCACTGGTAAATGTCCAAGGAAGACAATGCTGGTTTTAAGCCGCCTGCTAACACACTCAGCCGTGCTGTTCAATTTGCTATCCACCCAACCCTATTCAGCTCTACATTTTCCTGTCCTCATAACCCAACCTTCAGAAATAATTGGTATCTCCTCCACAGAATGTTCCGTTCATTCACTGCGAATCTTAAATTCATCTGACTCTCAACTCCCGGCGGGTTATCGTTACACCACTTGTGAATGTCCAAGTAAGCCAATGCTGGTTTTCAGTGGCCTGTTCATACTAAGAGACGTGCTGTTCATTTGGCTATCCACTCCACCCTGTTCAGCTCTACATTCTCGTGTCCACAAAACCCAGCCTTCAGAAATCATTGGAATCACCACTAGAGAATGTTCCATTCATTCACTGCGAATCTGGAATTCATCTGAACCTCCACTCCTGGCAGGTTTTCGTTACGCCACTGGTGAATGTCCAAGTAACTCAATACTGGTTTTCAGAGGCATGTTCAACTCGCAGAAGTGCTGTTCAATGGGCTATCCACTCAATATTGGTCAGCTCTTCATTTTCCTCTCCACACAAACCAGCCTTCAGAAATCATTGAGCTCTCCACTACAGACTGTTCCATTCATTCACTGCGATTCTGCAATTCATCTGACTCTCCGCTCCAGGCAGGTTTTCATTACAGCACTGGTGAATGACCAAGTAATCCAATGCTGGTTTTCAGCCGCCTTTTCACACTCGCAGTGTGCTGTTCAATTGTCTATCCACTCAAACCTGGTCAGCCTTTCATTTTCTTTTCCACAATATCAGACTTCAGAAATCATTGGAATCGCCAGTACAGAATGTTCCATTCATTCACTGCCAATCTGGAATTCATCTGAATCTGCACTCCAGGTAGGCTTTCATTACACCACTTATGAATGTCCAAGTAACACAATGCTGGTTTTCAGCGGTCTGTTCACACTCTAAGCCCTGCTTTTTACTGGGTATCCACACAACTGTGGTCAGCTCTTCATTTTCATGTCCAAACAATCCAGACTTGAGAAATCATTGCAATCTCCAGTACAGAATGTTCCATTCATTCACTGCGAATCTGGAATTCAACTGAATCTCCACTACCTGCAGATTTATCTTACACCACTTGTGAATGTCCAAGTAAAACAATGCTGGTTTTCAGAGGCCTGTTCATGTTCGCAGTCGTGCTGTTCAATTGGCTATCCACTCAACCTGTTTTGCTCCTCATTTTCCTGTGCACACAACCCAGCCTTCAGAAATCATTGTAATCTCCACTACAGGATGTTCCATTCATTCACTGGGAATCTGGAATTCATCTGAATCTGCACTCCACGCAGGCTTTCGTTACACCACTGCTGAAAGTCGAAGTAATGCAATACTGGTTTTCAGTGGTCTGTTCACATTCGAAGCCGAGGCTTTTTACAGGCTATCCACTCAACACTGGTCAGCTCTTCATTTTCGTGTCCCCACAATCCAGATTTCAGAAATCATTGCAATCTCCACTACAGAATGTTCCATTCATTCACTGCGAGTCTGGAGTTTATCTGATTCTCCACTCCCGCCTGGTTAACATTACACCACTTGTGAATGTCCAAGTAAGCCAATGCTGGTTTTCAGAGGCCTGTTCATACTCGCAGCCGTGCTGTTTAATTGACAATTCACTCCACCCTGTTCAGCTCTTCATTGTCCCACCACACTACCAGCCTTCAGAAATCTTTGTTATCTCCACTACAGAATGTTCCATTCATTCACTGCGAATCTGGAATTCATCTGACTCTCAACTCCACGCAGGTTTTCATTACACCACTGTTGAATGTCCAAGTAACCCAATGCTGGTTTTCAGCGGCCTGTTCATATTCGCAGCCCTGCTGTTTACTTGGCTATCGATTCAAGCCTGGTCAGCTCTTCATTTTCCTGTCCACACAACACAGGCTTCAGAAACCATTGGAATCTCCTCTACAGAATGTTCCATTCATTCACTGCGAATGTGGAATTCAACTGACTCTCCACTCCATGCAGGTTTTCCTTACACCACTGATGAATGTCCAAGTAACCCAATGCTGGTTTTCAGCTGCATGTTCACACTCGCAGCCATGCTATACAATTGGCTTTCCACTAAATCCTGATTAGTTCTTGATTTTCCTTCCACACGACCCAGCCTTCAGAAATCGTTGGAATCTCCACTAGAGAATGTTCCATTCATTCACTGCGAATCTGGAATTCCTCTGAACCTCCACTCCCGGCAGGTTTTCGTTACACCACTGTTGAATGTCCAAGTAACCCAATGTTTTAAGTGTTTTCTTCACAAGCGCAGTGGTGCTGTTCAATTGGCTATCCACTCAACCCTGGCCAGCTCTACATTTTCCTGTCCACACCACAGAGACTGGAGAAATCATTGTTATCTCCACTACAGAATGTTCCATTCATTCACAGCGAATCTGGAATTCATCTGAATCTCCACTCCCGGCAGGTTTTCGTGACACCACTGGTAAATATCCAAGTAAGCCAATGCTGGTTTTAAGTGGCCTGCTCATACTCTCAGCCGTGCTGTTCAATTTGCTATCCACTCAACCCTCTTCAGCTCCATTTTCCTGTCCACATAACCCAAACTTCAGAAACAATTGGTATCTCCTCCACAGAATGTTCCATTCATTGACGGCAAATCTGAAATTCATCTAATTCTCAACTCCCGTCAGGTTTTCGTTACACCACTTGTGAATGTCCAATTAAGCCAAAGCTGGTTTTCAGTGGCCTGTTCTTACTACGAGACGTGCTGTTCATTTGGCTATCCATTCCACCCTGTTCAGCTCTACATTTTCGTGTCCACAAAACCCAGCCTTCAGAAATCATTGGAATCACCACTAGAGAATGTTCCATTCATTCACTGCGAATCTGGAATTCATCTGAATCTCCACTCCCGGCAGGTTTTCATTGCACCACTGCTGAATGTTCAAGTAACGCAATGATGGTTTTCAGCGGTCTATTCACACTCGAACCCGTGCTGTTCACGGTCTAGCGACTCAACACTGGTGAGTTCTTCTTTTTCCAGTTCAGACAATACAAACCTCAGAAACCATTGCAATCTACACTACAGAATGTTTCATTCATTCAGGCGAATCTTGAATTCATCTTGTTCTCCACTCCCAGCAGGTTTTCGTTTCACCACTGGTGAATGTCCAAGCAACCCAAGGCTGGTTTCAGCTGCGTGTTAACACTCGCAGCCGTGCTGTTCAATTGGCTATCCAGTGAACGCTGGTTAGCTCTTGATTTTCCTTCCACACACCGAGCCTTCAGAAATCATTCTTATCTCCACTTCAGAATGTTCCATTCGTTCCCTGCGAATCTGGAATTCCTCTGACTCTCCACACCAGGCAGATTTTCCTAACAACACTGGTGAATGACCAGGTAATCCAATGCTGGTTTTCAGCGGCTGTTCACACTCACAGCCTTGCTGTTCAATTGGCAATCCAGTCAAACCTAGTCAGCTCTTCATTTTCCTGTCCACACAACCCAGCGTTCAGAAATCATTGGAATCTCTACTACAGAAATTTCCATTCATTCACTGTGAATCTGGAAATACTCTGAATCTGCATTCCAGGAAGGCTTTCGTTACACCACTGATGAATGTCCAAGTAATGCAATGCTGCTTCTTAGTGGTCTGTTCACACTCGAAACCGTGCTGTTCATTGGCTATCCACTCAATATCGGTCAGCTCTTCAATATCCTGTCCAGACTATCCAGATTCCTAAATGTTGGCAATCACCACTACAGAATGTTCCATTCAATCACGCGAATCTGGAATTCATCAGAGTCTCCACTCCTGGAAGGTTTTCGTGACACCACTGGTAAATGTCCAAGGAAGACAATGCTGGTTTTAAGCCGCCTGCTAACACACTCAGCCGTGCTGTTCAATTTGCTATCCACCCAACCCTATTCAGCTCTACATTTTCCTGTCCTCATAACCCAACCTTCAGAAATAATTGGTATCTCCTCCACAGAATGTTCCGTTCATTCACTGCGAATCTTAAATTCATCTGACTCTCAACTCCTGGCGGGTTATCGTTACACCACTTGTGAATGTCCAAGTAAGCCAATGCTGGTTTTCAGTGGCCTGTTCATACTAAGAGACGTGCTGTTCATTTGGCTATCCACTCCACCCTGTTCAGCTCTACATTCTCGTGTCCACAAAACCCAGCCTTCAGAAATCATTGGAATCACCACTAGAGAATGTTCCATTCATTCACTGCGAATCTGGAATTCATCTGAACCTCCACTCCTGGCAGGTTTTCGTTACGCCACTGGTGAATGTCCAAGTAACTCAATACTGGTTTTCAGAGGCATGTTCAACTCGCAGAAGTGCTGTTCAATGGGCTATCCACTCAATATTGGTCAGCTCTTCATTTTCCTCTCCACACAAACCAGCCTTCAGAAATCATTGAGCTCTCCACTACAGACTGTTCCATTCATTCACTGCGATTCTGCAATTCATCTGACTCTCCGCTCCAGGCAGGTTTTCATTACAGCACTGGTGAATGACCAAGTAATCCAATGCTGGTTTTCAGCCGCCTTTTCACACTCGCAGTGTGCTGTTCAATTGTCTATCCACTCAAACCTGGTCAGCCTTTCATTTTCTTTTCCACAATATCAGACTTCAGAAATCATTGGAATCGCCAGTACAGAATGTTCCATTCATTCACTGCCAATCTGGAATTCATCTGAATCTGCACTCCAGGTAGGCTTTCATTACACCACTTATGAATGTCCAAGTAACACAATGCTGGTTTTCAGCGGTCTGTTCACACTCTAAGCCCTGCTTTTTACTGGGTATCCACACAACTGTGGTCAGCTCTTCATTTTCATGTCCAAACAATCCAGACTTGAGAAATCATTGCAATCTCCAGTACAGAATGTTCCATTCATTCACTGCGAATCTGGAATTCAACTGAATCTCCACTACCTGCAGATTTATCTTACACCACTTGTGAATGTCCAAGTAAAACAATGCTGGTTTTCAGAGGCCTGTTCATGTTCGCAGTCGTGCTGTTCAATTGGCTATCCACTCAACCTGTTTTGCTCCTCATTTTCCTGTGCACACAACCCAGCCTTCAGAAATCATTGTAATCTCCACTACAGGATGTTCCATTCATTCACTGGGAATCTGGAATTCATCTGAATCTGCACTCCACGCAGGCTTTCGTTACACCACTGCTGAAAGTCGAAGTAATGCAATACTGGTTTTCAGTGGTCTGTTCACATTCGAAGCCGAGGCTTTTTACAGGCTATCCACTCAACACTGGTCAGCTCTTCATTTTCGTGTCCCCACAATCCAGATTTCAGAAATCATTGCAATCTCCACTACAGAATGTTCCATTCATTCACTGCGAGTCTGGAGTTTATCTGATTCTCCACTCCCGCCTGGTTAACATTACACCACTTGTGAATGTCCAAGTAAGCCAATGCTGGTTTTCAGAGGCCTGTTCATACTCGCAGCCGTGCTGTTTAATTGACAATTCACTCCACCCTGTTCAGCTCTTCATTGTCCCACCACACTACCAGCCTTCAGAAATCTTTGTTATCTCCACTACAGAATGTTCCATTCATTCACTGCGAATCTGGAATTCATCTGACTCTCAACTCCACGCAGGTTTTCATTACACCACTGTTGAATGTCCAAGTAACCCAATGCTGGTTTTCAGCGGCCTGTTCATATTCGCAGCCCTGCTGTTTACTTGGCTATCGATTCAAGCCTGGTCAGCTCTTCATTTTCCTGTCCACACAACACAGGCTTCAGAAATCATTGGAATCTCCTCTACAGAATGTTCCATTCATTCACTGCGAATGTGGAATTCAACTGACTCTCCACTCCATGCAGGTTTTCCTTACACCACTGATGAATGTCCAAGTAACCCAATGCTGGTTTTCAGCTGCATGTTCACACTCGCAGCCATGCTATACAATTGGCTTTCCACTAAATCCTGATTAGTTCTTGATTTTCCTTCCACACGACCCAGCCTTCAGAAATCGTTGGAATCTCCACTAGAGAATGTTCCATTCATTCACTGCGAATCTGGAATTCCTCTGAACCTCCACTCCCGGCAGGTTTCCGTTACACCACTGTTGAATGTCCAAGTAACCCAATGTTTTAAGTGTTTTCTTCACAAGCGCAGTGGTGCTGTTCAATTGGCTATCCACTCAACCCTGGCCAGCTCTACATTTTCCTGTCCACACCACAGAGACTGGAGAAATCATTGTTATCTCCACTACAGAATGTTCCATTCATTCACAGCGAATCTGGAATTCATCTGAATCTCCACTCCCGGCAGGTTTTCGTGACACCACTGGTAAATATCCAAGTAAGCCAATGCTGGTTTTAAGTGGCCTGCTCATACTCTCAGCCGTGCTGTTCAATTTGCTATCCACTCAACCCTCTTCAGCTCCATTTTCCTGTCCACATAACCCAAACTTCAGAAACAATTGGTATCTCCTCCACAGAATGTTCCATTCATTGACGGCAAATCTGAAATTCATCTAATTCTCAACTCCCGTCAGGTTTTCGTTACACCACTTGTGAATGTCCAATTAAGCCAAAGCTGGTTTTCAGTGGCCTGTTCTTACTACGAGACGTGCTGTTCATTTGGCTATCCATTCCACCCTGTTCAGCTCTACATTTTCGTGTCCACAAAACCCAGCCTTCAGAAATCATTGGAATCACCACTAGAGAATGTTCCATTCATTCACTGCGAATCTGGAATTCATCTGAATCTCCACTCCCGGCAGGTTTTCATTGCACCACTGCTGAATGTTCAAGTAACGCAATGATGGTTTTCAGCGGTCTATTCACACTCGAACCCGTGCTGTTCACGGTCTAGCGACTCAACACTGGTGAGTTCTTCTTTTTCCAGTTCAGACAATACAAACCTCAGAAACCATTGCAATCTACACTACAGAATGTTTCATTCATTCAGGCGAATCTTGAATTCATCTTGTTCTCCACTCCCAGCAGGTTTTCGTTTCACCACTGGTGAATGTCCAAGCAACCCAAGGCTGGTTTCAGCTGCGTGTTAACACTCGCAGCCGTGCTGTTCAATTGGCTATCCAGTGAACGCTGGTTAGCTCTTGATTTTCCTTCCACACACCGAGCCTTCAGAAATCATTCTTATCTCCACTTCAGAATGTTCCATTCGTTCCCTGCGAATCTGGAATTCCTCTGACTCTCCACACCAGGCAGATTTTCCTAACAACACTGGTGAATGACCAGGTAATCCAATGCTGGTTTTCAGCGGCTGTTCACACTCACAGCCTTGCTGTTCAATTGGCAATCCAGTCAAACCTAGTCAGCTCTTCATTTTCCTGTCCACACAACCCAGCGTTCAGAAATCATTGGAATCTCTACTACAGAAATTTCCATTCATTCACTGTGAATCTGGAAATACTCTGAATCTGCATTCCAGGAAGGCTTTCGTTACACCACTGATGAATGTCCAAGTAATGCAATGCTGCTTCTTAGTGGTCTGTTCACACTCGAAACCGTGCTGTTCATTGGCTATCCACTCAATATCGGTCAGCTCTTCAATATCCTGTCCAGACTATCCAGATTCCTAAATGTTGGCAATCACCACTACAGAATGTTCCATTCAATCACGCGAATCTGGAATTCATCAGAGTCTCCACTCCTGGAAGGTTTTCGTGACACCACTGGTAAATGTCCAAGGAAGACAATGCTGGTTTTAAGCCGCCTGCTAACACACTCAGCCGTGCTGTTCAATTTGCTATCCACCCAACCCTATTCAGCTCTACATTTTCCTGTCCTCATAACCCAACCTTCAGAAATAATTGGTATCTCCTCCACAGAATGTTCCGTTCATTCACTGCGAATCTTAAATTCATCTGACTCTCAACTCCCGGCGGGTTATCGTTACACCACTTGTGAATGTCCAAGTAAGCCAATGCTGGTTTTCAGTGGCCTGTTCATACTAAGAGACGTGCTGTTCATTTGGCTATCCACTCCACCCTGTTCAGCTCTACATTCTCGTGTCCACAAAACCCAGCCTTCAGAAATCATTGGAATCACCACTAGAGAATGTTCCATTCATTCACTGCGAATCTGGAATTCCTCTGAACCTCCACTCCTGGCAGGTTTTCGTTACGCCACTGGTGAATGTCCAAGTAACTCAATACTGGTTTTCAGAGGCATGTTCAACTCGCAGAAGTGCTGTTCAATGGGCTATCCACTCAATATTGGTCAGCTCTTCATTTTCCTCTCCACACAAACCAGCCTTCAGAAATCATTGGGCTCTCCACTACAGACTGTTCCATTCATTCACTGCGATTCTGCAATTCATCTGACTCTCCGCTCCAGGCAGGTTTTCATTACAGCACTGGTGAATGACCAAGTAATCCAATGCTGGTTTTCAGCCGCCTTTTCACACTCGCAGTGTGCTGTTCAATTGTCTATCCACTCAAACCTGGTCAGCCTTTCATTTTCTTTTCCACAATATCAGACTTCAGAAATCATTGGAATCGCCAGTACAGAATGTTCCATTCATTCACTGCCAATCTGGAATTCATCTGAATCTGCACTCCAGGTAGGCTTTCATTACACCACTTATGAATGTCCAAGTAACACAATGCTGGTTTTCAGCGGTCTGTTCACACTCTAAGCCCTGCTTTTTACTGGGTATCCACACAACTGTGGTCAGCTCTTCATTTTCATGTCCAAACAATCCAGACTTGAGAAATCATTGCAATCTCCAGTACAGAATGTTCCATTCATTCACTGCGAATCTGGAATTCAACTGAATCTCCACTACCTGCAGATTTATCTTACACCACTTGTGAATGTCCAAGTAAAACAATGCTGGTTTTCAGAGGCCTGTTCATGTTCGCAGTCGTGCTGTTCAATTGGCTATCCACTCAACCTGTTTTGCTCCTCATTTTCCTGTGCACACAACCCAGCCTTCAGAAATCATTGTAATCTCCACTACAGGATGTTCCATTCATTCACTGGGAATCTGGAATTCATCTGAATCTGCACTCCACGCAGGCTTTCGTTACACCACTGCTGAAAGTCGAAGTAATGCAATACTGGTTTTCAGTGGTCTGTTCACATTCGAAGCCGAGGCTTTTTACAGGCTATCCACTCAACACTGGTCAGCTCTTCATTTTCGTGTCCCCACAATCCAGATTTCAGAAATCATTGCAATCTCCACTACAGAATGTTCCATTCATTCACTGCGAGTCTGGAGTTTATCTGATTCTCCACTCCCGCCTGGTTAACATTACACCACTTGTGAATGTCCAAGTAAGCCAATGCTGGTTTTCAGAGGCCTGTTCATACTCGCAGCCGTGCTGTTTAATTGACAATTCACTCCACCCTGTTCAGCTCTTCATTGTCCCACCACACTACCAGCCTTCAGAAATCTTTGTTATCTCCACTACAGAATGTTCCATTCATTCACTGCGAATCTGGAATTCATCTGACTCTCAACTCCACGCAGGTTTTCATTACACCACTGTTGAATGTCCAAGTAACCCAATGCTGGTTTTCAGCGGCCTGTTCATATTCGCAGCCCTGCTGTTTACTTGGCTATCGATTCAAGCCTGGTCAGCTCTTCATTTTCCTGTCCACACAACACAGGCTTCAGAAATCATTGGAATCTCCTCTACAGAATGTTCCATTCATTCACTGCGAATGTGGAATTCAACTGACTCTCCACTCCATGCAGGTTTTCCTTACACCACTGATGAATGTCCAAGTAACCCAATGCTGGTTTTCAGCTGCATGTTCACACTCGCAGCCATGCTATACAATTGGCTTTCCACTAAATCCTGATTAGTTCTTGATTTTCCTTCCACACGACCCAGCCTTCAGAAATCGTTGGAATCTCCACTAGAGAATGTTCCATTCATTCACTGCGAATCTGGAATTCCTCTGAACCTCCACTCCCGGCAGGTTTCCGTTACACCACTGTTGAATGTCCAAGTAACCCAATGTTTTAAGTGTTTTCTTCACAAGCGCAGTGGTGCTGTTCAATTGGCTATCCACTCAACCCTGGCCAGCTCTACATTTTCCTGTCCACACCACAGAGACTGGAGAAATCATTGTTATCTCCACTACAGAATGTTCCATTCATTCACAGCGAATCTGGAATTCATCTGAATCTCCACTCCCGGCAGGTTTTCGTGACACCACTGGTAAATATCCAAGTAAGCCAATGCTGGTTTTAAGTGGCCTGCTCATACTCTCAGCCGTGCTGTTCAATTTGCTATCCACTCAACCCTCTTCAGCTCCATTTTCCTGTCCACATAACCCAAACTTCAGAAACAATTGGTATCTCCTCCACAGAATGTTCCATTCATTGACGGCAAATCTGAAATTCATCTAATTCTCAACTCCCGTCAGGTTTTCGTTACACCACTTGTGAATGTCCAATTAAGCCAAAGCTGGTTTTCAGTGGCCTGTTCTTACTACGAGACGTGCTGTTCATTTGGCTATCCATTCCACCCTGTTCAGCTCTACATTTTCGTGTCCACAAAACCCAGCCTTCAGAAATCATTGGAATCACCACTAGAGAATGTTCCATTCATTCACTGCGAATCTGGAATTCATCTGAATCTCCACTCCCGGCAGGTTTTCATTGCACCACTGCTGAATGTTCAAGTAACGCAATGATGGTTTTCAGCGGTCTATTCACACTCGAACCCGTGCTGTTCACGGTCTAGCGACTCAACACTGGTGAGTTCTTCTTTTTCCAGTTCAGACAATACAAACCTCAGAAACCATTGCAATCTACACTACAGAATGTTTCATTCATTCAGGCGAATCTTGAATTCATCTTGTTCTCCACTCCCAGCAGGTTTTCGTTTCACCACTGGTGAATGTCCAAGCAACCCAAGGCTGGTTTCAGCTGCGTGTTAACACTCGCAGCCGTGCTGTTCAATTGGCTATCCAGTGAACGCTGGTTAGCTCTTGATTTTCCTTCCACACACCGAGCCTTCAGAAATCATTCTTATCTCCACTTCAGAATGTTCCATTCGTTCCCTGCGAATCTGGAATTCCTCTGACTCTCCACACCAGGCAGATTTTCCTAACAACACTGGTGAATGACCAGGTAATCCAATGCTGGTTTTCAGCGGCTGTTCACACTCACAGCCTTGCTGTTCAATTGGCAATCCAGTCAAACCTAGTCAGCTCTTCATTTTCCTGTCCACACAACCCAGCGTTCAGAAATCATTGGAATCTCTACTACAGAAATTTCCATTCATTCACTGTGAATCTGGAAATACTCTGAATCTGCATTCCAGGAAGGCTTTCGTTACACCACTGATGAATGTCCAAGTAATGCAATGCTGCTTCTTAGTGGTCTGTTCACACTCGAAACCGTGCTGTTCATTGGCTATCCACTCAATATCGGTCAGCTCTTCAATATCCTGTCCAGACTATCCAGATTCCTAAATGTTGGCAATCACCACTACAGAATGTTCCATTCAATCACGCGAATCTGGAATTCATCAGAGTCTCCACTCCTGGAAGGTTTTCGTGACACCACTGGTAAATGTCCAAGGAAGACAATGCTGGTTTTAAGCCGCCTGCTAACACACTCAGCCGTGCTGTTCAATTTGCTATCCACCCAACCCTATTCAGCTCTACATTTTCCTGTCCTCATAACCCAACCTTCAGAAATAATTGGTATCTCCTCCACAGAATGTTCCGTTCATTCACTGCGAATCTTAAATTCATCTGACTCTCAACTCCCGGCGGGTTATCGTTACACCACTTGTGAATGTCCAAGTAAGCCAATGCTGGTTTTCAGTGGCCTGTTCATACTAAGAGACGTGCTGTTCATTTGGCTATCCACTCCACCCTGTTCAGCTCTACATTCTCGTGTCCACAAAACCCAGCCTTCAGAAATCATTGGAATCACCACTAGAGAATGTTCCATTCATTCACTGCGAATCTGGAATTCCTCTGAACCTCCACTCCTGGCAGGTTTTCGTTACGCCACTGGTGAATGTCCAAGTAACTCAATACTGGTTTTCAGAGGCATGTTCAACTCGCAGAAGTGCTGTTCAATGGGCTATCCACTCAATATTGGTCAGCTCTTCATTTTCCTCTCCACACAAACCAGCCTTCAGAAATCATTGGGCTCTCCACTACAGACTGTTCCATTCATTCACTGCGATTCTGCAATTCATCTGACTCTCCGCTCCAGGCAGGTTTTCATTACAGCACTGGTGAATGACCAAGTAATCCAATGCTGGTTTTCAGCCGCCTTTTCACACTCGCAGTGTGCTGTTCAATTGTCTATCCACTCAAACCTGGTCAGCCTTTCATTTTCTTTTCCACAATATCAGACTTCAGAAATCATTGGAATCGCCAGTACAGAATGTTCCATTCATTCACTGCCAATCTGGAATTCATCTGAATCTGCACTCCAGGTAGGCTTTCATTACACCACTTATGAATGTCCAAGTAACACAATGCTGGTTTTCAGCGGTCTGTTCACACTCTAAGCCCTGCTTTTTACAGGGTATCCACACAACTGTGGTCAGCTCTTCATTTTCATGTCCAAACAATCCAGACTTGAGAAATCATTGCAATCTCCAGTACAGAATGCTCCATTCATTCACTGCGAATCTGGAATTCAACTGAATCTCCACTACCTGCAGATTTATCTTACACCACTTGTGAATGTCCAAGTAAAACAATGCTGGTTTTCAGAGGCCTGTTCATGTTCGCAGTCGTGCTGTTCAATTGGCTATCCACTCAACCTGTTTTGCTCCTCATTTTTCTGTGCACACAACCCAGCCTTCAGAAATCATTGTAATCTCCACTACAGGATGTTCCATTCATTCACTGGGAATCTGGAATTCATCTGAATCTGCACTCCACGCAGGCTTTCGTTACACCACTGCTGAAAGTCGAAGTAATGCAATACTGGTTTTCAGTGGTCTGTTCACATTCGAAGCCGAGGCTTTTTACAGGCTATCCACTCAACACTGGTCAGCTCTTCATTTTCGTGTCCCCACAATGCAGATTTCAGAAATCATTGCAATCTCCACTACAGAATGTTCCATTCATTCACTGCGAGTCTGGAGTTTATCTGATTCTCCACTCCCGCCTGGTTAACATTACACCACTTGTGAATGTCCAAGTAAGCCAATGCTGGTTTTCAGAGGCCTGTTCATACTCGCAGCCGTGCTGTTTAATTGACAATTCACTCCACCCTGTTCAGCTCTTCATTGTCCCACCACACTACCAGCCTTCAGAAATCTTTGTTATCTCCACTACAGAATGTTCCATTCATTCACTGCGAATCTGGAATTCATCTGACTCTCAACTCCACGCAGGTTTTCATTACACCACTGTTGAATGTCCAAGTAACCCAATGCTGGTTTTCAGCGGCCTGTTCATATTCGCAGCCCTGCTGTTTACTTGGCTATCGATTCAAGCCTGGTCAGCTCTTCATTTTCCTGTCCACACAACACAGGCTTCAGAAACCATTGGAATCTCCTCTACAGAATGTTCCATTCATTCACTGCGAATGTGGAATTCAACTGACTCTCCACTCCATGCAGGTTTTCCTTACACCACTGATGAATGTCCAAGTAACCCAATGCTGGTTTTCAGCTGCATGTTCACACTCGCAGCCATGCTATACAATTGGCTTTCCACTAAATCCTGATTAGTTCTTGATTTTCCTTCCACACGACCCAGCCTTCAGAAATCGTTGGAATCTCCACTAGAGAATGTTCCATTCATTCACTGCGAATCTGGAATTCCTCTGAACCTCCACTCCCGGCAGGTTTTCGTTACACCACTGTTGAATGTCCAAGTAACCCAATGTTTTAAGTGTTTTCTTCACAAGCGCAGTGGTGCTGTTCAATTGGCTATCCACTCAACCCTGGCCAGCTCTACATTTTCCTGTCCACACCACAGAGACTGGAGAAATCATTGTTATCTCCACTACAGAATGTTCCATTCATTCACAGCGAATCTGGAATTCATCTGAATCTCCACTCCCGGCAGGTTTTCGTGACACCACTGGTAAATATCCAAGTAAGCCAATGCTGGTTTTAAGTGGCCTGCTCATACTCTCAGCCGTGCTGTTCAATTTGCTATCCACTCAACCCTCTTCAGCTCCATTTTCCTGTCCACATAACCCAAACTTCAGAAACAATTGGTATCTCCTCCACAGAATGTTCCATTCATTGACGGCAAATCTGAAATTCATCTAATTCTCAACTCCCGTCAGGTTTTCGTTACACCACTTGTGAATGTCCAATTAAGCCAAAGCTGGTTTTCAGTGGCCTGTTCTTACTACGAGACGTGCTGTTCATTTGGCTATCCATTCCACCCTGTTCAGCTCTACATTTTCGTGTCCACAAAACCCAGCCTTCAGAAATCATTGGAATCACCACTAGAGAATGTTCCATTCATTCACTGCGAATCTGGAATTCATCTGAATCTCCACTCCCGGCAGGTTTTCATTGCACCACTGCTGAATGTTCAAGTAACGCAATGATGGTTTTCAGCGGTCTATTCACACTCGAACCCGTGCTGTTCACGGTCTAGCGACTCAACACTGGTGAGTTCTTCTTTTTCCAGTTCAGACAATACAAACCTCAGAAACCATTGCAATCTACACTACAGAATGTTTCATTCATTCAGGCGAATCTTGAATTCATCTTGTTCTCCACTCCCAGCAGGTTTTCGTTTCACCACTGGTGAATGTCCAAGCAACCCAAGGCTGGTTTCAGCTGCGTGTTAACACTCGCAGCCGTGCTGTTCAATTGGCTATCCAGTGAACGCTGGTTAGCTCTTGATTTTCCTTCCACACACCGAGCCTTCAGAAATCATTCTTATCTCCACTTCAGAGTGTTCCATTCGTTCCCTGCGAATCTGGAATTCCTCTGACTCTCCACACCAGGCAGATTTTCCTAACAACACTGGTGAATGACCAGGTAATCCAATGCTGGTTTTCAGCGGCTGTTCACACTCACAGCCTTGCTGTTCAATTGGCAATCCAGTCAAACCTAGTCAGCTCTTCATTTTCCTGTCCACACAACCCAGCGTTCAGAAATCATTGGAATCTCTACTACAGAAATTTCCATTCATTCACTGTGAATCTGGAAATACTCTGAATCTGCATTCCAGGAAGGCTTTCGTTACACCACTGATGAATGTCCAAGTAATGCAATGCTGCTTCTTAGTGGTCTGTTCACACTCGAAACCGTGCTGTTCATTGGCTATCCACTCAATATCGGTCAGCTCTTCAATATCCTGTCCAGACTATCCAGATTCCTAAATGTTGGCAATCACCACTACAGAATGTTCCATTCAATCACGCGAATCTGGAATTCATCAGAGTCTCCACTCCTGGAAGGTTTTCGTGACACCACTGGTAAATGTCCAAGGAAGACAATGCTGGTTTTAAGCCGCCTGCTAACACACTCAGCCGTGCTGTTCAATTTGCTATCCACCCAACCCTATTCAGCTCTACATTTTCCTGTCCTCATAACCCAACCTTCAGAAATAATTGGTATCTCCTCCACAGAATGTTCCGTTCATTCACTGCGAATCTTAAATTCATCTGACTCTCAACTCCCGGCGGGTTATCGTTACACCACTTGTGAATGTCCAAGTAAGCCAATGCTGGTTTTCAGTGGCCTGTTCATACTAAGAGACGTGCTGTTCATTTGGCTATCCACTCCACCCTGTTCAGCTCTACATTCTCGTGTCCACAAAACCCAGCCTTCAGAAATCATTGGAATCACCACTAGAGAATGTTCCATTCATTCACTGCGAATCTGGAATTCCTCTGAACCTCCACTCCTGGCAGGTTTTCGTTACGCCACTGGTGAATGTCCAAGTAACTCAATACTGGTTTTCAGAGGCATGTTCAACTCGCAGAAGTGCTGTTCAATGGGCTATCCACTCAATATTGGTCAGCTCTTCATTTTCCTCTCCACACAAACCAGCCTTCAGAAATCATTGGGCTCTCCACTACAGACTGTTCCATTCATTCACTGCGATTCTGCAATTCATCTGACTCTCCGCTCCAGGCAGGTTTTCATTACAGCACTGGTGAATGACCAAGTAATCCAATGCTGGTTTTCAGCCGCCTTTTCACACTCGCAGTGTGCTGTTCAATTGTCTATCCACTCAAACCTGGTCAGCCTTTCATTTTCTTTTCCACAATATCAGACTTCAGAAATCATTGGAATCGCCAGTACAGAATGTTCCATTCATTCACTGCCAATCTGGAATTCATCTGAATCTGCACTCCAGGTAGGCTTTCATTACACCACTTATGAATGTCCAAGTAACACAATGCTGGTTTTCAGCGGTCTGTTCACACTCTAAGCCCTGCTTTTTACTGGGTATCCACACAACTGTGGTCAGCTCTTCATTTTCATGTCCAAACAATCCAGACTTGAGAAATCATTGCAATCTCCAGTACAGAATGTTCCATTCATTCACTGCGAATCTGGAATTCAACTGAATCTCCACTACCTGCAGATTTATCTTACACCACTTGTGAATGTCCAAGTAAAACAATGCTGGTTTTCAGAGGCCTGTTCATGTTCGCAGTCGTGCTGTTCAATTGGCTATCCACTCAACCTGTTTTGCTCCTCATTTTCCTGTGCACACAACCCAGCCTTCAGAAATCATTGTAATCTCCACTACAGGATGTTCCATTCATTCACTGGGAATCTGGAATTCATCTGAATCTGCACTCCACGCAGGCTTTCGTTACACCACTGCTGAAAGTCGAAGTAATGCAATACTGGTTTTCAGTGGTCTGTTCACATTCGAAGCCGAGGCTTTTTACAGGCTATCCACTCAACACTGGTCAGCTCTTCATTTTCGTGTCCCCACAATCCAGATTTCAGAAATCATTGCAATCTCCACTACAGAATGTTCCATTCATTCACTGCGAGTCTGGAGTTTATCTGATTCTCCACTCCCGCCTGGTTAACATTACACCACTTGTGAATGTCCAAGTAAGCCAATGCTGGTTTTCAGAGGCCTGTTCATACTCGCAGCCGTGCTGTTTAATTGACAATTCACTCCACCCTGTTCAGCTCTTCATTGTCCCACCACACTACCAGCCTTCAGAAATCTTTGTTATCTCCACTACAGAATGTTCCATTCATTCACTGCGAATCTGGAATTCATCTGACTCTCAACTCCACGCAGGTTTTCATTACACCACTGTTGAATGTCCAAGTAACCCAATGCTGGTTTTCAGCGGCCTGTTCATATTCGCAGCCCTGCTGTTTACTTGGCTATCGATTCAAGCCTGGTCAGCTCTTCATTTTCCTGTCCACACAACACAGGCTTCAGAAACCATTGGAATCTCCTCTACAGAATGTTCCATTCATTCACTGCGAATGTGGAATTCAACTGACTCTCCACTCCATGCAGGTTTTCCTTACACCACTGATGAATGTCCAAGTAACCCAATGCTGGTTTTCAGCTGCATGTTCACACTCGCAGCCATGCTATACAATTGGCTTTCCACTAAATCCTGATTAGTTCTTGATTTTCCTTCCACACGACCCAGCCTTCAGAAATCGTTGGAATCTCCACTAGAGAATGTTCCATTCATTCACTGCGAATCTGGAATTCCTCTGAACCTCCACTCCCGGCAGGTTTTCGTTACACCACTGTTGAATGTCCAAGTAACCCAATGTTTTAAGTGTTTTCTTCACAAGCGCAGTGGTGCTGTTCAATTGGCTATCCACTCAACCCTGGCCAGCTCTACATTTTCCTGTCCACACCACAGAGACTGGAGAAATCATTGTTATCTCCACTACAGAATGTTCCATTCATTCACAGCGAATCTGGAATTCATCTGAATCTCCACTCCCGGCAGGTTTTCGTGACACCACTGGTAAATATCCAAGTAAGCCAATGCTGGTTTTAAGTGGCCTGCTCATACTCTCAGCCGTGCTGTTCAATTTGCTATCCACTCAACCCTCTTCAGCTCCATTTTCCTGTCCACATAACCCAAACTTCAGAAACAATTGGTATCTCCTCCACAGAATGTTCCATTCATTGACGGCAAATCTGAAATTCATCTAATTCTCAACTCCCGTCAGGTTTTCGTTACACCACTTGTGAATGTCCAATTAAGCCAAAGCTGGTTTTCAGTGGCCTGTTCTTACTACGAGACGTGCTGTTCATTTGGCTATCCATTCCACCCTGTTCAGCTCTACATTTTCGTGTCCACAAAACCCAGCCTTCAGAAATCATTGGAATCACCACTAGAGAATGTTCCATTCATTCACTGCGAATCTGGAATTCATCTGAATCTCCACTCCCGGCAGGTTTTCATTGCACCACTGCTGAATGTTCAAGTAACGCAATGATGGTTTTCAGCGGTCTATTCACACTCGAACCCGTGCTGTTCACGGTCTAGCGACTCAACACTGGTGAGTTCTTCTTTTTCCAGTTCAGACAATACAAACCTCAGAAACCATTGCAATCTACACTACAGAATGTTTCATTCATTCAGGCGAATCTTGAATTCATCTTGTTCTCCACTCCCAGCAGGTTTTCGTTTCACCACTGGTGAATGTCCAAGCAACCCAAGGCTGGTTTCAGCTGCGTGTTAACACTCGCAGCCGTGCTGTTCAATTGGCTATCCAGTGAACGCTGGTTAGCTCTTGATTTTCCTTCCACACACCGAGCCTTCAGAAATCATTCTTATCTCCACTTCAGAATGTTCCATTCGTTCCCTGCGAATCTGGAATTCCTCTGACTCTCCACACCAGGCAGATTTTCCTAACAACACTGGTGAATGACCAGGTAATCCAATGCTGGTTTTCAGCGGCTGTTCACACTCACAGCCTTGCTGTTCAATTGGCAATCCAGTCAAACCTAGTCAGCTCTTCATTTTCCTGTCCACACAACCCAGCGTTCAGAAATCATTGGAATCTCTACTACAGAAATTTCCATTCATTCACTGTGAATCTGGAAATACTCTGAATCTGCATTCCAGGAAGGCTTTCGTTACACCACTGATGAATGTCCAAGTAATGCAATGCTGCTTCTTAGTGGTCTGTTCACACTCGAAACCGTGCTGTTCATTGGCTATCCACTCAATATCGGTCAGCTCTTCAATATCCTGTCCAGACTATCCAGATTCCTAAATGTTGGCAATCACCACTACAGAATGTTCCATTCAATCACGCGAATCTGGAATTCATCAGAGTCTCCACTCCTGGAAGGTTTTCGTGACACCACTGGTAAATGTCCAAGGAAGACAATGCTGGTTTTAAGCCGCCTGCTAACACACTCAGCCGTGCTGTTCAATTTGCTATCCACCCAACCCTATTCAGCTCTACATTTTCCTGTCCTCATAACCCAACCTTCAGAAATAATTGGTATCTCCTCCACAGAATGTTCCGTTCATTCACTGCGAATCTTAAATTCATCTGACTCTCAACTCCCGGCGGGTTATCGTTACACCACTTGTGAATGTCCAAGTAAGCCAATGCTGGTTTTCAGTGGCCTGTTCATACTAAGAGACGTGCTGTTCATTTGGCTATCCACTCCACCCTGTTCAGCTCTACATTCTCGTGTCCACAAAACCCAGCCTTCAGAAATCATTGGAATCACCACTAGAGAATGTTCCATTCATTCACTGCGAATCTGGAATTCCTCTGAACCTCCACTCCTGGCAGGTTTTCGTTACGCCACTGGTGAATGTCCAAGTAACTCAATACTGGTTTTCAGAGGCATGTTCAACTCGCAGAAGTGCTGTTCAATGGGCTATCCACTCAATATTGGTCAGCTCTTCATTTTCCTCTCCACACAAACCAGCCTTCAGAAATCATTGGGCTCTCCACTACAGACTGTTCCATTCATTCACTGCGATTCTGCAATTCATCTGACTCTCCGCTCCAGGCAGGTTTTCATTACAGCACTGGTGAATGACCAAGTAATCCAATGCTGGTTTTCAGCCGCCTTTTCACACTCGCAGTGTGCTGTTCAATTGTCTATCCACTCAAACCTGGTCAGCCTTTCATTTTCTTTTCCACAATATCAGACTTCAGAAATCATTGGAATCGCCAGTACAGAATGTTCCATTCATTCACTGCCAATCTGGAATTCATCTGAATCTGCACTCCAGGTAGGCTTTCATTACACCACTTATGAATGTCCAAGTAACACAATGCTGGTTTTCAGCGGTCTGTTCACACTCTAAGCCCTGCTTTTTACTGGGTATCCACACAACTGTGGTCAGCTCTTCATTTTCATGTCCAAACAATCCAGACTTGAGAAATCATTGCAATCTCCAGTACAGAATGTTCCATTCATTCACTGCGAATCTGGAATTCAACTGAATCTCCACTACCTGCAGATTTATCTTACACCACTTGTGAATGTCCAAGTAAAACAATGCTGGTTTTCAGAGGCCTGTTCATGTTCGCAGTCGTGCTGTTCAATTGGCTATCCACTCAACCTGTTTTGCTCCTCATTTTCCTGTGCACACAACCCAGCCTTCAGAAATCATTGTAATCTCCACTACAGGATGTTCCATTCATTCACTGGGAATCTGGAATTCATCTGAATCTGCACTCCACGCAGGCTTTCGTTACACCACTGCTGAAAGTCGAAGTAATGCAATACTGGTTTTCAGTGGTCTGTTCACATTCGAAGCCGAGGCTTTTTACAGGCTATCCACTCAACACTGGTAAGCTCTTCATTTTCGTGTCCCCACAATCCAGATTTCAGAAATCATTGCAAGTTCCACTACAGAATGTTCCATTCATTCACTGCGAGTCTGGAGTTTATCTGATTCTCCACTCCCGCCTGGTTAACATTACACCACTTGTGAATGTCCAAGTAAGCCAATGCTGGTTTTCAGAGGCCTGTTCATACTCGCAGCCGTGCTGTTTAATTGACAATTCACTCCACCCTGTTCAGCTCTTCATTGTCCCACCACACTACCAGCCTTCAGAAATCTTTGTTATCTCCACTACAGAATGTTCCATTCATTCACTGCGAATCTGGAATTCATCTGACTCTCAACTCCACGCAGGTTTTCATTACACCACTGTTGAATGTCCAAGTAACCCAATGCTGGTTTTCAGCGGCCTGTTCATATTCGCAGCCCTGCTGTTTACTAGGCTATCGATTCAAGCCTGGTCAGCTCTTCATTTTCCTGTCCACACAACACAGGCTTCAGAAACCATTGGAATCTCCTCTACAGAATGTTCCATTCATTCACTGCGAATGTGGAATTCAACTGACTCTCCACTCCATGCAGGTTTTCCTTACACCACTGATGAATGTCCAAGTAACCCAATGCTGGTTTTCAGCTGCATGTTCACACTCGCAGCCATGCTATACAATTGGCTTTCCACTAAATCCTGATTAGTTCTTGATTTTCCTTCCACACGACCCAGCCTTCAGAAATCGTTGGAATCTCCACTAGAGAATGTTCCATTCATTCACTGCGAATCTGGAATTCCTCTGAACCTCCACTCCCGGCAGGTTTTCGTTACACCACTGTTGAATGTCCAAGTAACCCAATGTTTTAAGTGTTTTCTTCACAAGCGCAGTGGTGCTGTTCAATTGGCTATCCACTCAACCCTGGCCAGCTCTACATTTTCCTGTCCACACCACAGAGACTGGAGAAATCATTGTTATCTCCACTACAGAATGTTCCATTCATTCACAGCGAATCTGGAATTCATCTGAATCTCCACTCCCGGCAGGTTTTCGTGACACCACTGGTAAATATCCAAGTAAGCCAATGCTGGTTTTAAGTGGCCTGCTCATACTCTCAGCCGTGCTGTTCAATTTGCTATCCACTCAACCCTCTTCAGCTCCATTTTCCTGTCCACATAACCCAAACTTCAGAAACAATTGGTATCTCCTCCACAGAATGTTCCATTCATTGACGGCAAATCTGAAATTCATCTAATTCTCAACTCCCGTCAGGTTTTCGTTACACCACTTGTGAATGTCCAATTAAGCCAAAGCTGGTTTTCAGTGGCCTGTTCTTACTACGAGACGTGCTGTTCATTTGGCTATCCATTCCACCCTGTTCAGCTCTACATTTTCGTGTCCACAAAACCCAGCCTTCAGAAATCATTGGAATCACCACTAGAGAATGTTCCATTCATTCACTGCGAATCTGGAATTCATCTGAATCTCCACTCCCGGCAGGTTTTCATTGCACCACTGCTGAATGTTCAAGTAACGCAATGATGGTTTTCAGCGGTCTATTCACACTCGAACCCGTGCTGTTCACGGTCTAGCGACTCAACACTGGTGAGTTCTTCTTTTTCCAGTTCAGACAATACAAACCTCAGAAACCATTGCAATCTACACTACAGAATGTTTCATTCATTCACGCGAATCTTGAATTCATCTTGTTCTCCACTCCCAGCAGGTTTTCGTTTCACCACTGGTGAATGTCCAAGCAACCCAAGGCTGGTTTCAGCTGCGTGTTAACACTCGCAGCCGTGCTGTTCAATTGGCTATCCAGTGAACGCTGGTTAGCTCTTGATTTTCCTTCCACACACCGAGCCTTCAGAAATCATTCTTATCTCCACTTCAGAATGTTCCATTCGTTCCCTGCGAATCTGGAATTCCTCTGACTCTCCACACCAGGCAGATTTTCCTAACAACACTGGTGAATGACCAGGTAATCCAATGCTGGTTTTCAGCGGCTGTTCACACTCACAGCCTTGCTGTTCAATTGGCAATCCAGTCAAACCTAGTCAGCTCTTCATTTTCCTGTCCACACAACCCAGCGTTCAGAAATCATTGGAATCTCTACTACAGAAATTTCCATTCATTCACTGTGAATCTGGAAATACTCTGAATCTGCATTCCAGGAAGGCTTTCGTTACACCACTGATGAATGTCCAAGTAATGCAATGCTGCTTCTTAGTGGTCTGTTCACACTCGAAACCGTGCTGTTCATTGGCTATCCACTCAATATCGGTCAGCTCTTCAATATCCTGTCCAGACTATCCAGATTCCTAAATGTTGGCAATCACCACTACAGAATGTTCCATTCAATCACGCGAATCTGGAATTCATCAGAGTCTCCACTCCTGGAAGGTTTTCGTGACACCACTGGTAAATGTCCAAGGAAGACAATGCTGGTTTTAAGCCGCCTGCTAACACACTCAGCCGTGCTGTTCAATTTGCTATCCACCCAACCCTATTCAGCTCTACATTTTCCTGTCCTCATAACCCAACCTTCAGAAATAATTGGTATCTCCTCCACAGAATGTTCCGTTCATTCACTGCGAATCTTAAATTCATCTGACTCTCAACTCCCGGCGGGTTATCGTTACACCACTTGTGAATGTCCAAGTAAGCCAATGCTGGTTTTCAGTGGCCTGTTCATACTAAGAGACGTGCTGTTCATTTGGCTATCCACTCCACCCTGTTCAGCTCTACATTCTCGTGTCCACAAAACCCAGCCTTCAGAAATCATTGGAATCACCACTAGAGAATGTTCCATTCATTCACTGCGAATCTGGAATTCCTCTGAACCTCCACTCCTGGCAGGTTTTCGTTACGCCACTGGTGAATGTCCAAGTAACTCAATACTGGTTTTCAGAGGCATGTTCAACTCGCAGAAGTGCTGTTCAATGGGCTATCCACTCAATATTGGTCAGCTCTTCATTTTCCTCTCCACACAAACCAGCCTTCAGAAATCATTGGGCTCTCCACTACAGACTGTTCCATTCATTCACTGCGATTCTGCAATTCATCTGACTCTCCGCTCCAGGCAGGTTTTCATTACAGCACTGGTGAATGACCAAGTAATCCAATGCTGGTTTTCAGCCGCCTTTTCACACTCGCAGTGTGCTGTTCAATTGTCTATCCACTCAAACCTGGTCAGCCTTTCATTTTCTTTTCCACAATATCAGACTTCAGAAATCATTGGAATCGCCAGTACAGAATGTTCCATTCATTCACTGCCAATCTGGAATTCATCTGAATCTGCACTCCAGGTAGGCTTTCATTACACCACTTATGAATGTCCAAGTAACACAATGCTGGTTTTCAGCGGTCTGTTCACACTCTAAGCCCTGCTTTTTACTGGGTATCCACACAACTGTGGTCAGCTCTTCATTTTCATGTCCAAACAATCCAGACTTGAGAAATCATTGCAATCTCCAGTACAGAATGTTCCATTCATTCACTGCGAATCTGGAATTCAACTGAATCTCCACTACCTGCAGATTTATCTTACACCACTTGTGAATGTCCAAGTAAAACAATGCTGGTTTTCAGAGGCCTGTTCATGTTCGCAGTCGTGCTGTTCAATTGGCTATCCACTCAACCTGTTTTGCTCCTCATTTTCCTGTGCACACAACCCAGCCTTCAGAAATCATTGTAATCTCCACTACAGGATGTTCCATTCATTCACTGGGAATCTGGAATTCATCTGAATCTGCACTCCACGCAGGCTTTCGTTACACCACTGCTGAAAGTCGAAGTAATGCAATACTGGTTTTCAGTGGTCTGTTCACATTCGAAGCCGAGGCTTTTTACAGGCTATCCACTCAACACTGGTCAGCTCTTCATTTTCGTGTCCCCACAATCCAGATTTCAGAAATCATTGCAATCTCCACTACAGAATGTTCCATTCATTCACTGCGAGTCTGGAGTTTATCTGATTCTCCACTCCCGCCTGGTTAACATTACACCACTTGTGAATGTCCAAGTAAGCCAATGCTGGTTTTCAGAGGCCTGTTCATACTCGCAGCCGTGCTGTTTAATTGACAATTCACTCCACCCTGTTCAGCTCTTCATTGTCCCACCACACTACCAGCCTTCAGAAATCTTTGTTATCTCCACTACAGAATGTTCCATTCATTCACTGCGAATCTGGAATTCATCTGACTCTCAACTCCACGCAGGTTTTCATTACACCACTGTTGAATGTCCAAGTAACCCAATGCTGGTTTTCAGCGGCCTGTTCATATTCGCAGCCCTGCTGTTTACTTGGCTATCGATTCAAGCCTGGTCAGCTCTTCATTTTCCTGTCCACACAACACAGGCTTCAGAAATCATTGGAATCTCCTCTACAGAATGTTCCATTCATTCACTGCGAATGTGGAATTCAACTGACTCTCCACTCCATGCAGGTTTTCCTTACACCACTGATGAATGTCCAAGTAACCCAATGCTGGTTTTCAGCTGCATGTTCACACTCGCAGCCATGCTATACAATTGGCTTTCCACTAAATCCTGATTAGTTCTTGATTTTCCTTCCACACGACCCAGCCTTCAGAAATCGTTGGAATCTCCACTAGAGAATGTTCCATTCATTCACTGCGAATCTGGAATTCCTCTGAACCTCCACTCCCGGCAGGTTTTCGTTACACCACTGTTGAATGTCCAAGTAACCCAATGTTTTAAGTGTTTTCTTCACAAGCGCAGTGGTGCTGTTCATTTGGCTATCCACTCAACCCTGGCCAGCTCTACATTTTCCTGTCCACACCACAGAGACTGGAGAAATCATTGTTATCTCCACTACAGAATGTTCCATTCATTCACAGCGAATCTGGAATTCATCTGAATCTCCACTCCCGGCAGGTTTTCGTGACACCACTGGTAAATATCCAAGTAAGCCAATGCTGGTTTTAAGTGGCCTGCTCATACTCTCAGCCGTGCTGTTCAATTTGCTATCCACTCAACCCTCTTCAGCTCCATTTTCCTGTCCACATAACCCAAACTTCAGAAACAATTGGTATCTCCTCCACAGAATGTTCCATTCATTGACGGCAAATCTGAAATTCATCTAATTCTCAACTCCCGTCAGGTTTTCGTTACACCACTTGTGAATGTCCAATTAAGCCAAAGCTGGTTTTCAGTGGCCTGTTCTTACTACGAGACGTGCTGTTCATTTGGCTATCCATTCCACCCTGTTCAGCTCTACATTTTCGTGTCCACAAAACCCAGCCTTCAGAAATCATTGGAATCACCACTAGAGAATGTTCCATTCATTCACTGCGAATCTGGAATTCATCTGAATCTCCACTCCCGGCAGGTTTTCATTGCACCACTGCTGAATGTTCAAGTAACGCAATGATGGTTTTCAGCGGTCTATTCACACTCGAACCCGTGCTGTTCACGGTCTAGCGACTCAACACTGGTGAGTTCTTCTTTTTCCAGTTCAGACAATACAAACCTCAGAAACCATTGCAATCTACACTACAGAATGTTTCATTCATTCAGGCGAATCTTGAATTCATCTTGTTCTCCACTCCCAGCAGGTTTTCGTTTCACCACTGGTGAATGTCCAAGCAACCCAAGGCTGGTTTCAGCTGCGTGTTAACACTCGCAGCCGTGCTGTTCAATTGGCTATCCAGTGAACGCTGGTTAGCTCTTGATTTTCCTTCCACACACCGAGCCTTCAGAAATCATTCTTATCTCCACTTCAGAATGTTCCATTCGTTCCCTGCGAATCTGGAATTCCTCTGACTCTCCACACCAGGCAGATTTTCCTAACAACACTGGTGAATGACCAGGTAATCCAATGCTGGTTTTCAGCGGCTGTTCACACTCACAGCCTTGCTGTTCAATTGGCAATCCAGTCAAACCTAGTCAGCTCTTCATTTTCCTGTCCACACAACCCAGCGTTCAGAAATCATTGGAATCTCTACTACAGAAATTTCCATTCATTCACTGTGAATCTGGAAATACTCTGAATCTGCATTCCAGGAAGGCTTTCGTTACACCACTGATGAATGTCCAAGTAATGCAATGCTGCTTCTTAGTGGTCTGTTCACACTCGAAACCGTGCTGTTCATTGGCTATCCACTCAATATCGGTCAGCTCTTCAATATCCTGTCCAGACTATCCAGATTCCTAAATGTTGGCAATCACCACTACAGAATGTTCCATTCAATCACGCGAATCTGGAATTCATCAGAGTCTCCACTCCTGGAAGGTTTTCGTGACACCACTGGTAAATGTCCAAGGAAGACAATGCTGGTTTTAAGCCGCCTGCTAACACACTCAGCCGTGCTGTTCAATTTGCTATCCACCCAACCCTATTCAGCTCTACATTTTCCTGTCCTCATAACCCAACCTTCAGAAATAATTGGTATCTCCTCCACAGAATGTTCCGTTCATTCACTGCGAATCTTAAATTCATCTGACTCTCAACTCCCGGCGGGTTATCGTTACACCACTTGTGAATGTCCAAGTAAGCCAATGCTGGTTTTCAGTGGCCTGTTCATACTAAGAGACGTGCTGTTCATTTGGCTATCCACTCCACCCTGTTCAGCTCTACATTCTCGTGTCCACAAAACCCAGCCTTCAGAAATCATTGGAATCACCACTAGAGAATGTTCCATTCATTCACTGCGAATCTGGAATTCCTCTGAACCTCCACTCCTGGCAGGTTTTCGTTACGCCACTGGTGAATGTCCAAGTAACTCAATACTGGTTTTCAGAGGCATGTTCAACTCGCAGAAGTGCTGTTCAATGGGCTATCCACTCAATATTGGTCAGCTCTTCATTTTCCTCTCCACACAAACCAGCCTTCAGAAATCATTGGGCTCTCCACTACAGACTGTTCCATTCATTCACTGCGATTCTGCAATTCATCTGACTCTCCGCTCCAGGCAGGTTTTCATTACAGCACTGGTGAATGACCAAGTAATCCAATGCTGGTTTTCAGCCGCCTTTTCACACTCGCAGTGTGCTGTTCAATTGTCTATCCACTCAAACCTGGTCAGCCTTTCATTTTCTTTTCCACAATATCAGACTTCAGAAATCATTGGAATCGCCAGTACAGAATGTTCCATTCATTCACTGCCAATCTGGAATTCATCTGAATCTGCACTCCAGGTAGGCTTTCATTACACCACTTATGAATGTCCAAGTAACACAATGCTGGTTTTCAGCGGTCTGTTCACACTCTAAGCCCTGCTTTTTACTGGGTATCCACACAACTGTGGTCAGCTCTTCATTTTCATGTCCAAACAATCCAGACTTGAGAAATCATTGCAATCTCCAGTACAGAATGTTCCATTCATTCACTGCGAATCTGGAATTCAACTGAATCTCCACTACCTGCAGATTTATCTTACACCACTTGTGAATGTCCAAGTAAAACAATGCTGGTTTTCAGAGGCCTGTTCATGTTCGCAGTCGTGCTGTTCAATTGGCTATCCACTCAACCTGTTTTGCTCCTCATTTTCCTGTGCACACAACCCAGCCTTCAGAAATCATTGTAATCTCCACTACAGGATGTTCCATTCATTCACTGGGAATCTGGAATTCATCTGAATCTGCACTCCACGCAGGCTTTCGTTACACCACTGCTGAAAGTCGAAGTAATGCAATACTGGTTTTCAGTGGTCTGTTCACATTCGAAGCCGAGGCTTTTTACAGGCTATCCACTCAACACTGGTCAGCTCTTCATTTTCGTGTCCCCACAATCCAGATTTCAGAAATCATTGCAATCTCCACTACAGAATGTTCCATTCATTCACTGCGAGTCTGGAGTTTATCTGATTCTCCACTCCCGCCTGGTTAACATTACACCACTTGTGAATGTCCAAGTAAGCCAATGCTGGTTTTCAGAGGCCTGTTCATACTCGCAGCCGTGCTGTTTAATTGACAATTCACTCCACCCTGTTCAGCTCTTCATTGTCCCACCACACTACCAGCCTTCAGAAATCTTTGTTATCTCCACTACAGAATGTTCCATTCATTCACTGCGAATCTGGAATTCATCTGACTCTCAACTCCACGCAGGTTTTCATTACACCACTGTTGAATGTCCAAGTAACCCAATGCTGGTTTTCAGCGGCCTGTTCATATTCGCAGCCCTGCTGTTTACTTGGCTATCGATTCAAGCCTGGTCAGCTCTTCATTTTCCTGTCCACACAACACAGGCTTCAGAAACCGTTGGAATCTCCTCTACAGAATGTTCCATTCATTCACTGCGAATGTGGAATTCAACTGACTCTCCACTCCATGCAGGTTTTCCTTACACCACTGATGAATGTCCAAGTAACCCAATGCTGGTTTTCAGCTGCATGTTCACACTCGCAGCCATGCTATACAATTGGCTTTCCACTAAATCCTGATTAGTTCTTGATTTTCCTTCCACACGACCCAGCCTTCAGAAATCGTTGGAATCTCCACTAGAGAATGTTCCATTCATTCACTGCGAATCTGGAATTCCTCTGAACCTCCACTCCCGGCAGGTTTTCGTTACACCACTGTTGAATGTCCAAATAACCCAATGTTTTAAGTGTTTTCTTCACAAGCGCAGTGGTGCTGTTCATTTGGCTATCCACTCAACCCTGGCCAGCTCTACATTTTCCTGTCCACACCACAGAGACTGGAGAAATCATTGTTATCTCCACTACAGAATGTTCCATTCATTCACAGCGAATCTGGAATTCATCTGAATCTCCACTCCCGGCAGGTTTTCGTGACACCACTGGTAAATATCCAAGTAAGCCAATGCTGGTTTTAAGTGGCCTGCTCATACTCTCAGCCGTGCTGTTCAATTTGCTATCCACTCAACCCTCTTCAGCTCCATTTTCCTGTCCACATAACCCAAACTTCAGAAACAATTGGTATCTCCTCCACAGAATGTTCCATTCATTGACGGCAAATCTGAAATTCATCTAATTCTCAACTCCCGTCAGGTTTTCGTTACACCACTTGTGAATGTCCAATTAAGCCAAAGCTGGTTTTCAGTGGCCTGTTCTTACTACGAGACGTGCTGTTCATTTGGCTATCCATTCCACCCTGTTCAGCTCTACATTTTCGTGTCCACAAAACCCAGCCTTCAGAAATCATTGGAATCACCACTAGAGAATGTTCCATTCATTCACTGCGAATCTGGAATTCATCTGAATCTCCACTCCCGGCAGGTTTTCATTGCACCACTGCTGAATGTTCAAGTAACGCAATGATGGTTTTCAGCGGTCTATTCACACTCGAACCCGTGCTGTTCACGGTCTAGCGACTCAACACTGGTGAGTTCTTCTTTTTCCAGTTCAGACAATACAAACCTCAGAAACCATTGCAATCTACACTACAGAATGTTTCATTCATTCACGCGAATCTTGAATTCATCTTGTTCTCCACTCCCAGCAGGTTTTCGTTTCACCACTGGTGAATGTCCAAGCAACCCAAGGCTGGTTTCAGCTGCGTGTTAACACTCGCAGCCGTGCTGTTCAATTGGCTATCCAGTGAACGCTGGTTAGCTCTTGATTTTCCTTCCACACACCGAGCCTTCAGAAATCATTCTTATCTCCACTTCAGAATGTTCCATTCGTTCCCTGCGAATCTGGAATTCCTCTGACTCTCCACACCAGGCAGATTTTCCTAACAACACTGGTGAATGACCAGGTAATCCAATGCTGGTTTTCAGCGGCTGTTCACACTCACAGCCTTGCTGTTCAATTGGCAATCCAGTCAAACCTAGTCAGCTCTTCATTTTCCTGTCCACACAACCCAGCGTTCAGAAATCATTGGAATCTCTACTACAGAAATTTCCATTCATTCACTGTGAATCTGGAAATACTCTGAATCTGCATTCCAGGAAGGCTTTCGTTACACCACTGATGAATGTCCAAGTAATGCAATGCTGCTTCTTAGTGGTCTGTTCACACTCGAAACCGTGCTGTTCATTGGCTATCCACTCAATATCGGTCAGCTCTTCAATATCCTGTCCAGACTATCCAGATTCCTAAATGTTGGCAATCACCACTACAGAATGTTCCATTCAATCACGCGAATCTGGAATTCATCAGAGTCTCCACTCCTGGAAGGTTTTCGTGACACCACTGGTAAATGTCCAAGGAAGACAATGCTGGTTTTAAGCCGCCTGCTAACACACTCAGCCGTGCTGTTCAATTTGCTATCCACCCAACCCTATTCAGCTCTACATTTTCCTGTCCTCATAACCCAAACTTCAGAAATAATTGGTATCTCCTCCACAGAATGTTCCGTTCATTCACTGCGAATCTTAAATTCATCTGACTCTCAACTCCCGGCGGGTTATCGTTACACCACTTGTGAATGTCCAAGTAAGCCAATGCTGGTTTTCAGTGGCCTGTTCATACTAAGAGACGTGCTGTTCATTTGGCTATCCACTCCACCCTGTTCAGCTCTACATTCTCGTGTCCACAAAACCCAGCCTTCAGAAATCATTGGAATCACCACTAGAGAATGTTCCATTCATTCACTGCGAATCTGGAATGCATCTGAACCTCCACTCCTGGCAGGTTTTCGTTACGCCACTGGTGAATGTCCAAGTAACTCAATACTGGTTTTCAGAGGCATGTTCAACTCGCAGAAGTGCTGTTCAATGGGCTATCCACTCAATATTGGTCAGCTCTTCATTTTCCTCTCCACACAAACCAGCCTTCAGAAATCATTGGGCTCTCCACTACAGACTGTTCCATTCATTCACTGCGATTCTGCAATTCATCTGACTCTCCGCTCCAGGCAGGTTTTCATTACAGCACTGGTGAATGACCAAGTAATCCAATGCTGGTTTTCAGCCGCCTTTTCACACTCGCAGTGTGCTGTTCAATTGTCTATCCACTCAAACCTGGTCAGCCTTTCATTTTCTTTTCCACAATATCAGACTTCAGAAATCATTGGAATCGCCAGTACAGAATGTTCCATTCATTCACTGCCAATCTGGAATTCATCTGAATCTGCACTCCAGGTAGGCTTTCATTACACCACTTATGAATGTCCAAGTAACACAATGCTGGTTTTCAGCGGTCTGTTCACACTCTAAGCCCTGCTTTTTACTGGGTATCCACACAACTGTGGTCAGCTCTTCATTTTCATGTCCAAACAATCCAGACTTGAGAAATCATTGCAATCTCCAGTACAGAATGTTCCATTCATTCACTGCGAATCTGGAATTCAACTGAATCTCCACTACCTGCAGATTTATCTTACACCACTTGTGAATGTCCAAGTAAAACAATGCTGGTTTTCAGAGGCCTGTTCATGTTCGCAGTCGTGCTGTTCAATTGGCTATCCACTCAACCTGTTTTGCTCCTCATTTTCCTGTGCACACAACCCAGCCTTCAGAAATCATTGTAATCTCCACTACAGGATGTTCCATTCATTCACTGGGAATCTGGAATTCATCTGAATCTGCACTCCACGCAGGCTTTCGTTACACCACTGCTGAAAGTCGAAGTAATGCAATACTGGTTTTCAGTGGTCTGTTCACATTCGAAGCCGAGGCTTTTTACAGGCTATCCACTCAACACTGGTCAGCTCTTCATTTTCGTGTCCCCACAATCCAGATTTCAGAAATCATTGCAATCTCCACTACAGAATGTTCCATTCATTCACTGCGAGTCTGGAGTTTATCTGATTCTCCACTCCCGCCTGGTTAACATTACACCACTTGTGAATGTCCAAGTAAGCCAATGCTGGTTTTCAGAGGCCTGTTCATACTCGCAGCCGTGCTGTTTAATTGACAATTCACTCCACCCTGTTCAGCTCTTCATTGTCCCACCACACTACCAGCCTTCAGAAATCTTTGTTATCTCCACTACAGAACGTTCCATTCATTCACTGCGAATCTGGAATTCATCTGACTCTCAACTCCACGCAGGTTTTCATTACACCACTGTTGAATGTCCAAGTAACCCAATGCTGGTTTTCAGCGGCCTGTTCATATTCGCAGCCCTGCTGTTTACTTGGCTATCGATTCAAGCCTGGTCAGCTCTTCATTTTCCTGTCCACACAACACAGGCTTCAGAAATCATTGGAATCTCCTCTACAGAATGTTCCATTCATTCACTGCGAATGTGGAATTCAACTGACTCTCCACTCCATGCAGGTTTTCCTTACACCACTGATGAATGTCCAAGTAACCCAATGCTGGTTTTCAGCTGCATGTTCACACTCGCAGCCATGCTATACAATTGGCTTTCCACTAAATCCTGATTAGTTCTTGATTTTCCTTCCACACGACCCAGCCTTCAGAAATCGTTGGAATCTCCACTAGAGAATGTTCCATTCATTCACTGCGAATCTGGAATTCCTCTGAACCTCCACTCCCGGCAGGTTTTCGTTACACCACTGTTGAATGTCCAAGTAACCCAATGTTTTAAGTGTTTTCTTCACAAGCGCAGTGGTGCTGTTCAATTGGCTATCCACTCAACCCTGGCCAGCTCTACATTTTCCTGTCCACACCACAGAGACTGGAGAAATCATTGTTATCTCCACTACAGAATGTTCCATTCATTCACAGCGAATCTGGAATTCATCTGAATCTCCACTCCCGGCAGGTTTTCGTGACACCACTGGTAAATATCCAAGTAAGCCAATGCTGGTTTTAAGTGGCCTGCTCATACTCTCAGCCGTGCTGTTCAATTTGCTATCCACTCAACCCTCTTCAGCTCCATTTTCCTGTCCACATAACCCAAACTTCAGAAACAATTGGTATCTCCTCCACAGAATGTTCCATTCATTGACGGCAAATCTGAAATTCATCTAATTCTCAACTCCCGTCAGGTTTTCGTTACACCACTTGTGAATGTCCAATTAAGCCAAAGCTGGTTTTCAGTGGCCTGTTCTTACTACGAGACGTGCTGTTCATTTGGCTATCCATTCCACCCTGTTCAGCTCTACATTTTCGTGTCCACAAAACCCAGCCTTCAGAAATCATTGGAATCACCACTAGAGAATGTTCCATTCATTCACTGCGAATCTGGAATTCATCTGAATCTCCACTCCCGGCAGGTTTTCATTGCACCACTGCTGAATGTTCAAGTAACGCAATGATGGTTTTCAGCGGTCTATTCACACTCGAACCCGTGCTGTTCACGGTCTAGCGACTCAACACTGGTGAGTTCTTCTTTTTCCAGTTCAGACAATACAAACCTCAGAAACCATTGCAATCTACACTACAGAATGTTTCATTCATTCAGGCGAATCTTGAATTCATCTTGTTCTCCACTCCCAGCAGGTTTTCGTTTCACCACTGGTGAATGTCCAAGCAACCCAAGGCTGGTTTCAGCTGCGTGTTAACACTCGCAGCCGTGCTGTTCAATTGGCTATCCAGTGAACGCTGGTTAGCTCTTGATTTTCCTTCCACACACCGAGCCTTCAGAAATCATTCTTATCTCCACTTCAGAATGTTCCATTCGTTCCCTGCGAATCTGGAATTCCTCTGACTCTCCACACCAGGCAGATTTTCCTAACAACACTGGTGAATGACCAGGTAATCCAATGCTGGTTTTCAGCGGCTGTTCACACTCACAGCCTTGCTGTTCAATTGGCAATCCAGTCAAACCTAGTCAGCTCTTCATTTTCCTGTCCACACAACCCAGCGTTCAGAAATCATTGGAATCTCTACTACAGAAATTTCCATTCATTCACTGTGAATCTGGAAATACTCTGAATCTGCATTCCAGGAAGGCTTTCGTTACACCACTGATGAATGTCCAAGTAATGCAATGCTGCTTCTTAGTGGTCTGTTCACACTCGAAACCGTGCTGTTCATTGGCTATCCACTCAATATCGGTCAGCTCTTCAATATCCTGTCCAGACTATCCAGATTCCTAAATGTTGGCAATCACCACTACAGAATGTTCCATTCAATCACGCGAATCTGGAATTCATCAGAGTCTCCACTCCTGGAAGGTTTTCGTGACACCACTGGTAAATGTCCAAGGAAGACAATGCTGGTTTTAAGCCGCCTGCTAACACACTCAGCCGTGCTGTTCAATTTGCTATCCACCCAACCCTATTCAGCTCTACATTTTCCTGTCCTCATAACCCAACCTTCAGAAATAATTGGTATCTCCTCCACAGAATGTTCCGTTCATTCACTGCGAATCTTAAATTCATCTGACTCTCAACTCCCGGCGGGTTATCGTTACACCACTTGTGAATGTCCAAGTAAGCCAATGCTGGTTTTCAGTGGCCTGTTCATACTAAGAGACGTGCTGTTCATTTGGCTATCCACTCCACCCTGTTCAGCTCTACATTCTCGTGTCCACAAAACCCAGCCTTCAGAAATCATTGGAATCACCACTAGAGAATGTTCCATTCATTCACTGCGAATCTGGAATTCATCTGAACCTCCACTCCTGGCAGGTTTTCGTTACGCCACTGGTGAATGTCCAAGTAACTCAATACTGGTTTTCAGAGGCATGTTCAACTCGCAGAAGTGCTGTTCAATGGGCTATCCACTCAATATTGGTCAGCTCTTCATTTTCCTCTCCACACAAACCAGCCTTCAGAAATCATTGGGCTCTCCACTACAGACTGTTCCATTCATTCACTGCGATTCTGCAATTCATCTGACTCTCCGCTCCAGGCAGGTTTTCATTACAGCACTGGTGAATGACCAAGTAATCCAATGCTGGTTTTCAGCCGCCTTTTCACACTCGCAGTGTGCTGTTCAATTGTCTATCCACTCAAACCTGGTCAGCCTTTCATTTTCTTTTCCACAATATCAGACTTCAGAAATCATTGGAATCGCCAGTACAGAATGTTCCATTCATTCACTGCCAATCTGGAATTCATCTGAATCTGCACTCCAGGTAGGCTTTCATTACACCACTTATGAATGTCCAAGTAACACAATGCTGGTTTTCAGCGGTCTGTTCACACTCTAAGCCCTGCTTTTTACTGGGTATCCACACAACTGTGGTCAGCTCTTCATTTTCATGTCCAAACAATCCAGACTTGAGAAATCATTGCAATCTCCAGTACAGAATGTTCCATTCATTCACTGCGAATCTGGAATTCAACTGAATCTCCACTACCTGCAGATTTATCTTACACCACTTGTGAATGTCCAAGTAAAACAATGCTGGTTTTCAGAGGCCTGTTCATGTTCGCAGTCGTGCTGTTCAATTGGCTATCCACTCAACCTGTTTTGCTCCTCATTTTCCTGTGCACACAACCCAGCCTTCAGAAATCATTGTAATCTCCACTACAGGATGTTCCATTCATTCACTGGGAATCTGGAATTCATCTGAATCTGCACTCCACGCAGGCTTTCGTTACACCACTGCTGAAAGTCGAAGTAATGCAATACTGGTTTTCAGTGGTCTGTTCACATTCGAAGCCGAGGCTTTTTACAGGCTATCCACTCAACACTGGTCAGCTCTTCATTTTCGTGTCCCCACAATCCAGATTTCAGAAATCATTGCAATCTCCACTACAGAATGTTCCATTCATTCACTGCGAGTCTGGAGTTTATCTGATTCTCCACTCCCGCCTGGTTAACATTACACCACTTGTGAATGTCCAAGTAAGCCAATGCTGGTTTTCAGAGGCCTGTTCATACTCGCAGCCGTGCTGTTTAATTGACAATTCACTCCACCCTGTTCAGCTCTTCATTGTCCCACCACACTACCAGCCTTCAGAAATCTTTGTTATCTCCACTACAGAACGTTCCATTCATTCACTGCGAATCTGGAATTCATCTGACTCTCAACTCCACGCAGGTTTTCATTACACCACTGTTGAATGTCCAAGTAACCCAATGCTGGTTTTCAGCGGCCTGTTCATATTCGCAGCCCTGCTGTTTACTTGGCTATCGATTCAAGCCTGGTCAGCTCTTCATTTTCCTGTCCACACAACACAGGCTTCAGAAATCATTGGAATCTCCTCTACAGAATGTTCCATTCATTCACTGCGAATGTGGAATTCAACTGACTCTCCACTCCATGCAGGTTTTCCTTACACCACTGATGAATGTCCAAGTAACCCAATGCTGGTTTTCAGCTGCATGTTCACACTCGCAGCCATGCTATACAATTGGCTTTCCACTAAATCCTGATTAGTTCTTGATTTTCCTTCCACACGACCCAGCCTTCAGAAATCGTTGGAATCTCCACTAGAGAATGTTCCATTCATTCACTGCGAATCTGGAATTCCTCTGAACCTCCACTCCCGGCAGGTTTTCGTTACACCACTGTTGAATGTCCAAGTAACCCAATGTTTTAAGTGTTTTCTTCACAAGCGCAGTGGTGCTGTTCAATTGGCTATCCACTCAACCCTGGCCAGCTCTACATTTTCCTGTCCACACCACAGAGACTGGAGAAATCATTGTTATCTCCACTACAGAATGTTCCATTCATTCACAGCGAATCTGGAATTCATCTGAATCTCCACTCCCGGCAGGTTTTCGTGACACCACTGGTAAATATCCAAGTAAGCCAATGCTGGTTTTAAGTGGCCTGCTCATACTCTCAGCCGTGCTGTTCAATTTGCTATCCACTCAACCCTCTTCAGCTCCATTTTCCTGTCCACATAACCCAAACTTCAGAAACAATTGGTATCTCCTCCACAGAATGTTCCATTCATTGACGGCAAATCTGAAATTCATCTAATTCTCAACTCCCGTCAGGTTTTCGTTACACCACTTGTGAATGTCCAATTAAGCCAAAGCTGGTTTTCAGTGGCCTGTTCTTACTACGAGACGTGCTGTTCATTTGGCTATCCATTCCACCCTGTTCAGCTCTACATTTTCGTGTCCACAAAACCCAGCCTTCAGAAATCATTGGAATCACCACTAGAGAATGTTCCATTCATTCACTGCGAATCTGGAATTCATCTGAATCTCCACTCCCGGCAGGTTTTCATTGCACCACTGCTGAATGTTCAAGTAACGCAATGATGGTTTTCAGCGGTCTATTCACACTCGAACCCGTGCTGTTCACGGTCTAGCGACTCAACACTGGTGAGTTCTTCTTTTTCCAGTTCAGACAATACAAACCTCAGAAACCATTGCAATCTACACTACAGAATGTTTCATTCATTCAGGCGAATCTTGAATTCATCTTGTTCTCCACTCCCAGCAGGTTTTCGTTTCACCACTGGTGAATGTCCAAGCAACCCAAGGCTGGTTTCAGCTGCGTGTTAACACTCGCAGCCGTGCTGTTCAATTGGCTATCCAGTGAACGCTGGTTAGCTCTTGATTTTCCTTCCACACACCGAGCCTTCAGAAATCATTCTTATCTCCACTTCAGAATGTTCCATTCGTTCCCTGCGAATCTGGAATTCCTCTGACTCTCCACACCAGGCAGATTTTCCTAACAACACTGGTGAATGACCAGGTAATCCAATGCTGGTTTTCAGCGGCTGTTCACACTCACAGCCTTGCTGTTCAATTGGCAATCCAGTCAAACCTAGTCAGCTCTTCATTTTCCTGTCCACACAACCCAGCGTTCAGAAATCATTGGAATCTCTACTACAGAAATTTCCATTCATTCACTGTGAATCTGGAAATACTCTGAATCTGCATTCCAGGAAGGCTTTCGTTACACCACTGATGAATGTCCAAGTAATGCAATGCTGCTTCTTAGTGGTCTGTTCACACTCGAAACCGTGCTGTTCATTGGCTATCCACTCAATATCGGTCAGCTCTTCAATATCCTGTCCAGACTATCCAGATTCCTAAATGTTGGCAATCACCACTACAGAATGTTCCATTCAATCACGCGAATCTGGAATTCATCAGAGTCTCCACTCCTGGAAGGTTTTCGTGACACCACTGGTAAATGTCCAAGGAAGACAATGCTGGTTTTAAGCCGCCTGCTAACACACTCAGCCGTGCTGTTCAATTTGCTATCCACCCAACCCTATTCAGCTCTACATTTTCCTGTCCTCATAACCCAACCTTCAGAAATAATTGGTATCTCCTCCACAGAATGTTCCGTTCATTCACTGCGAATCTTAAATTCATCTGACTCTCAACTCCCGGCGGGTTATCGTTACACCACTTGTGAATGTCCAAGTAAGCCAATGCTGGTTTTCAGTGGCCTGTTCATACTAAGAGACGTGCTGTTCATTTGGCTATCCACTCCCCCCTGTTCAGCTCTACATTCTCGTGTCCACAAAACCCAGCCTTCAGAAATCATTGGAATCACCACTAGAGAATGTTCCATTCATTCACTGCGAATCTGGAATGCATCTGAACCTCCACTCCTGGCAGGTTTTCGTTACGCCACTGGTGAATGTCCAAGTAACTCAATACTGGTTTTCAGAGGCATGTTCAACTCGCAGAAGTGCTGTTCAATGGGCTATCCACTCAATATTGGTCAGCTCTTCATTTTCCTCTCCACACAAACCAGCCTTCAGAAATCATTGGGCTCTCCACTACAGACTGTTCCATTCATTCACTGCGATTCTGCAATTCATCTGACTCTCCGCTCCAGGCAGGTTTTCATTACAGCACTGGTGAATGACCAAGTAATCCAATGCTGGTTTTCAGCCGCCTTTTCACACTCGCAGTGTGCTGTTCAATTGTCTATCCACTCAAACCTGGTCAGCCTTTCATTTTCTTTTCCACAATATCAGACTTCAGAAATCATTGGAATCGCCAGTACAGAATGTTCCATTCATTCACTGCCAATCTGGAATTCATCTGAATCTGCACTCCAGGTAGGCTTTCATTACACCACTTATGAATGTCCAAGTAACACAATGCTGGTTTTCAGCGGTCTGTTCACACTCTAAGCCCTGCTTTTTACTGGGTATCCACACAACTGTGGTCAGCTCTTCATTTTCATGTCCAAACAATCCAGACTTGAGAAATCATTGCAATCTCCAGTACAGAATGTTCCATTCATTCACTGCGAATCTGGAATTCAACTGAATCTCCACTACCTGCAGATTTATCTTACACCACTTGTGAATGTCCAAGTAAAACAATGCTGGTTTTCAGAGGCCTGTTCATGTTCGCAGTCGTGCTGTTCAATTGGCTATCCACTCAACCTGTTTTGCTCCTCATTTTCCTGTGCACACAACCCAGCCTTCAGAAATCATTGTAATCTCCACTACAGGATGTTCCATTCATTCACTGGGAATCTGGAATTCATCTGAATCTGCACTCCACGCAGGCTTTCGTTACACCACTGCTGAAAGTCGAAGTAATGCAATACTGGTTTTCAGTGGTCTGTTCACATTCGAAGCCGAGGCTTTTTACAGGCTATCCACTCAACACTGGTCAGCTCTTCATTTTCGTGTCCCCACAATCCAGATTTCAGAAATCATTGCAATCTCCACTACAGAATGTTCCATTCATTCACTGCGAGTCTGGAGTTTATCTGATTCTCCACTCCCGCCTGGTTAACATTACACCACTTGTGAATGTCCAAGTAAGCCAATGCTGGTTTTCAGAGGCCTGTTCATACTCGCAGCCGTGCTGTTTAATTGACAATTCACTCCACCCTGTTCAGCTCTTCATTGTCCCACCACACTACCAGCCTTCAGAAATCTTTGTTATCTCCACTACAGAACGTTCCATTCATTCACTGCGAATCTGGAATTCATCTGACTCTCAACTCCACGCAGGTTTTCATTACACCACTGTTGAATGTCCAAGTAACCCAATGCTGGTTTTCAGCGGCCTGTTCATATTCGCAGCCCTGCTGTTTACTTGGCTATCGATTCAAGCCTGGTCAGCTCTTCATTTTCCTGTCCACACAACACAGGCTTCAGAAACCGTTGGAATCTCCTCTACAGAATGTTCCATTCATTCACTGCGAATGTGGAATTCAACTGACTCTCCACTCCATGCAGGTTTTCCTTACACCACTGATGAATGTCCAAGTAACCCAATGCTGGTTTTCAGCTGCATGTTCACACTCGCAGCCATGCTATACAATTGGCTTTCCACTAAATCCTGATTAGTTCTTGATTTTCCTTCCACACGACCCAGCCTTCAGAAATCGTTGGAATCTCCACTAGAGAATGTTCCATTCATTCACTGCGAATCTGGAATTCCTCTGAACCTCCACTCCCGGCAGGTTTTCGTTACACCACTGTTGAATGTCCAAGTAACCCAATGTTTTAAGTGTTTTCTTCACAAGCGCAGTGGTGCTGTTCAATTGGCTATCCACTCAACCCTGGCCAGCTCTACATTTTCCTGTCCACACCACAGAGACTGGAGAAATCATTGTTATCTCCACTACAGAATGTTCCATTCATTCACAGCGAATCTGGAATTCATCTGAATCTCCACTCCCGGCAGGTTTTCGTGACACCACTGGTAAATATCCAAGTAAGCCAATGCTGGTTTTAAGTGGCCTGCTCATACTCTCAGCCGTGCTGTTCAATTTGCTATCCACTCAACCCTCTTCAGCTCCATTTTCCTGTCCACATAACCCAAACTTCAGAAACAATTGGTATCTCCTCCACAGAATGTTCCATTCATTGACGGCAAATCTGAAATTCATCTAATTCTCAACTCCCGTCAGGTTTTCGTTACACCACTTGTGAATGTCCAATTAAGCCAAAGCTGGTTTTCAGTGGCCTGTTCTTACTACGAGACGTGCTGTTCATTTGGCTATCCATTCCACCCTGTTCAGCTCTACATTTTCGTGTCCACAAAACCCAGCCTTCAGAAATCATTGGAATCACCACTAGAGAATGTTCCATTCATTCACTGCGAATCTGGAATTCATCTGAATCTCCACTCCCGGCAGGTTTTCATTGCACCACTGCTGAATGTTCAAGTAACGCAATGATGGTTTTCAGCGGTCTATTCACACTCGAACCCGTGCTGTTCACGGTCTAGCGACTCAACACTGGTGAGTTCTTCTTTTTCCAGTTCAGACAATACAAACCTCAGAAACCATTGCAATCTACACTACAGAATGTTTCATTCATTCAGGCGAATCTTGAATTCATCTTGTTCTCCACTCCCAGCAGGTTTTCGTTTCACCACTGGTGAATGTCCAAGCAACCCAAGGCTGGTTTCAGCTGCGTGTTAACACTCGCAGCCGTGCTGTTCAATTGGCTATCCAGTGAACGCTGGTTAGCTCTTGATTTTCCTTCCACACACCGAGCCTTCAGAAATCATTCTTATCTCCACTTCAGAATGTTCCATTCGTTCCCTGCGAATCTGGAATTCCTCTGACTCTCCACACCAGGCAGATTTTCCTAACAACACTGGTGAATGACCAGGTAATCCAATGCTGGTTTTCAGCGGCTGTTCACACTCACAGCCTTGCTGTTCAATTGGCAATCCAGTCAAACCTAGTCAGCTCTTCATTTTCCTGTCCACACAACCCAGCGTTCAGAAATCATTGGAATCTCTACTACAGAAATTTCCATTCATTCACTGTGAATCTGGAAATACTCTGAATCTGCATTCCAGGAAGGCTTTCGTTACACCACTGATGAATGTCCAAGTAATGCAATGCTGCTTCTTAGTGGTCTGTTCACACTCGAAACCGTGCTGTTCATTGGCTATCCACTCAATATCGGTCAGCTCTTCAATATCCTGTCCAGACTATCCAGATTCCTAAATGTTGGCAATCACCACTACAGAATGTTCCATTCAATCACGCGAATCTGGAATTCATCAGAGTCTCCACTCCTGGAAGGTTTTCGTGACACCACTGGTAAATGTCCAAGGAAGACAATGCTGGTTTTAAGCCGCCTGCTAACACACTCAGCCGTGCTGTTCAATTTGCTATCCACCCAACCCTATTCAGCTCTACATTTTCCTGTCCTCATAACCCAACCTTCAGAAATAATTGGTATCTCCTCCACAGAATGTTCCGTTCATTCACTGCGAATCTTAAATTCATCTGACTCTCAACTCCCGGCGGGTTATCGTTACACCACTTGTGAATGTCCAAGTAAGCCAATGCTGGTTTTCAGTGGCCTGTTCATACTAAGAGACGTGCTGTTCATTTGGCTATCCACTCCCCCCTGTTCAGCTCTACATTCTCGTGTCCACAAAACCCAGCCTTCAGAAATCATTGGAATCACCACTAGAGAATGTTCCATTCATTCACTGCGAATCTGGAATGCATCTGAACCTCCACTCCTGGCAGGTTTTCGTTACGCCACTGGTGAATGTCCAAGTAACTCAATACTGGTTTTCAGAGGCATGTTCAACTCGCAGAAGTGCTGTTCAATGGGCTATCCACTCAATATTGGTCAGCTCTTCATTTTCCTCTCCACACAAACCAGCCTTCAGAAATCATTGGGCTCTCCACTACAGACTGTTCCATTCATTCACTGCGATTCTGCAATTCATCTGACTCTCCGCTCCAGGCAGGTTTTCATTACAGCACTGGTGAATGACCAAGTAATCCAATGCTGGTTTTCAGCCGCCTTTTCACACTCGCAGTGTGCTGTTCAATTGTCTATCCACTCAAACCTGGTCAGCCTTTCATTTTCTTTTCCACAATATCAGACTTCAGAAATCATTGGAATCGCCAGTACAGAATGTTCCATTCATTCACTGCCAATCTGGAATTCATCTGAATCTGCACTCCAGGTAGGCTTTCATTACACCACTTATGAATGTCCAAGTAACACAATGCTGGTTTTCAGCGGTCTGTTCACACTCTAAGCCCTGCTTTTTACTGGGTATCCACACAACTGTGGTCAGCTCTTCATTTTCATGTCCAAACAATCCAGACTTGAGAAATCATTGCAATCTCCAGTACAGAATGTTCCATTCATTCACTGCGAATCTGGAATTCAACTGAATCTCCACTACCTGCAGATTTATCTTACACCACTTGTGAATGTCCAAGTAAAACAATGCTGGTTTTCAGAGGCCTGTTCATGTTCGCAGTCGTGCTGTTCAATTGGCTATCCACTCAACCTGTTTTGCTCCTCATTTTCCTGTGCACACAACCCAGCCTTCAGAAATCATTGTAATCTCCACTACAGGATGTTCCATTCATTCACTGGGAATCTGGAATTCATCTGAATCTGCACTCCACGCAGGCTTTCGTTACACCACTGCTGAAAGTCGAAGTAATGCAATACTGGTTTTCAGTGGTCTGTTCACATTCGAAGCCGAGGCTTTTTACAGGCTATCCACTCAACACTGGTCAGCTCTTCATTTTCGTGTCCCCACAATCCAGATTTCAGAAATCATTGCAATCTCCACTACAGAATGTTCCATTCATTCACTGCGAGTCTGGAGTTTATCTGATTCTCCACTCCCGCCTGGTTAACATTACACCACTTGTGAATGTCCAAGTAAGCCAATGCTGGTTTTCAGAGGCCTGTTCATACTCGCAGCCGTGCTGTTTAATTGACAATTCACTCCACCCTGTTCAGCTCTTCATTGTCCCACCACACTACCAGCCTTCAGAAATCTTTGTTATCTCCACTACAGAATGTTCCATTCATTCACTGCGAATCTGGAATTCATCTGACTCTCAACTCCACGCAGGTTTTCATTACACCACTGTTGAATGTCCAAGTAACCCAATGCTGGTTTTCAGCGGCCTGTTCATATTCGCAGCCCTGCTGTTTACTTGGCTATCGATTCAAGCCTGGTCAGCTCTTCATTTTCCTGTCCACACAACACAGGCTTCAGAAACCGTTGGAATCTCCTCTACAGAATGTTCCATTCATTCACTGCGAATGTGGAATTCAACTGACTCTCCACTCCATGCAGGTTTTCCTTACACCACTGATGAATGTCCAAGTAACCCAATGCTGGTTTTCAGCTGCATGTTCACACTCGCAGCCATGCTATACAATTGGCTTTCCACTAAATCCTGATTAGTTCTTGATTTTCCTTCCACACGACCCAGCCTTCAGAAATCGTTGGAATCTCCACTAGAGAATGTTCCATTCATTCACTGCGAATCTGGAATTCCTCTGAACCTCCACTCCCGGCAGGTTTTCGTTACACCACTGTTGAATGTCCAAGTAACCCAATGTTTTAAGTGTTTTCTTCACAAGCGCAGTGGTGCTGTTCAATTGGCTATCCACTCAACCCTGGCCAGCTCTACATTTTCCTGTCCACACCACAGAGACTGGAGAAATCATTGTTATCTCCACTACAGAATGTTCCATTCATTCACAGCGAATCTGGAATTCATCTGAATCTCCACTCCCGGCAGGTTTTCGTGACACCACTGGTAAATATCCAAGTAAGCCAATGCTGGTTTTAAGTGGCCTGCTCATACTCTCAGCCGTGCTGTTCAATTTGCTATCCACTCAACCCTCTTCAGCTCCATTTTCCTGTCCACATAACCCAAACTTCAGAAACAATTGGTATCTCCTCCACAGAATGTTCCATTCATTGACGGCAAATCTGAAATTCATCTAATTCTCAACTCCCGTCAGGTTTTCGTTACACCACTTGTGAATGTCCAATTAAGCCAAAGCTGGTTTTCAGTGGCCTGTTCTTACTACGAGACGTGCTGTTCATTTGGCTATCCATTCCACCCTGTTCAGCTCTACATTTTCGTGTCCACAAAACCCAGCCTTCAGAAATCATTGGAATCACCACTAGAGAATGTTCCATTCATTCACTGCGAATCTGGAATTCATCTGAATCTCCACTCCCGGCAGGTTTTCATTGCACCACTGCTGAATGTTCAAGTAACGCAATGATGGTTTTCAGCGGTCTATTCACACTCGAACCCGTGCTGTTCACGGTCTAGCGACTCAACACTGGTGAGTTCTTCTTTTTCCAGTTCAGACAATACAAACCTCAGAAACCATTGCAATCTACACTACAGAATGTTTCATTCATTCAGGCGAATCTTGAATTCATCTTGTTCTCCACTCCCAGCAGGTTTTCGTTTCACCACTGGTGAATGTCCAAGCAACCCAAGGCTGGTTTCAGCTGCGTGTTAACACTCGCAGCCGTGCTGTTCAATTGGCTATCCAGTGAACGCTGGTTAGCTCTTGATTTTCCTTCCACACACCGAGCCTTCAGAAATCATTCTTATCTCCACTTCAGAATGTTCCATTCGTTCCCTGCGAATCTGGAATTCCTCTGACTCTCCACACCAGGCAGATTTTCCTAACAACACTGGTGAATGACCAGGTAATCCAATGCTGGTTTTCAGCGGCTGTTCACACTCACAGCCTTGCTGTTCAATTGGCAATCCAGTCAAACCTAGTCAGCTCTTCATTTTCCTGTCCACACAACCCAGCGTTCAGAAATCATTGGAATCTCTACTACAGAAATTTCCATTCATTCACTGTGAATCTGGAAATACTCTGAATCTGCATTCCAGGAAGGCTTTCGTTACACCACTGATGAATGTCCAAGTAATGCAATGCTGCTTCTTAGTGGTCTGTTCACACTCGAAACCGTGCTGTTCATTGGCTATCCACTCAATATCGGTCAGCTCTTCAATATCCTGTCCAGACTATCCAGATTCCTAAATGTTGGCAATCACCACTACAGAATGTTCCATTCAATCACGCGAATCTGGAATTCATCAGAGTCTCCACTCCTGGAAGGTTTTCGTGACACCACTGGTAAATGTCCAAGGAAGACAATGCTGGTTTTAAGCCGCCTGCTAACACACTCAGCCGTGCTGTTCAATTTGCTATCCACCCAACCCTATTCAGCTCTACATTTTCCTGTCCTCATAACCCAACCTTCAGAAATAATTGGTATCTCCTCCACAGAATGTTCCGTTCATTCACTGCGAATCTTAAATTCATCTGACTCTCAACTCCCGGCGGGTTATCGTTACACCACTTGTGAATGTCCAAGTAAGCCAATGCTGGTTTTCAGTGGCCTGTTCATACTAAGAGACGTGCTGTTCATTTGGCTATCCACTCCCCCCTGTTCAGCTCTACATTCTCGTGTCCACAAAACCCAGCCTTCAGAAATCATTGGAATCACCACTAGAGAATGTTCCATTCATTCACTGCGAATCTGGAATGCATCTGAACCTCCACTCCTGGCAGGTTTTCGTTACGCCACTGGTGAATGTCCAAGTAACTCAATACTGGTTTTCAGAGGCATGTTCAACTCGCAGAAGTGCTGTTCAATGGGCTATCCACTCAATATTGGTCAGCTCTTCATTTTCCTCTCCACACAAACCAGCCTTCAGAAATCATTGGGCTCTCCACTACAGACTGTTCCATTCATTCACTGCGATTCTGCAATTCATCTGACTCTCCGCTCCAGGCAGGTTTTCATTACAGCACTGGTGAATGACCAAGTAATCCAATGCTGGTTTTCAGCCGCCTTTTCACACTCGCAGTGTGCTGTTCAATTGTCTATCCACTCAAACCTGGTCAGCCTTTCATTTTCTTTTCCACAATATCAGACTTCAGAAATCATTGGAATCGCCAGTACAGAATGTTCCATTCATTCACTGCCAATCTGGAATTCATCTGAATCTGCACTCCAGGTAGGCTTTCATTACACCACTTATGAATGTCCAAGTAACACAATGCTGGTTTTCAGCGGTCTGTTCACACTCTAAGCCCTGCTTTTTACTGGGTATCCACACAACTGTGGTCAGCTCTTCATTTTCATGTCCAAACAATCCAGACTTGAGAAATCATTGCAATCTCCAGTACAGAATGTTCCATTCATTCACTGCGAATCTGGAATTCAACTGAATCTCCACTACCTGCAGATTTATCTTACACCACTTGTGAATGTCCAAGTAAAACAATGCTGGTTTTCAGAGGCCTGTTCATGTTCGCAGTCGTGCTGTTCAATTGGCTATCCACTCAACCTGTTTTGCTCCTCATTTTCCTGTGCACACAACCCAGCCTTCAGAAATCATTGTAATCTCCACTACAGGATGTTCCATTCATTCACTGGGAATCTGGAATTCATCTGAATCTGCACTCCACGCAGGCTTTCGTTACACCACTGCTGAAAGTCGAAGTAATGCAATACTGGTTTTCAGTGGTCTGTTCACATTCGAAGCCGAGGCTTTTTACAGGCTATCCACTCAACACTGGTCAGCTCTTCATTTTCGTGTCCCCACAATCCAGATTTCAGAAATCATTGCAATCTCCACTACAGAATGTTCCATTCATTCACTGCGAGTCTGGAGTTTATCTGATTCTCCACTCCCGCCTGGTTAACATTACACCACTTGTGAATGTCCAAGTAAGCCAATGCTGGTTTTCAGAGGCCTGTTCATACTCGCAGCCATGCTGTTTAATTGACAATTCACTCCACCCTGTTCAGCTCTTCATTGTCCCACCACACTACCAGCCTTCAGAAATCTTTGTTATCTCCACTACAGAACGTTCCATTCATTCACTGCGAATCTGGAATTCATCTGACTCTCAACTCCACGCAGGTTTTCATTACACCACTGTTGAATGTCCAAGTAACCCAATGCTGGTTTTCAGCGGCCTGTTCATATTCGCAGCCCTGCTGTTTACTTGGCTATCGATTCAAGCCTGGTCAGCTCTTCATTTTCCTGTCCACACAACACAGGCTTCAGAAACCGTTGGAATCTCCTCTACAGAATGTTCCATTCATTCACTGCGAATGTGGAATTCAACTGACTCTCCACTCCATGCAGGTTTTCCTTACACCACTGATGAATGTCCAAGTAACCCAATGCTGGTTTTCAGCTGCATGTTCACACTCGCAGCCATGCTATACAATTGGCTTTCCACTAAATCCTGATTAGTTCTTGATTTTCCTTCCACACGACCCAGCCTTCAGAAATCGTTGGAATCTCCACTAGAGAATGTTCCATTCATTCACTGCGAATCTGGAATTCCTCTGAACCTCCACTCCCGGCAGGTTTCCGTTACACCACTGTTGAATGTCCAAGTAACCCAATGTTTTAAGTGTTTTCTTCACAAGCGCAGTGGTGCTGTTCAATTGGCTATCCACTCAACCCTGGCCAGCTCTACATTTTCCTGTCCACACCACAGAGACTGGAGAAATCATTGTTATCTCCACTACAGAATGTTCCATTCATTCACAGCGAATCTGGAATTCATCTGAATCTCCACTCCCGGCAGGTTTTCGTGACACCACTGGTAAATATCCAAGTAAGCCAATGCTGGTTTTAAGTGGCCTGCTCATACTCTCAGCCGTGCTGTTCAATTTGCTATCCACTCAACCCTCTTCAGCTCCATTTTCCTGTCCACATAACCCAAACTTCAGAAACAATTGGTATCTCCTCCACAGAATGTTCCATTCATTGACGGCAAATCTGAAATTCATCTAATTCTCAACTCCCGTCAGGTTTTCGTTACACCACTTGTGAATGTCCAATTAAGCCAAAGCTGGTTTTCAGTGGCCTGTTCTTACTACGAGACGTGCTGTTCATTTGGCTATCCATTCCACCCTGTTCAGCTCTACATTTTCGTGTCCACAAAACCCAGCCTTCAGAAATCATTGGAATCACCACTAGAGAATGTTCCATTCATTCACTGCGAATCTGGAATTCATCTGAATCTCCACTCCCGGCAGGTTTTCATTGCACCACTGCTGAATGTTCAAGTAACGCAATGATGGTTTTCAGCGGTCTATTCACACTCGAACCCGTGCTGTTCACGGTCTAGCGACTCAACACTGGTGAGTTCTTCTTTTTCCAGTTCAGACAATACAAACCTCAGAAACCATTGCAATCTACACTACAGAATGTTTCATTCATTCAGGCGAATCTTGAATTCATCTTGTTCTCCACTCCCAGCAGGTTTTCGTTTCACCACTGGTGAATGTCTAAGCAACCCAAGGCTGGTTTCAGCTGCGTGTTAACACTCGCAGCCGTGCTGTTCAATTGGCTATCCAGTGAACGCTGGTTAGCTCTTGATTTTCCTTCCACACACCGAGCCTTCAGAAATCATTCTTATCTCCACTTCAGAATGTTCCATTCGTTCCCTGCGAATCTGGAATTCCTCTGACTCTCCACACCAGGCAGATTTTCCTAACAACACTGGTGAATGACCAGGTAATCCAATGCTGGTTTTCAGCGGCTGTTCACACTCACAGCCTTGCTGTTCAATTGGCAATCCAGTCAAACCTAGTCAGCTCTTCATTTTCCTGTCCACACAACCCAGCGTTCAGAAATCATTGGAATCTCTACTACAGAAATTTCCATTCATTCACTGTGAATCTGGAAATACTCTGAATCTGCATTCCAGGAAGGCTTTCGTTACACCACTGATGAATGTCCAAGTAATGCAATGCTGCTTCTTAGTGGTCTGTTCACACTCGAAACCGTGCTGTTCATTGGCTATCCACTCAATATCGGTCAGCTCTTCAATATCCTGTCCAGACTATCCAGATTCCTAAATGTTGGCAATCACCACTACAGAATGTTCCATTCAATCACGCGAATCTGGAATTCATCAGAGTCTCCACTCCTGGAAGGTTTTCGTGACACCACTGGTAAATGTCCAAGGAAGACAATGCTGGTTTTAAGCCGCCTGCTAACACACTCAGCCGTGCTGTTCAATTTGCTATCCACCCAACCCTATTCAGCTCTACATTTTCCTGTCCTCATAACCCAACCTTCAGAAATAATTGGTATCTCCTCCACAGAATGTTCCGTTCATTCACTGCGAATCTTAAATTCATCTGACTCTCAACTCCCGGCGGGTTATCGTTACACCACTTGTGAATGTCCAAGTAAGCCAATGCTGGTTTTCAGTGGCCTGTTCATACTAAGAGACGTGCTGTTCATTTGGCTATCCACTCCACCCTGTTCAGCTCTACATTTTCGTGTCCACAAAACCCAGCCTTCAGAAATCATTGGAATCACCACTAGAGAATGTTCCATTCATTCACTGCGAATCTGGAATTCCTCTGAACCTCCACTCCTGGCAGGTTTTCGTTACGCCACTGGTGAATGTCCAAGTAACTCAATACTGGTTTTCAGAGGCATGTTCAACTCGCAGAAGTGCTGTTCAATGGGCTATCCACTCAATATTGGTCAGCTCTTCATTTTCCTCTCCACACAAACCAGCCTTCAGAAATCATTGGGCTCTCCACTACAGACTGTTCCATTCATTCACTGCGATTCTGCAATTCATCTGACTCTCCGCTCCAGGCAGGTTTTCATTACAGCACTGGTGAATGACCAAGTAATCCAATGCTGGTTTTCAGCCGCCTTTTCACACTCGCAGTGTGCTGTTCAATTGTCTATCCACTCAAACCTGGTCAGCCTTTCATTTTCTTTTCCACAATATCAGACTTCAGAAATCATTGGAATCGCCAGTACAGAATGTTCCATTCATTCACTGCCAATCTGGAATTCATCTGAATCTGCACTCCAGGTAGGCTTTCATTACACCACTTATGAATGTCCAAGTAACACAATGCTGGTTTTCAGCGGTCTGTTCACACTCTAAGCCCTGCTTTTTACTGGGTATCCACACAACTGTGGTCAGCTCTTCATTTTCATGTCCAAACAATCCAGACTTGAGAAATCATTGCAATCTCCAGTACAGAATGTTCCATTCATTCACTGCGAATCTGGAATTCAACTGAATCTCCACTACCTGCAGATTTATCTTACACCACTTGTGAATGTCCAAGTAAAACAATGCTGGTTTTCAGAGGCCTGTTCATGTTCGCAGTCGTGCTGTTCAATTGGCTATCCACTCAACCTGTTTTGCTCCTCATTTTCCTGTGCACACAACCCAGCCTTCAGAAATCATTGTAATCTCCACTACAGGATGTTCCATTCATTCACTGGGAATCTGGAATTCATCTGAATCTGCACTCCACGCAGGCTTTCGTTACACCACTGCTGAAAGTCGAAGTAATGCAATACTGGTTTTCAGTGGTCTGTTCACATTCGAAGCCGAGGCTTTTTACAGGCTATCCACTCAACACTGGTCAGCTCTTCATTTTCGTGTCCCCACAATCCAGATTTCAGAAATCATTGCAATCTCCACTACAGAATGTTCCATTCATTCACTGCGAGTCTGGAGTTTATCTGATTCTCCACTCCCGCCTGGTTAACATTACACCACTTGTGAATGTCCAAGTAAGCCAATGCTGGTTTTCAGAGGCCTGTTCATACTCGCAGCCGTGCTGTTTAATTGACAATTCACTCCACCCTGTTCAGCTCTTCATTGTCCCACCACACTACCAGCCTTCAGAAATCTTTGTTATCTCCACTACAGAACGTTCCATTCATTCACTGCGAATCTGGAATTCATCTGACTCTCAACTCCACGCAGGTTTTCATTACACCACTGTTGAATGTCCAAGTAACCCAATGCTGGTTTTCAGCGGCCTGTTCATATTCGCAGCCCTGCTGTTTACTTGGCTATCGATTCAAGCCTGGTCAGCTCTTCATTTTCCTGTCCACACAACACAGGCTTCAGAAATCATTGGAATCTCCTCTACAGAATGTTCCATTCATTCACTGCGAATGTGGAATTCAACTGACTCTCCACTCCATGCAGGTTTTCCTTACACCACTGATGAATGTCCAAGTAACCCAATGCTGGTTTTCAGCTGCATGTTCACACTCGCAGCCATGCTATACAATTGGCTTTCCACTAAATCCTGATTAGTTCTTGATTTTCCTTCCACACGACCCAGCCTTCAGAAATCGTTGGAATCTCCACTAGAGAATGTTCCATTCATTCACTGCGAATCTGGAATTCCTCTGAACCTCCACTCCCGGCAGGTTTTCGTTACACCACTGTTGAATGTCCAAGTAACCCAATGTTTTAAGTGTTTTCTTCACAAGCGCAGTGGTGCTGTTCAATTGGCTATCCACTCAACCCTGGCCAGCTCTACATTTTCCTGTCCACACCACAGAGACTGGAGAAATCATTGTTATCTCCACTACAGAATGTTCCATTCATTCACAGCGAATCTGGAATTCATCTGAATCTCCACTCCCGGCAGGTTTTCGTGACACCACTGGTAAATATCCAAGTAAGCCAATGCTGGTTTTAAGTGGCCTGCTCATACTCTCAGCCGTGCTGTTCAATTTGCTATCCACTCAACCCTCTTCAGCTCCATTTTCCTGTCCACATAACCCAAACTTCAGAAACAATTGGTATCTCCTCCACAGAATGTTCCATTCATTGACGGCAAATCTGAAATTCATCTAATTCTCAACTCCCGTCAGGTTTTCGTTACACCACTTGTGAATGTCCAATTAAGCCAAAGCTGGTTTTCAGTGGCCTGTTCTTACTACGAGACGTGCTGTTCATTTGGCTATCCATTCCACCCTGTTCAGCTCTACATTTTCGTGTCCACAAAACCCAGCCTTCAGAAATCATTGGAATCACCACTAGAGAATGTTCCATTCATTCACTGCGAATCTGGAATTCATCTGAATCTCCACTCCCGGCAGGTTTTCATTGCACCACTGCTGAATGTTCAAGTAACGCAATGATGGTTTTCAGCGGTCTATTCACACTCGAACCCGTGCTGTTCACGGTCTAGCGACTCAACACTGGTGAGTTCTTCTTTTTCCAGTTCAGACAATACAAACCTCAGAAACCATTGCAATCTACACTACAGAATGTTTCATTCATTCAGGCGAATCTTGAATTCATCTTGTTCTCCACTCCCAGCAGGTTTTCGTTTCACCACTGGTGAATGTCCAAGCAACCCAAGGCTGGTTTCAGCTGCGTGTTAACACTCGCAGCCGTGCTGTTCAATTGGCTATCCAGTGAACGCTGGTTAGCTCTTGATTTTCCTTCCACACACCGAGCCTTCAGAAATCATTCTTATCTCCACTTCAGAATGTTCCATTCGTTCCCTGCGAATCTGGAATTCCTCTGACTCTCCACACCAGGCAGATTTTCCTAACAACACTGGTGAATGACCAGGTAATCCAATGCTGGTTTTCAGCGGCTGTTCACACTCACAGCCTTGCTGTTCAATTGGCAATCCAGTCAAACCTAGTCAGCTCTTCATTTTCCTGTCCACACAACCCAGCGTTCAGAAATCATTGGAATCTCTACTACAGAAATTTCCATTCATTCACTGTGAATCTGGAAATACTCTGAATCTGCATTCCAGGAAGGCTTTCGTTACACCACTGATGAATGTCCAAGTAATGCAATGCTGCTTCTTAGTGGTCTGTTCACACTCGAAACCGTGCTGTTCATTGGCTATCCACTCAATATCGGTCAGCTCTTCAATATCCTGTCCAGACTATCCAGATTCCTAAATGTTGGCAATCACCACTACAGAATGTTCCATTCAATCACGCGAATCTGGAATTCATCAGAGTCTCCACTCCTGGAAGGTTTTCGTGACACCACTGGTAAATGTCCAAGGAAGACAATGCTGGTTTTAAGCCGCCTGCTAACACACTCAGCCGTGCTGTTCAATTTGCTATCCACCCAACCCTATTCAGCTCTACATTTTCCTGTCCTCATAACCCAACCTTCAGAAATAATTGGTATCTCCTCCACAGAATGTTCCGTTCATTCACTGCGAATCTTAAATTCATCTGACTCTCAACTCCCGGCGGGTTATCGTTACACCACTTGTGAATGTCCAAGTAGTAAGCCAATGCTGGTTTTCAGTGGCCTGTTCATACTAAGAGACGTGCTGTTCATTTGGCTATCCACTCCACCCTGTTTAGCTCTACATTTTCGTGTCCACAAAACCCAGCCTTCAGAAATCATTGGAATCACCACTAGAGAATGTTCCATTCATTCACTGCGAATCTGGAATTCCTCTGAACCTCCACTCCTGGCAGGTTTTCGTTACGCCACTGGTGAATGTCCAAGTAACTCAATACTGGTTTTCAGAGGCATGTTCAACTCGCAGAAGTGCTGTTCAATGGGCTATCCACTCAATATTGGTCAGCTCTTCATTTTCCTCTCCACACAAACCAGCCTTCAGAAATCATTGGGCTCTCCACTACAGACTGTTCCATTCATTCACTGCGATTCTGCAATTCATCTGACTCTCCGCTCCAGGAAGGGTTTCATTACAGCACTGGTGAATGACCAAGTAATCCAATGCTGGTTTTCAGCCGCCTTTTCACACTCGCAGTGTGCTGTTCAATTGTCTATCCACTCAAACCTGGTCAGCCTTTCATTTTCTTTTCCACAATATCAGACTTCAGAAATCATTGGAATCGCCAGTACAGAATGTTCCATTCATTCACTGCCAATCTGGAATTCATCTGAATCTGCACTCCAGGTAGGCTTTCATTACACCACTTATGAATGTCCAAGTAACACAATGCTGGTTTTCAGCGGTCTGTTCACACTCTAAGCCCTGCTTTTTACTGGGTATCCACACAACTGTGGTCAGCTCTTCATTTTCATGTCCAAACAATCCAGACTTGAGAAATCATTGCAATCTCCAGTACAGAATGTTCCATTCATTCACTGCGAATCTGGAATTCAACTGAATCTCCACTACCTGCAGATTTATCTTACACCACTTGTGAATGTCCAAGTAAAACAATGCTGGTTTTCAGAGGCCTGTTCATGTTCGCAGTCGTGCTGTTCAATTGGCTATCCACTCAACCTGTTTTGCTCCTCATTTTCCTGTGCACACAACCCAGCCTTCAGAAATCATTGTAATCTCCACTACAGGATGTTCCATTCATTCACTGGGAATCTGGAATTCATCTGAATCTGCACTCCACGCAGGCTTTCGTTACACCACTGCTGAAAGTCGAAGTAATGCAATACTGGTTTTCAGTGGTCTGTTCACATTCGAAGCCGAGGCTTTTTACAGGCTATCCACTCAACACTGGTCAGCTCTTCATTTTCGTGTCCCCACAATCCAGATTTCAGAAATCATTGCAATCTCCACTACAGAATGTTCCATTCATTCACTGCGAGTCTGGAGTTTATCTGATTCTCCACTCCCGCCTGGTTAACATTACACCACTTGTGAATGTCCAAGTAAGCCAATGCTGGTTTTCAGAGGCCTGTTCATACTCGCAGCCGTGCTGTTTAATTGACAATTCACTCCACCCTGTTCAGCTCTTCATTGTCCCACCACACTACCAGCCTTCAGAAATCTTTGTTATCTCCACTACAGAACGTTCCATTCATTCACTGCGAATCTGGAATTCATCTGACTCTCAACTCCACGCAGGTTTTCATTACACCACTGTTGAATGTCCAAGTAACCCAATGCTGGTTTTCAGCGGCCTGTTCATATTCGCAGCCCTGCTGTTTACTTGGCTATCGATTCAAGCCTGGTCAGCTCTTCATTTTCCTGTCCACACAACACAGGCTTCAGAAATCATTGGAATCTCCTCTACAGAATGTTCCATTCATTCACTGCGAATGTGGAATTCAACTGACTCTCCACTCCATGCAGGTTTTCCTTACACCACTGATGAATGTCCAAGTAACCCAATGCTGGTTTTCAGCTGCATGTTCACACTCGCAGCCATGCTATACAATTGGCTTTCCACTAAATCCTGATTAGTTCTTGATTTTCCTTCCACACGACCCAGACTTCAGAAATCGTTGGAATCTCCACTAGAGAATGTTCCATTCATTCACTGCGAATCTGGAATTCCTCTGAACCTCCACTCCCGGCAGGTTTTCGTTACACCACTGTTGAATGTCCAAGTAACCCAATGTTTTAAGTGTTTTCTTCACAAGCGCAGTGGTGCTGTTCAATTGGCTATCCACTCAACCCTGGCCAGCTCTACATTTTCCTGTCCACACCACAGAGACTGGAGAAATCATTGTTATCTCCACTACAGAATGTTCCATTCATTCACAGCGAATCTGGAATTCATCTGAATCTCCACTCCCGGCAGGTTTTCGTGACACCACTGGTAAATATCCAAGTAAGCCAATGCTGGTTTTAAGTGGCCTGCTCATACTCTCAGCCGTGCTGTTCAATTTGCTATCCACTCAACCCTCTTCAGCTCCATTTTCCTGTCCACATAACCCAAACTTCAGAAACAATTGGTATCTCCTCCACAGAATGTTCCATTCATTGACGGCAAATCTGAAATTCATCTAATTCTCAACTCCCGTCAGGTTTTCGTTACACCACTTGTGAATGTCCAATTAAGCCAAAGCTGGTTTTCAGTGGCCTGTTCTTACTACGAGACGTGCTGTTCATTTGGCTATCCATTCCACCCTGTTCAGCTCTACATTTTCGTGTCCACAAAACCCAGCCTTCAGAAATCATTGGAATCACCACTAGAGAATGTTCCATTCATTCACTGCGAATCTGGAATTCATCTGAATCTCCACTCCCGGCAGGTTTTCATTGCACCACTGCTGAATGTTCAAGTAACGCAATGATGGTTTTCAGCGGTCTATTCACACTCGAACCCGTGCTGTTCACGGTCTAGCGACTCAACACTGGTGAGTTCTTCTTTTTCCAGTTCAGACAATACAAACCTCAGAAACCATTGCAATCTACACTACAGAATGTTTCATTCATTCAGGCGAATCTTGAATTCATCTTGTTCTCCACTCCCAGCAGGTTTTCGTTTCACCACTGGTGAATGTCCAAGCAACCCAAGGCTGGTTTCAGCTGCGTGTTAACACTCGCAGCCGTGCTGTTCAATTGGCTATCCAGTGAACGCTGGTTAGCTCTTGATTTTCCTTCCACACACCGAGCCTTCAGAAATCATTCTTATCTCCACTTCAGAATGTTCCATTCGTTCCCTGCGAATCTGGAATTCCTCTGACTCTCCACACCAGGCAGATTTTCCTAACAACACTGGTGAATGACCAGGTAATCCAATGCTGGTTTTCAGCGGCTGTTCACACTCACAGCCTTGCTGTTCAATTGGCAATCCAGTCAAACCTAGTCAGCTCTTCATTTTCCTGTCCACACAACCCAGCGTTCAGAAATCATTGGAATCTCTACTACAGAAATTTCCATTCATTCACTGTGAATCTGGAAATACTCTGAATCTGCATTCCAGGAAGGCTTTCGTTACACCACTGATGAATGTCCAAGTAATGCAATGCTGCTTCTTAGTGGTCTGTTCACACTCGAAACCGTGCTGTTCATTGGCTATCCACTCAATATCGGTCAGCTCTTCAATATCCTGTCCAGACTATCCAGATTCCTAAATGTTGGCAATCACCACTACAGAATGTTCCATTCAATCACGCGAATCTGGAATTCATCAGAGTCTCCACTCCTGGAAGGTTTTCGTGACACCACTGGTAAATGTCCAAGGAAGACAATGCTGGTTTTAAGCCGCCTGCTAACACACTCAGCCGTGCTGTTCAATTTGCTATCCACCCAACCCTATTCAGCTCTACATTTTCCTGTCCTCATAACCCAACCTTCAGAAATAATTGGTATCTCCTCCACAGAATGTTCCGTTCATTCACTGCGAATCTTAAATTCATCTGACTCTCAACTCCCGGCGGGTTATCGTTACACCACTTGTGAATGTCCAAGTAAGCCAATGCTGGTTTTCAGTGGCCTGTTCATACTAAGAGACGTGCTGTTCATTTGGCTATCCACTCCACCCTGTTCAGCTCTACATTCTCGTGTCCACAAAACCCAGCCTTCAGAAATCATTGGAATCACCACTAGAGAATGTTCCATTCATTCACTGCGAATCTGGAATTCCTCTGAACCTCCACTCCTGGCAGGTTTTCGTTACGCCACTGGTGAATGTCCAAGTAACTCAATACTGGTTTTCAGAGGCATGTTCAACTCGCAGAAGTGCTGTTCAATGGGCTATCCACTCAATATTGGTCAGCTCTTCATTTTCCTCTCCACACAAACCAGCCTTCAGAAATCATTGGGCTCTCCACTACAGACTGTTCCATTCATTCACTGCGATTCTGCAATTCATCTGACTCTCCGCTCCAGGCAGGTTTTCATTACAGCACTGGTGAATGACCAAGTAATCCAATGCTGGTTTTCAGCCGCCTTTTCACACTCGCAGTGTGCTGTTCAATTGTCTATCCACTCAAACCTGGTCAGCCTTTCATTTTCTTTTCCACAATATCAGACTTCAGAAATCATTGGAATCGCCAGTACAGAATGTTCCATTCATTCACTGCCAATCTGGAATTCATCTGAATCTGCACTCCAGGTAGGCTTTCATTACACCACTTATGAATGTCCAAGTAACACAATGCTGGTTTTCAGCGGTCTGTTCACACTCTAAGCCCTGCTTTTTACTGGGTATCCACACAACTGTGGTCAGCTCTTCATTTTCATGTCCAAACAATCCAGACTTGAGAAATCATTGCAATCTCCAGTACAGAATGTTCCATTCATTCACTGCGAATCTGGAATTCAACTGAATCTCCACTACCTGCAGATTTATCTTACACCACTTGTGAATGTCCAAGTAAAACAATGCTGGTTTTCAGAGGCCTGTTCATGTTCGCAGTCGTGCTGTTCAATTGGCTATCCACTCAACCTGTTTTGCTCCTCATTTTCCTGTGCACACAACCCAGCCTTCAGAAATCATTGTAATCTCCACTACAGGATGTTCCATTCATTCACTGGGAATCTGGAATTCATCTGAATCTGCACTCCACGCAGGCTTTCGTTACACCACTGCTGAAAGTCGAAGTAATGCAATACTGGTTTTCAGTGGTCTGTTCACATTCGAAGCCGAGGCTTTTTACAGGCTATCCACTCAACACTGGTCAGCTCTTCATTTTCGTGTCCCCACAATCCAGATTTCAGAAATCATTGCAATCTCCACTACAGAATGTTCCATTCATTCACTGCGAGTCTGGAGTTTATCTGATTCTCCACTCCCGCCTGGTTAACATTACACCACTTGTGAATGTCCAAGTAAGCCAATGCTGGTTTTCAGAGGCCTGTTCATACTCGCAGCCGTGCTGTTTAATTGACAATTCACTCCACCCTGTTCAGCTCTTCATTGTCCCACCACACTACCAGCCTTCAGAAATCTTTGTTATCTCCACTACAGAATGTTCCATTCATTCACTGCGAATCTGGAATTCATCTGACTCTCAACTCCACGCAGGTTTTCATTACACCACTGTTGAATGTCCAAGTAACCCAATGCTGGTTTTCAGCGGCCTGTTCATATTCGCAGCCCTGCTGTTTACTTGGCTATCGATTCAAGCCTGGTCAGCTCTTCATTTTCCTGTCCACACAACACAGGCTTCAGAAATCATTGGAATCTCCTCTACAGAATGTTCCATTCATTCACTGCGAATGTGGAATTCAACTGACTCTCCGCTCCATGCAGGTTTTCCTTACACCACTGATGAATGTCCAAGTAACCCAATGCTGGTTTTCAGCTGCATGTTCACACTCGCAGCCATGCTATACAATTGGCTTTCCACTAAATCCTGATTAGTTCTTGATTTTCCTTCCACACGACCCAGCCTTCAGAAATCGTTGGAATCTCCACTAGAGAATGTTCCATTCATTCACTGCGAATCTGGAATTCCTCTGAACCTCCACTCCCGCCAGGTTTTCGTTACACCACTGTTGAATGTCCAAGTAACCCAATGTTTTAAGTGTTTTCTTCACAAGCGCAGTGGTGCTGTTCAATTGGCTATCCACTCAACCCTGGCCAGCTCTACATTTTCCTGTCCACACCACAGAGACTGGAGAAATCATTGTTATCTCCACTACAGAATGTTCCATTCATTCACAGCGAATCTGGAATTCATCTGAATCTCCACTCCCGGCAGGTTTTCGTGACACCACTGGTAAATATCCAAGTAAGCCAATGCTGGTTTTAAGTGGCCTGCTCATACTCTCAGCCGTGCTGTTCAATTTGCTATCCACTCAACCCTCTTCAGCTCCATTTTCCTGTCCACATAACCCAAACTTCAGAAACAATTGGTATCTCCTCCACAGAATGTTCCATTCATTGACGGCAAATCTGAAATTCATCTAATTCTCAACTCCCGTCAGGTTTTCGTTACACCACTTGTGAATGTCCAATTAAGCCAAAGCTGGTTTTCAGTGGCCTGTTCTTACTACGAGACGTGCTGTTCATTTGGCTATCCATTCCACCCTGTTCAGCTCTACATTTTCGTGTCCACAAAACCCAGCCTTCAGAAATCATTGGAATCACCACTAGAGAATGTTCCATTCATTCACTGCGAATCTGGAATTCATCTGAATCTCCACTCCCGGCAGGTTTTCATTGCACCACTGCTGAATGTTCAAGTAACGCAATGATGGTTTTCAGCGGTCTATTCACACTCGAACCCGTGCTGTTCACGGTCTAGCGACTCAACACTGGTGAGTTCTTCTTTTTCCAGTTCAGACAATACAAACCTCAGAAACCATTGCAATCTACACTACAGAATGTTTCATTCATTCAGGCGAATCTTGAATTCATCTTGTTCTCCACTCCCAGCAGGTTTTCGTTTCACCACTGGTGAATGTCCAAGCAACCCAAGGCTGGTTTCAGCTGCGTGTTAACACTCGCAGCCGTGCTGTTCAATTGGCTATCCAGTGAACGCTGGTTAGCTCTTGATTTTCCTTCCACACACCGAGCCTTCAGAAATCATTCTTATCTCCACTTCAGAGTGTTCCATTCGTTCCCTGCGAATCTGGAATTCCTCTGACTCTCCACACCAGGCAGATTTTCCTAACAACACTGGTGAATGACCAGGTAATCCAATGCTGGTTTTCAGCGGCTGTTCACACTCACAGCCTTGCTGTTCAATTGGCAATCCAGTCAAACCTAGTCAGCTCTTCATTTTCCTGTCCACACAACCCAGCGTTCAGAAATCATTGGAATCTCTACTACAGAAATTTCCATTCATTCACTGTGAATCTGGAAATACTCTGAATCTGCATTCCAGGAAGGCTTTCGTTACACCACTGATGAATGTCCAAGTAATGCAATGCTGCTTCTTAGTGGTCTGTTCACACTCGAAACCGTGCTGTTCATTGGCTATCCACTCAATATCGGTCAGCTCTTCAATATCCTGTCCAGACTATCCAGATTCCTAAATGTTGGCAATCACCACTACAGAATGTTCCATTCAATCACGCGAATCTGGAATTCATCAGAGTCTCCACTCCTGGAAGGTTTTCGTGACACCACTGGTAAATGTCCAAGGAAGACAATGCTGGTTTTAAGCCGCCTGCTAACACACTCAGCCGTGCTGTTCAATTTGCTATCCACCCAACCCTATTCAGCTCTACATTTTCCTGTCCTCATAACCCAACCTTCAGAAATAATTGGTATCTCCTCCACAGAATGTTCCGTTCATTCACTGCGAATCTTAAATTCATCTGACTCTCAACTCCCGGCGGGTTATCGTTACACCACTTGTGAATGTCCAAGTAAGCCAATGCTGGTTTTCAGTGGCCTGTTCATACTAAGAGACGTGCTGTTCATTTGGCTATCCACTCCACCCTGTTCAGCTCTACATTCTCGTGTCCACAAAACCCAGCCTTCAGAAATCATTGGAATCACCACTAGAGAATGTTCCATTCATTCACTGCGAATCTGGAATTCCTCTGAACCTCCACTCCTGGCAGGTTTTCGTTACGCCACTGGTGAATGTCCAAGTAACTCAATACTGGTTTTCAGAGGCATGTTCAACTCGCAGAAGTGCTGTTCAATGGGCTATCCACTCAATATTGGTCAGCTCTTCATTTTCCTCTCCACACAAACCAGCCTTCAGAAATCATTGGGCTCTCCACTACAGACTGTTCCATTCATTCACTGCGATTCTGCAATTCATCTGACTCTCCGCTCCAGGCAGGTTTTCATTACAGCACTGGTGAATGACCAAGTAATCCAATGCTGGTTTTCAGCCGCCTTTTCACACTCGCAGTGTGCTGTTCAATTGTCTATCCACTCAAACCTGGTCAGCCTTTCATTTTCTTTTCCACAATATCAGACTTCAGAAATCATTGGAATCGCCAGTACAGAATGTTCCATTCATTCACTGCCAATCTGGAATTCATCTGAATCTGCACTCCAGGTAGGCTTTCATTACACCACTTATGAATGTCCAAGTAACACAATGCTGGTTTTCAGCGGTCTGTTCACACTCTAAGCCCTGCTTTTTACTGGGTATCCACACAACTGTGGTCAGCTCTTCATTTTCATGTCCAAACAATCCAGACTTGAGAAATCATTGCAATCTCCAGTACAGAATGTTCCATTCATTCACTGCGAATCTGGAATTCAACTGAATCTCCACTACCTGCAGATTTATCTTACACCACTTGTGAATGTCCAAGTAAAACAATGCTGGTTTTCAGAGGCCTGTTCATGTTCGCAGTCGTGCTGTTCAATTGGCTATCCACTCAACCTGTTTTGCTCCTCATTTTCCTGTGCACACAACCCAGCCTTCAGAAATCATTGTAATCTCCACTACAGGATGTTCCATTCATTCACTGGGAATCTGGAATTCATCTGAATCTGCACTCCACGCAGGCTTTCGTTACACCACTGCTGAAAGTCGAAGTAATGCAATACTGGTTTTCAGTGGTCTGTTCACATTCGAAGCCGAGGCTTTTTACAGGCTATCCACTCAACACTGGTCAGCTCTTCATTTTCGTGTCCCCACAATCCAGATTTCAGAAATCATTGCAATCTCCACTACAGAATGTTCCATTCATTCACTGCGAGTCTGGAGTTTATCTGATTCTCCACTCCCGCCTGGTTAACATTACACCACTTGTGAATGTCCAAGTAAGCCAATGCTGGTTTTCAGAGGCCTGTTCATACTCGCAGCCGTGCTGTTTAATTGACAATTCACTCCACCCTGTTCAGCTCTTCATTGTCCCACCACACTACCAGCCTTCAGAAATCTTTGTTATCTCCACTACAGAATGTTCCATTCATTCACTGCGAATCTGGAATTCATCTGACTCTCAACTCCACGCAGGTTTTCATTACACCACTGTTGAATGTCCAAGTAACCCAATGCTGGTTTTCAGCGGCCTGTTCATATTCGCAGCCCTGCTGTTTACTTGGCTATCGATTCAAGCCTGGTCAGCTCTTCATTTTCCTGTCCACACAACACAGGCTTCAGAAATCATTGGAATCTCCTCTACAGAATGTTCCATTCATTCACTGCGAATGTGGAATTCAACTGACTCTCCACTCCATGCAGGTTTTCCTTACACCACTGATGAATGTCCAAGTAACCCAATGCTGGTTTTCAGCTGCATGTTCACACTCGCAGCCATGCTATACAATTGGCTTTCCACTAAATCCTGATTAGTTCTTGATTTTCCTTCCACACGACCCAGCCTTCAGAAATCGTTGGAATCTCCACTAGAGAATGTTCCATTCATTCACTGCGAATCTGGAATTCCTCTGAACCTCCACTCCCGCCAGGTTTTCGTTACACCACTGTTGAATGTCCAAGTAACCCAATGTTTTAAGTGTTTTCTTCACAAGCGCAGTGGTGCTGTTCAATTGGCTATCCACTCAACCCTGGCCAGCTCTACATTTTCCTGTCCACACCACAGAGACTGGAGAAATCATTGTTATCTCCACTACAGAATGTTCCATTCATTCACAGCGAATCTGGAATTCATCTGAATCTCCACTCCCGGCAGGTTTTCGTGACACCACTGGTAAATATCCAAGTAAGCCAATGCTGGTTTTAAGTGGCCTGCTCATACTCTCAGCCGTGCTGTTCAATTTGCTATCCACTCAACCCTCTTCAGCTCCATTTTCCTGTCCACATAACCCAAACTTCAGAAACAATTGGTATCTCCTCCACAGAATGTTCCATTCATTGACGGCAAATCTGAAATTCATCTAATTCTCAACTCCCGTCAGGTTTTCGTTACACCACTTGTGAATGTCCAATTAAGCCAAAGCTGGTTTTCAGTGGCCTGTTCTTACTACGAGACGTGCTGTTCATTTGGCTATCCATTCCACCCTGTTCAGCTCTACATTTTCGTGTCCACAAAACCCAGCCTTCAGAAATCATTGGAATCACCACTAGAGAATGTTCCATTCATTCACTGCGAATCTGGAATTCATCTGAATCTCCACTCCCGGCAGGTTTTCATTGCACCACTGCTGAATGTTCAAGTAACGCAATGATGGTTTTCAGCGGTCTATTCACACTCGAACCCGTGCTGTTCACGGTCTAGCGACTCAACACTGGTGAGTTCTTCTTTTTCCAGTTCAGACAATACAAACCTCAGAAACCATTGCAATCTACACTACAGAATGTTTCATTCATTCAGGCGAATCTTGAATTCATCTTGTTCTCCACTCCCAGCAGGTTTTCGTTTCACCACTGGTGAATGTCCAAGCAACCCAAGGCTGGTTTCAGCTGCGTGTTAACACTCGCAGCCGTGCTGTTCAATTGGCTATCCAGTGAACGCTGGTTAGCTCTTGATTTTCCTTCCACACACCGAGCCTTCAGAAATCATTCTTATCTCCACTTCAGAGTGTTCCATTCGTTCCCTGCGAATCTGGAATTCCTCTGACTCTCCACACCAGGCAGATTTTCCTAACAACACTGGTGAATGACCAGGTAATCCAATGCTGGTTTTCAGCGGCTGTTCACACTCACAGCCTTGCTGTTCAATTGGCAATCCAGTCAAACCTAGTCAGCTCTTCATTTTCCTGTCCACACAACCCAGCGTTCAGAAATCATTGGAATCTCTACTACAGAAATTTCCATTCATTCACTGTGAATCTGGAAATACTCTGAATCTGCATTCCAGGAAGGCTTTCGTTACACCACTGATGAATGTCCAAGTAATGCAATGCTGCTTCTTAGTGGTCTGTTCACACTCGAAACCGTGCTGTTCATTGGCTATCCACTCAATATCGGTCAGCTCTTCAATATCCTGTCCAGACTATCCAGATTCCTAAATGTTGGCAATCACCTCTACAGAATGTTCCATTCAATCACGCGAATCTGGAATTCATCAGAGTCTCCACTCCTGGAAGGTTTTCGTGACACCACTGGTAAATGTCCAAGGAAGACAATGCTGGTTTTAAGCCGCCTGCTAACACACTCAGCCGTGCTGTTCAATTTGCTATCCACCCAACCCTATTCAGCTCTACATTTTCCTGTCCTCATAACCCAACCTTCAGAAATAATTGGTATCTCCTCCACAGAATGTTCCGTTCATTCACTGCGAATCTTAAATTCATCTGACTCTCAACTCCCGGCGGGTTATCGTTACACCACTTGTGAATGTCCAAGTAAGCCAATGCTGGTTTTCAGTGGCCTGTTCATACTAAGAGACGTGCTGTTCATTTGGCTATCCACTCCACCCTGTTCAGCTCTACATTCTCGTGTCCACAAAACCCAGCCTTCAGAAATCATTGGAATCACCACTAGAGAATGTTCCATTCATTCACTGCGAATCTGGAATTCCTCTGAACCTCCACTCCTGGCAGGTTTTCGTTACGCCACTGGTGAATGTCCAAGTAACTCAATACTGGTTTTCAGAGGCATGTTCAACTCGCAGAAGTGCTGTTCAATGGGCTATCCACTCAATATTGGTCAGCTCTTCATTTTCCTCTCCACACAAACCAGCCTTCAGAAATCATTGGGCTCTCCACTACAGACTGTTCCATTCATTCACTGCGATTCTGCAATTCATCTGACTCTCCGCTCCAGGCAGGTTTTCATTACAGCACTGGTGAATGACCAAGTAATCCAATGCTGGTTTTCAGCCGCCTTTTCACACTCGCAGTGTGCTGTTCAATTGTCTATCCACTCAAACCTGGTCAGCCTTTCATTTTCTTTTCCACAATATCAGACTTCAGAAATCATTGGAATCGCCAGTACAGAATGTTCCATTCATTCACTGCCAATCTGGAATTCATCTGAATCTGCACTCCAGGTAGGCTTTCATTACACCACTTATGAATGTCCAAGTAACACAATGCTGGTTTTCAGCGGTCTGTTCACACTCTAAGCCCTGCTTTTTACTGGGTATCCACACAACTGTGGTCAGCTCTTCATTTTCATGTCCAAACAATCCAGACTTGAGAAATCATTGCAATCTCCAGTACAGAATGTTCCATTCATTCACTGCGAATCTGGAATTCAACTGAATCTCCACTACCTGCAGATTTATCTTACACCACTTGTGAATGTCCAAGTAAAACAATGCTGGTTTTCAGAGGCCTGTTCATGTTCGCAGTCGTGCTGTTCAATTGGCTATCCACTCAACCTGTTTTGCTCCTCATTTTCCTGTGCACACAACCCAGCCTTCAGAAATCATTGTAATCTCCACTACAGGATGTTCCATTCATTCACTGGGAATCTGGAATTCATCTGAATCTGCACTCCACGCAGGCTTTCGTTACACCACTGCTGAAAGTCGAAGTAATGCAATACTGGTTTTCAGTGGTCTGTTCACATTCGAAGCCGAGGCTTTTTACAGGCTATCCACTCAACACTGGTCAGCTCTTCATTTTCGTGTCCCCACAATCCAGATTTCAGAAATCATTGCAATCTCCACTACAGAATGTTCCATTCATTCACTGCGAGTCTGGAGTTTATCTGATTCTCCACTCCCGCCTGGTTAACATTACACCACTTGTGAATGTCCAAGTAAGCCAATGCTGGTTTTCAGAGGCCTGTTCATACTCGCAGCCGTGCTGTTTAATTGACAATTCACTCCACCCTGTTCAGCTCTTCATTGTCCCACCACACTACCAGCCTTCAGAAATCTTTGTTATCTCCACTACAGAATGTTCCATTCATTCACTGCGAATCTGGAATTCATCTGACTCTCAACTCCACGCAGGTTTTCATTACACCACTGTTGAATGTCCAAGTAACCCAATGCTGGTTTTCAGCGGCCTGTTCATATTCGCAGCCCTGCTGTTTACTTGGCTATCGATTCAAGCCTGGTCAGCTCTTCATTTTCCTGTCCACACAACACAGGCTTCAGAAATCATTGGAATCTCCTCTACAGAATGTTCCATTCATTCACTGCGAATGTGGAATTCAACTGACTCTCCGCTCCATGCAGGTTTTCCTTACACCACTGATGAATGTCCAAGTAACCCAATGCTGGTTTTCAGCTGCATGTTCACACTCGCAGCCATGCTATACAATTGGCTTTCCACTAAATCCTGATTAGTTCTTGATTTTCCTTCCACACGACCCAGCCTTCAGAAATCGTTGGAATCTCCACTAGAGAATGTTCCATTCATTCACTGCGAATCTGGAATTCCTCTGAACCTCCACTCCCGGCAGGTTTTCGTTACACCACTGTTGAATGTCCAAGTAACCCAATGTTTTAAGTGTTTTCTTCACAAGCGCAGTGGTGCTGTTCAATTGGCTATCCACTCAACCCTGGCCAGCTCTACATTTTCCTGTCCACACCACAGAGACTGGAGAAATCATTGTTATCTCCACTACAGAATGTTCCATTCATTCACAGCGAATCTGGAATTCATCTGAATCTCCACTCCCGGCAGGTTTTCGTGACACCACTGGTAAATATCCAAGTAAGCCAATGCTGGTTTTAAGTGGCCTGCTCATACTCTCAGCCGTGCTGTTCAATTTGCTATCCACTCAACCCTCTTCAGCTCCATTTTCCTGTCCACATAACCCAAACTTCAGAAACAATTGGTATCTCCTCCACAGAATGTTCCATTCATTGACGGCAAATCTGAAATTCATCTAATTCTCAACTCCCGTCAGGTTTTCGTTACACCACTTGTGAATGTTCAATTAAGCCAAAGCTGGTTTTCAGTGGCCTGTTCTTACTACGAGACGTGCTGTTCATTTGGCTATCCATTCCACCCTGTTCAGCTCTACATTTTCGTGTCCACAAAACCCAGCCTTCAGAAATCACTGGAATCACCACTAGAGAATGTTCCATTCATTCACTGCGAATCTGGAATTCATCTGAATCTCCACTCCCGGCAGGTTTTCATTGCACCACTGCTGAATGTTCAAGTAACGCAATGATGGTTTTCAGCGGTCTATTCACACTCGAACCCGTGCTGTTCACGGTCTAGCGACTCAACACTGGTGAGTTCTTCTTTTTCCAGTTCAGACAATACAAACCTCAGAAACCATTGCAATCTACACTACAGAATGTTTCATTCATTCAGGCGAATCTTGAATTCATCTTGTTCTCCACTCCCAGCAGGTTTTCGTTTCACCACTGGTGAATGTCCAAGCAACCCAAGGCTGGTTTCAGCTGCGTGTTAACACTCGCAGCCGTGCTGTTCAATTGGCTATCCAGTGAACGCTGGTTAGCTCTTGATTTTCCTTCCACACACCGAGCCTTCAGAAATCATTCTTATCTCCACTTCAGAATGTTCCATTCGTTCCCTGCGAATCTGGAATTCCTCTGACTCTCCACACCAGGCAGATTTTCCTAACAACACTGGTGAATGACCAGGTAATCCAATGCTGGTTTTCAGCGGCTGTTCACACTCACAGCCTTGCTGTTCAATTGGCAATCCAGTCAAACCTAGTCAGCTCTTCATTTTCCTGTCCACACAACCCAGCGTTCAGAAATCATTGGAATCTCTACTACAGAAATTTCCATTCATTCACTGTGAATCTGGAAATACTCTGAATCTGCATTCCAGGAAGGCTTTCGTTACACCACTGATGAATGTCCAAGTAATGCAATGCTGCTTCTTAGTGGTCTGTTCACACTCGAAACCGTGCTGTTCATTGGCTATCCACTCAATATCGGTCAGCTCTTCAATATCCTGTCCAGACTATCCAGATTCCTAAATGTTGGCAATCACCACTACAGAATGTTCCATTCAATCACGCGAATCTGGAATTCATCAGAGTCTCCACTCCTGGAAGGTTTTCGTGACACCACTGGTAAATGTCCAAGGAAGACAATGCTGGTTTTAAGCCGCCTGCTAACACACTCAGCCGTGCTGTTCAATTTGCTATCCACCCAACCCTATTCAGCTCTACATTTTCCTGTCCTCATAACCCAACCTTCAGAAATAATTGGTATCTCCTCCACAGAATGTTCCGTTCATTCACTGCGAATCTTAAATTCATCTGACTCTCAACTCCCGGCGGGTTATCGTTACACCACTTGTGAATGTCCAAGTAAGCCAATGCTGGTTTTCAGTGGCCTGTTCATACTAAGAGACGTGCTGTTCATTTGGCTATCCACTCCACCCTGTTCAGCTCTACATTTTCGTGTCCACAAAACCCAGCCTTCAGAAATCATTGGAATCACCACTAGAGAATGTTCCATTCATTCACTGCGAATCTGGAATTCCTCTGAACCTCCACTCCTGGCAGGTTTTCGTTACGCCACTGGTGAATGTCCAAGTAACTCAATACTGGTTTTCAGAGGCATGTTCAACTCGCAGAAGTGCTGTTCAATGGGCTATCCACTCAATATTGGTCAGCTCTTCATTTTCCTCTCCACACAAACCAGCCTTCAGAAATCATTGGGCTCTCCACTACAGACTGTTCCATTCATTCACTGCGATTCTGCAATTCATCTGACTCTCCGCTCCAGGCAGGTTTTCATTACAGCACTGGTGAATGACCAAGTAATCCAATGCTGGTTTTCAGCCGCCTTTTCACACTCGCAGTGTGCTGTTCAATTGTCTATCCACTCAAACCTGGTCAGCCTTTCATTTTCTTTTCCACAATATCAGACTTCAGAAATCATTGGAATCGCCAGTACAGAATGTTCCATTCATTCACTGCCAATCTGGAATTCATCTGAATCTGCACTCCAGGTAGGCTTTCATTACACCACTTATGAATGTCCAAGTAACACAATGCTGGTTTTCAGCGGTCTGTTCACACTCTAAGCCCTGCTTTTTACTGGGTATCCACACAACTGTGGTCAGCTCTTCATTTTCATGTCCAAACAATCCAGACTTGAGAAATCATTGCAATCTCCAGTACAGAATGTTCCATTCATTCACTGCGAATCTGGAATTCAACTGAATCTCCACTACCTGCAGATTTATCTTACACCACTTGTGAATGTCCAAGTAAAACAATGCTGGTTTTCAGAGGCCTGTTCATGTTCGCAGTCGTGCTGTTCAATTGGCTATCCACTCAACCTGTTTTGCTCCTCATTTTCCTGTGCACACAACCCAGCCTTCAGAAATCATTGTAATCTCCACTACAGGATGTTCCATTCATTCACTGGGAATCTGGAATTCATCTGAATCTGCACTCCACGCAGGCTTTCGTTACACCACTGCTGAAAGTCGAAGTAATGCAATACTGGTTTTCAGTGGTCTGTTCACATTCGAAGCCGAGGCTTTTTACAGGCTATCCACTCAACACTGGTCAGCTCTTCATTTTCGTGTCCCCACAATGCAGATTTCAGAAATCATTGCAATCTCCACTACAGAATGTTCCATTCATTCACTGCGAGTCTGGAGTTTATCTGATTCTCCACTCCCGCCTGGTTAACATTACACCACTTGTGAATGTCCAAGTAAGCCAATGCTGGTTTTCAGAGGCCTGTTCATACTCGCAGCCGTGCTGTTTAATTGACAATTCACTCCACCCTGTTCAGCTCTTCATTGTCCCACCACACTACCAGCCTTCAGAAATCTTTGTTATCTCCACTACAGAATGTTCCATTCATTCACTGCGAATCTGGAATTCATCTGACTCTCAACTCCACGCAGGTTTTCATTACACCACTGTTGAATGTCCAAGTAACCCAATGCTGGTTTTCAGCGGCCTGTTCATATTCGCAGCCCTGCTGTTTACTTGGCTATCGATTCAAGCCTGGTCAGCTCTTCATTTTCCTGTCCACACAACACAGGCTTCAGAAATCATTGGAATCTCCTCTACAGAATGTTCCATTCATTCACTGCGAATGTGGAATTCAACTGACTCTCCACTCCATGCAGGTTTTCCTTACACCACTGATGAATGTCCAAGTAACCCAATGCTGGTTTTCAGCTGCATGTTCACACTCGCAGCCATGCTATACAATTGGCTTTCCACTAAATCCTGATTAGTTCTTGATTTTCCTTCCACACGACCCAGCCTTCAGAAATCGTTGGAATCTCCACTAGAGAATGTTCCATTCATTCACTGCGAATCTGGAATTCCTCTGAACCTCCACTCCCGGCAGGTTTTCGTTACACCACTGTTGAATGTCCAAGTAACCCAATGTTTTAAGTGTTTTCTTCACAAGCGCAGTGGTGCTGTTCAATTGGCTATCCACTCAACCCTGGCCAGCTCTACATTTTCCTGTCCACACCACAGAGACTGGAGAAATCATTGTTATCTCCACTACAGAATGTTCCATTCATTCACAGCGAATCTGGAATTCATCTGAATCTCCACTCCCGGCAGGTTTTCGTGACACCACTGGTAAATATCCAAGTAAGCCAATGCTGGTTTTAAGTGGCCTGCTCATACTCTCAGCCGTGCTGTTCAATTTGCTATCCACTCAACCCTCTTCAGCTCCATTTTCCTGTCCACATAACCCAAACTTCAGAAACAATTGGTATCTCCTCCACAGAATGTTCCATTCATTGACGGCAAATCTGAAATTCATCTAATTCTCAACTCCCGTCAGGTTTTCGTTACACCACTTGTGAATGTCCAATTAAGCCAAAGCTGGTTTTCAGTGGCCTGTTCTTACTACGAGACGTGCTGTTCATTTGGCTATCCATTCCACCCTGTTCAGCTCTACATTTTCGTGTCCACAAAACCCAGCCTTCAGAAATCATTGGAATCACCACTAGAGAATGTTCCATTCATTCACTGCGAATCTGGAATTCATCTGAATCTCCACTCCCGGCAGGTTTTCATTGCACCACTGCTGAATGTTCAAGTAACGCAATGATGGTTTTCAGCGGTCTATTCACACTCGAACCCGTGCTGTTCACGGTCTAGCGACTCAACACTGGTGAGTTCTTCTTTTTCCAGTTCAGACAATACAAACCTCAGAAACCATTGCAATCTACACTACAGAATGTTTCATTCATTCAGGCGAATCTTGAATTCATCTTGTTCTCCACTCCCAGCAGGTTTTCGTTTCACCACTGGTGAATGTCCAAGCAACCCAAGGCTGGTTTCAGCTGCGTGTTAACACTCGCAGCCGTGCTGTTCAATTGGCTATCCAGTGAACGCTGGTTAGCTCTTGATTTTCCTTCCACACACCGAGCCTTCAGAAATCATTCTTATCTCCACTTCAGAGTGTTCCATTCGTTCCCTGCGAATCTGGAATTCCTCTGACTCTCCACACCAGGCAGATTTTCCTAACAACACTGGTGAATGACCAGGTAATCCAATGCTGGTTTTCAGCGGCTGTTCACACTCACAGCCTTGCTGTTCAATTGGCAATCCAGTCAAACCTAGTCAGCTCTTCATTTTCCTGTCCACACAACCCAGCGTTCAGAAATCATTGGAATCTCTACTACAGAAATTTCCATTCATTCACTGTGAATCTGGAAATACTCTGAATCTGCATTCCAGGAAGGCTTTCGTTACACCACTGATGAATGTCCAAGTAATGCAATGCTGCTTCTTAGTGGTCTGTTCACACTCGAAACCGTGCTGTTCATTGGCTATCCACTTAATATCGGTCAGCTCTTCAATATCCTGTCCAGACTATCCAGATTCCTAAATGTTGGCAATCACCACTACAGAATGTTCCATTCAATCACGCGAATCTGGAATTCATCAGAGTCTCCACTCCTGGAAGGTTTTCGTGACACCACTGGTAAATGTCCAAGGAAGACAATGCTGGTTTTAAGCCGCCTGCTAACACACTCAGCCGTGCTGTTCAATTTGCTATCCACCCAACCCTATTCAGCTCTACATTTTCCTGTCCTCATAACCCAACCTTCAGAAATAATTGGTATCTCCTCCACAGAATGTTCCGTTCATTCACTGCGAATCTTAAATTCATCTGACTCTCAACTCCCGGCGGGTTATCGTTTCACCACTTGTGAATGTCCAAGTAAGCCAATGCTGGTTTTCAGTGGCCTGTTCATACTAAGAGACGTGCTGTTCATTTGGCTATCCACTCCACCCTGTTCAGCTCTACATTCTCGTGTCCACAAAACCCAGCCTTCAGAAATCATTGGAATCACCACTAGAGAATGTTCCATTCATTCACTGCGAATCTGGAATTCCTCTGAACCTCCACTCCTGGCAGGTTTTCGTTACGCCACTGGTGAATGTCCAAGTAACTCAATACTGGTTTTCAGAGGCATGTTCAACTCGCAGAAGTGCTGTTCAATGGGCTATCCACTCAATATTGGTCAGCTCTTCATTTTCCTCTCCACACAAACCAGCCTTCAGAAATCATTGGGCTCTCCACTACAGACTGTTCCATTCATTCACTGCGATTCTGCAATTCATCTGACTCTCCGCTCCAGGCAGGTTTTCATTACAGCACTGGTGAATGACCAAGTAATCCAATGCTGGTTTTCAGCCGCCTTTTCACACTCGCAGTGTGCTGTTCAATTGTCTATCCACTCAAACCTGGTCAGCCTTTCATTTTCTTTTCCACAATATCAGACTTCAGAAATCATTGGAATCGCCAGTACAGAATGTTCCATTCATTCACTGCCAATCTGGAATTCATCTGAATCTGCACTCCAGGTAGGCTTTCATTACACCACTTATGAATGTCCAAGTAACACAATGCTGGTTTTCAGCGGTCTGTTCACACTCTAAGCCCTGCTTTTTACTGGGTATCCACACAACTGTGGTCAGCTCTTCATTTTCATGTCCAAACAATCCAGACTTGAGAAATCATTGCAATCTCCAGTACAGAATGTTCCATTCATTCACTGCGAATCTGGAATTCAACTGAATCTCCACTACCTGCAGATTTATCTTACACCACTTGTGAATGTCCAAGTAAAACAATGCTGGTTTTCAGAGGCCTGTTCATGTTCGCAGTCGTGCTGTTCAATTGGCTATCCACTCAACCTGTTTTGCTCCTCATTTTCCTGTGCACACAACCCAGCCTTCAGAAATCATTGTAATCTCCACTACAGGATGTTCCATTCATTCACTGGGAATCTGGAATTCATCTGAATCTGCACTCCACGCAGGCTTTCGTTACACCACTGCTGAAAGTCGAAGTAATGCAATACTGGTTTTCAGTGGTCTGTTCACATTCGAAGCCGAGGCTTTTTACAGGCTATCCACTCAACACTGGTCAGCTCTTCATTTTCGTGTCCCCACAATCCAGATTTCAGAAATCATTGCAATCTCCACTACAGAATGTTCCATTCATTCACTGCGAGTCTGGAGTTTATCTGATTCTCCACTCCCGCCTGGTTAACATTACACCACTTGTGAATGTCCAAGTAAGCCAATGCTGGTTTTCAGAGGCCTGTTCATACTCGCAGCCGTGCTGTTTAATTGACAATTCACTCCACCCTGTTCAGCTCTTCATTGTCCCACCACACTACCAGCCTTCAGAAATCTTTGTTATCTCCACTACAGAACGTTCCATTCATTCACTGCGAATCTGGAATTCATCTGACTCTCAACTCCACGCAGGTTTTCATTACACCACTGTTGAATGTCCAAGTAACCCAATGCTGGTTTTCAGCGGCCTGTTCATATTCGCAGCCCTGCTGTTTACTTGGCTATCGATTCAAGCCTGGTCAGCTCTTCATTTTCCTGTCCACACAACACAGGCTTCAGAAATCATTGGAATCTCCTCTACAGAATGTTCCATTCATTCACTGCGAATGTGGAATTCAACTGACTCTCCACTCCATGCAGGTTTTCCTTACACCACTGATGAATGTCCAAGTAACCCAATGCTGGTTTTCAGCTGCATGTTCACACTCGCAGCCATGCTATACAATTGGCTTTCCACTAAATCCTGATTAGTTCTTGATTTTCCTTCCACACGACCCAGCCTTCAGAAATCGTTGGAATCTCCACTAGAGAATGTTCCATTCATTCACTGCGAATCTGGAATTCCTCTGAACCTCCACTCCCGGCAGGTTTTCGTTACACCACTGTTGAATGTCCAAGTAACCCAATGTTTTAAGTGTTTTCTTCACAAGCGCAGTGGTGCTGTTCAATTGGCTATCCACTCAACCCTGGCCAGCTCTACATTTTCCTGTCCACACCACAGAGACTGGAGAAATCATTGTTATCTCCACTACAGAATGTTCCATTCATTCACAGCGAATCTGGAATTCATCTGAATCTCCACTCCCGGCAGGTTTTCGTGACACCACTGGTAAATATCCAAGTAAGCCAATGCTGGTTTTAAGTGGCCTGCTCATACTCTCAGCCGTGCTGTTCAATTTGCTATCCACTCAACCCTCTTCAGCTCCATTTTCCTGTCCACATAACCCAAACTTCAGAAACAATTGGTATCTCCTCCACAGAATGTTCCATTCATTGACGGCAAATCTGAAATTCATCTAATTCTCAACTCCCGTCAGGTTTTCGTTACACCACTTGTGAATGTCCAATTAAGCCAAAGCTGGTTTTCAGTGGCCTGTTCTTACTACGAGACGTGCTGTTCATTTGGCTATCCATTCCACCCTGTTCAGCTCTACATTTTCGTGTCCACAAAACCCAGCCTTCAGAAATCATTGGAATCACCACTAGAGAATGTTCCATTCATTCACTGCGAATCTGGAATTCATCTGAATCTCCACTCCCGGCAGGTTTTCATTGCACCACTGCTGAATGTTCAAGTAACGCAATGATGGTTTTCAGCGGTCTATTCACACTCGAACCCGTGCTGTTCACGGTCTAGCGACTCAACACTGGTGAGTTCTTCTTTTTCCAGTTCAGACAATACAAACCTCAGAAACCATTGCAATCTACACTACAGAATGTTTCATTCATTCAGGCGAATCTTGAATTCATCTTGTTCTCCACTCCCAGCAGGTTTTCGTTTCACCACTGGTGAATGTCCAAGCAACCCAAGGCTGGTTTCAGCTGCGTGTTAACACTCGCAGCCGTGCTGTTCAATTGGCTATCCAGTGAACGCTGGTTAGCTCTTGATTTTCCTTCCACACACCGAGCCTTCAGAAATCATTCTTATCTCCACTTCAGAGTGTTCCATTCGTTCCCTGCGAATCTGGAATTCCTCTGACTCTCCACACCAGGCAGATTTTCCTAACAACACTGGTGAATGACCAGGTAATCCAATGCTGGTTTTCAGCGGCTGTTCACACTCACAGCCTTGCTGTTCAATTGGCAATCCAGTCAAACCTAGTCAGCTCTTCATTTTCCTGTCCACACAACCCAGCGTTCAGAAATCATTGGAATCTCTACTACAGAAATTTCCATTCATTCACTGTGAATCTGGAAATACTCTGAATCTGCATTCCAGGAAGGCTTTCGTTACACCACTGATGAATGTCCAAGTAATGCAATGCTGCTTCTTAGTGGTCTGTTCACACTCGAAACCGTGCTGTTCATTGGCTATCCACTCAATATCGGTCAGCTCTTCAATATCCTGTCCAGACTATCCAGATTCCTAAATGTTGGCAATCACCACTACAGAATGTTCCATTCAATCACGCGAATCTGGAATTCATCAGAGTCTCCACTCCTGGAAGGTTTTCGTGACACCACTGGTAAATGTCCAAGGAAGACAATGCTGGTTTTAAGCCGCCTGCTAACACACTCAGCCGTGCTGTTCAATTTGCTATCCACCCAACCCTATTCAGCTCTACATTTTCCTGTCCTCATAACCCAACCTTCAGAAATAATTGGTATCTCCTCCACAGAATGTTCCGTTCATTCACTGCGAATCTTAAATTCATCTGACTCTCAACTCCCGGCGGGTTATCGTTACACCACTTGTGAATGTCCAAGTAAGCCAATGCTGGTTTTCAGTGGCCTGTTCATACTAAGAGACGTGCTGTTCATTTGGCTATCCACTCCACCCTGTTCAGCTCTACATTTTCGTGTCCACAAAACCCAGCCTTCAGAAATCATTGGAATCACCACTAGAGAATGTTCCATTCATTCACTGCGAATCTGGAATTCCTCTGAACCTCCACTCCTGGCAGGTTTTCGTTACGCCACTGGTGAATGTCCAAGTAACTCAATACTGGTTTTCAGAGGCATGTTCAACTCGCAGAAGTGCTGTTCAATGGGCTATCCACTCAATATTGGTCAGCTCTTCATTTTCCTCTCCACACAAACCAGCCTTCAGAAATCATTGGGCTCTCCACTACAGACTGTTCCATTCATTCACTGCGATTCTGCAATTCATCTGACTCTCCGCTCCAGGCAGGTTTTCATTACAGCACTGGTGATTGACCAAGTAATCCAATGCTGGTTTTCAGCCGCCTTTTCACACTCGCAGTGTGCTGTTCAATTGTCTATCCACTCAAACCTGGTCAGCCTTTCATTTTCTTTTCCACAATATCAGACTTCAGAAATCATTGGAATCGCCAGTACAGAATGTTCCATTCATTCACTGCCAATCTGGAATTCATCTGAATCTGCACTCCAGGTAGGCTTTCATTACACCACTTATGAATGTCCAAGTAACACAATGCTGGTTTTCAGCGGTCTGTTCACACTCTAAGCCCTGCTTTTTACTGGGTATCCACACAACTGTGGTCAGCTCTTCATTTTCATGTCCAAACAATCCAGACTTGAGAAATCATTGCAATCTCCAGTACAGAATGTTCCATTCATTCACTGCGAATCTGGAATTCAACTGAATCTCCACTACCTGCAGATTTATCTTACACCACTTGTGAATGTCCAAGTAAAACAATGCTGGTTTTCAGAGGCCTGTTCATGTTCGCAGTCGTGCTGTTCAATTGGCTATCCACTCAACCTGTTTTGCTCCTCATTTTCCTGTGCACACAACCCAGCCTTCAGAAATCATTGTAATCTCCACTACAGGATGTTCCATTCATTCACTGGGAATCTGGAATTCATCTGAATCTGCACTCCACGCAGGCTTTCGTTACACCACTGCTGAAAGTCGAAGTAATGCAATACTGGTTTTCAGTGGTCTGTTCACATTCGAAGCCGAGGCTTTTTACAGGCTATCCACTCAACACTGGTCAGCTCTTCATTTTCGTGTCCCCACAATCCAGATTTCAGAAATCATTGCAATCTCCACTACAGAATGTTCCATTCATTCACTGCGAGTCTGGAGTTTATCTGATTCTCCACTCCCGCCTGGTTAACATTACACCACTTGTGAATGTCCAAGTAAGCCAATGCTGGTTTTCAGAGGCCTGTTCATACTCGCAGCCGTGCTGTTTAATTGACAATTCACTCCACCCTGTTCAGCTCTTCATTGTCCCACCACACTACCAGCCTTCAGAAATCTTTGTTATCTCCACTACAGAACGTTCCATTCATTCACTGCGAATCTGGAATTCATCTGACTCTCAACTCCACGCAGGTTTTCATTACACCACTGTTGAATGTCCAAGTAACCCAATGCTGGTTTTCAGCGGCCTGTTCATATTCGCAGCCCTGCTGTTTACTTGGCTATCGATTCAAGCCTGGTCAGCTCTTCATTTTCCTGTCCACACAACACAGGCTTCAGAAATCATTGGAATCTCCTCTACAGAATGTTCCATTCATTCACTGCGAATGTGGAATTCAACTGACTCTCCACTCCATGCAGGTTTTCCTTACACCACTGATGAATGTCCAAGTAACCCAATGCTGGTTTTCAGCTGCATGTTCACACTCGCAGCCATGCTATACAATTGGCTTTCCACTAAATCCTGATTAGTTCTTGATTTTCCTTCCACACGACCCAGCCTTCAGAAATCGTTGGAATCTCCACTAGAGAATGTTCCATTCATTCACTGCGAATCTGGAATTCCTCTGAACCTCCACTCCCGGCAGGTTTTCGTTACACCACTGTTGAATGTCCAAGTAACCCAATGTTTTAAGTGTTTTCTTCACAAGCGCAGTGGTGCTGTTCAATTGGCTATCCACTCAACCCTGGCCAGCTCTACATTTTCCTGTCCACACCACAGAGACTGGAGAAATCATTGTTATCTCCACTACAGAATGTTCCATTCATTCACAGCGAATCTGGAATTCATCTGAATCTCCACTCCCGGCAGGTTTTCGTGACACCACTGGTAAATATCCAAGTAAGCCAATGCTGGTTTTAAGTGGCCTGCTCATACTCTCAGCCGTGCTGTTCAATTTGCTATCCACTCAACCCTCTTCAGCTCCATTTTCCTGTCCACATAACCCAAACTTCAGAAACAATTGGTATCTCCTCCACAGAATGTTCCATTCATTGACGGCAAATCTGAAATTCATCTAATTCTCAACTCCCGTCAGGTTTTCGTTACACCACTTGTGAATGTCCAATTAAGCCAAAGCTGGTTTTCAGTGGCCTGTTCTTACTACGAGACGTGCTGTTCATTTGGCTATCCATTCCACCCTGTTCAGCTCTACATTTTCGTGTCCACAAAACCCAGCCTTCAGAAATCATTGGAATCACCACTAGAGAATGTTCCATTCATTCACTGCGAATCTGGAATTCATCTGAATCTCCACTCCCGGCAGGTTTTCATTGCACCACTGCTGAATGTTCAAGTAACGCAATGATGGTTTTCAGCGGTCTATTCACACTCGAACCCGTGCTGTTCACGGTCTAGCGACTCAACACTGGTGAGTTCTTCTTTTTCCAGTTCAGACAATACAAACCTCAGAAACCATTGCAATCTACACTACAGAATGTTTCATTCATTCAGGCGAATCTTGAATTCATCTTGTTCTCCACTCCCAGCAGGTTTTCGTTTCACCACTGGTGAATGTCCAAGCAACCCAAGGCTGGTTTCAGATGCGTGTTAACACTCGCAGCCGTGCTGTTCAATTGGCTATCCAGTGAACGCTGGTTAGCTCTTGATTTTCCTTCCACACACCGAGCCTTCAGAAATCATTCTTATCTCCACTTCAGAATGTTCCATTCGTTCCCTGCGAATCTGGAATTCCTCTGACTCTCCACACCAGGCAGATTTTCCTAACAACACTGGTGAATGACCAGGTAATCCAATGCTGGTTTTCAGCGGCTGTTCACACTCACAGCCTTGCTGTTCAATTGGCAATCCAGTCAAACCTAGTCAGCTCTTCATTTTCCTGTCCACACAACCCAGCGTTCAGAAATCATTGGAATCTCTACTACAGAAATTTCCATTCATTCACTGTGAATCTGGAAATACTCTGAATCTGCATTCCAGGAAGGCTTTCGTTACACCACTGATGAATGTCCAAGTAATGCAATGCTGCTTCTTAGTGGTCTGTTCACACTCGAAACCGTGCTGTTCATTGGCTATCCACTCAATATCGGTCAGCTCTTCAATATCCTGTCCAGACTATCCAGATTCCTAAATGTTGGCAATCACCACTACAGAATGTTCCATTCAATCACGCGAATCTGGAATTCATCAGAGTCTCCACTCCTGGAAGGTTTTCGTGACACCACTGGTAAATGTCCAAGGAAGACAATGCTGGTTTTAAGCCGCCTGCTAACACACTCAGCCGTGCTGTTCAATTTGCTATCCACCCAACCCTATTCAGCTCTACATTTTCCTGTCCTCATAACCCAACCTTCAGAAATAATTGGTATCTCCTCCACAGAATGTTCCGTTCATTCACTGCGAATCTTAAATTCATCTGACTCTCAACTCCCGGCGGGTTATCGTTACACCACTTGTGAATGTCCAAGTAAGCCAATGCTGGTTTTCAGTGGCCTGTTCATACTAAGAGACGTGCTGTTCATTTGGCTATCCACTCCACCCTGTTCAGCTCTACATTTTCGTGTCCACAAAACCCAGCCTTCAGAAATCATTGGAATCACCACTAGAGAATGTTCCATTCATTCACTGCGAATCTGGAATTCCTCTGAACCTCCACTCCTGGCAGGTTTTCGTTACGCCACTGGTGAATGTCCAAGTAACTCAATACTGGTTTTCAGAGGCATGTTCAACTCGCAGAAGTGCTGTTCAATGGGCTATCCACTCAATATTGGTCAGCTCTTCATTTTCCTCTCCACACAAACCAGCCTTCAGAAATCATTGGGCTCTCCACTACAGACTGTTCCATTCATTCACTGCGATTCTGCAATTCATCTGACTCTCCGCTCCAGGCAGGTTTTCATTACAGCACTGGTGAATGACCAAGTAATCCAATGCTGGTTTTCAGCCGCCTTTTCACACTCGCAGTGTGCTGTTCAATTGTCTATCCACTCAAACCTGGTCAGCCTTTCATTTTCTTTTCCACAATATCAGACTTCAGAAATCATTGGAATCGCCAGTACAGAATGTTCCATTCATTCACTGCCAATCTGGAATTCATCTGAATCTGCACTCCAGGTAGGCTTTCATTACACCACTTATGAATGTCCAAGTAACACAATGCTGGTTTTCAGCGGTCTGTTCACACTCTAAGCCCTGCTTTTTACTGGGTATCCACACAACTGTGGTCAGCTCTTCATTTTCATGTCCAAACAATCCAGACTTGAGAAATCATTGCAATCTCCAGTACAGAATGTTCCATTCATTCACTGCGAATCTGGAATTCAACTGAATCTCCACTACCTGCAGATTTATCTTACACCACTTGTGAATGTCCAAGTAAAACAATGCTGGTTTTCAGAGGCCTGTTCATGTTCGCAGTCGTGCTGTTCAATTGGCTATCCACTCAACCTGTTTTGCTCCTCATTTTCCTGTGCACACAACCCAGCCTTCAGAAATCATTGTAATCTCCACTACAGGATGTTCCATTCATTCACTGGGAATCTGGAATTCATCTGAATCTGCACTCCACGCAGGCTTTCGTTACACCACTGCTGAAAGTCGAAGTAATGCAATACTGGTTTTCAGTGGTCTGTTCACATTCGAAGCCGAGGCTTTTTACAGGCTATCCACTCAACACTGGTCAGCTCTTCATTTTCGTGTCCCCACAATCCAGATTTCAGAAATCATTGCAATCTCCACTACAGAATGTTCCATTCATTCACTGCGAGTCTGGAGTTTATCTGATTCTCCACTCCCGCCTGGTTAACATTACACCACTTGTGAATGTCCAAGTAAGCCAATGCTGGTTTTCAGAGGCCTGTTCATACTCGCAGCCGTGCTGTTTAATTGACAATTCACTCCACCCTGTTCAGCTCTTCATTGTCCCACCACACTACCAGCCTTCAGAAATCTTTGTTATCTCCACTACAGAATGTTCCATTCATTCACTGCGAATCTGGAATTCATCTGACTCTCAACTCCACGCAGGTTTTCATTACACCACTGTTGAATGTCCAAGTAACCCAATGCTGGTTTTCAGCGGCCTGTTCATATTCGCAGCCCTGCTGTTTACTTGGCTATCGATTCAAGCCTGGTCAGCTCTTCATTTTCCTGTCCACACAACACAGGCTTCAGAAATCATTGGAATCTCCTCTACAGAATGTTCCATTCATTCACTGCGAATGTGGAATTCAACTGACTCTCCACTCCATGCAGGTTTTCCTTACACCACTGATGAATGTCCAAGTAACCCAATGCTGGTTTTCAGCTGCATGTTCACACTCGCAGCCATGCTATACAATTGGCTTTCCACTAAATCCTGATTAGTTCTTGATTTTCCTTCCACACGACCCAGCCTTCAGAAATCGTTGGAATCTCCACTAGAGAATGTTCCATTCATTCACTGCGAATCTGGAATTCCTCTGAACCTCCACTCCCGGCAGGTTTTCGTTACACCACTGTTGAATGTCCAAGTAACCCAATGTTTTAAGTGTTTTCTTCACAAGCGCAGTGGTGCTGTTCAATTGGCTATCCACTCAACCCTGGCCAGCTCTACATTTTCCTGTCCACACCACAGAGACTGGAGAAATCATTGTTATCTCCACTACAGAATGTTCCATTCATTCACAGCGAATCTGGAATTCATCTGAATCTCCACTCCCGGCAGGTTTTCGTGACACCACTGGTAAATATCCAAGTAAGCCAATGCTGGTTTTAAGTGGCCTGCTCATACTCTCAGCCGTGCTGTTCAATTTGCTATCCACTCAACCCTCTTCAGCTCCATTTTCCTGTCCACATAACCCAAACTTCAGAAACAATTGGTATCTCCTCCACAGAATGTTCCATTCATTGACGGCAAATCTGAAATTCATCTAATTCTCAACTCCCGTCAGGTTTTCGTTACACCACTTGTGAATGTCCAATTAAGCCAAAGCTGGTTTTCAGTGGCCTGTTCTTACTACGAGACGTGCTGTTCATTTGGCTATCCATTCCACCCTGTTCAGCTCTACATTTTCGTGTCCACAAAACCCAGCCTTCAGAAATCATTGGAATCACCACTAGAGAATGTTCCATTCATTCACTGCGAATCTGGAATTCATCTGAATCTCCACTCCCGGCAGGTTTTCATTGCACCACTGCTGAATGTTCAAGTAACGCAATGATGGTTTTCAGCGGTCTATTCACACTCGAACCCGTGCTGTTCACGGTCTAGCGACTCAACACTGGTGAGTTCTTCTTTTTCCAGTTCAGACAATACAAACCTCAGAAACCATTGCAATCTACACTACAGAATGTTTCATTCATTCAGGCGAATCTTGAATTCATCTTGTTCTCCACTCCCAGCAGGTTTTCGTTTCACCACTGGTGAATGTCCAAGCAACCCAAGGCTGGTTTCAGCTGCGTGTTAACACTCGCAGCCGTGCTGTTCAATTGGCTATCCAGTGAACGCTGGTTAGCTCTTGATTTTCCTTCCACACACCGAGCCTTCAGAAATCATTCTTATCTCCACTTCAGAATGTTCCATTCGTTCCCTGCGAATCTGGAATTCCTCTGACTCTCCACACCAGGCAGATTTTCCTAACAACACTGGTGAATGACCAGGTAATCCAATGCTGGTTTTCAGCGGCTGTTCACACTCACAGCCTTGCTGTTCAATTGGCAATCCAGTCAAACCTAGTCAGCTCTTCATTTTCCTGTCCACACAACCCAGCGTTCAGAAATCATTGGAATCTCTACTACAGAAATTTCCATTCATTCACTGTGAATCTGGAAATACTCTGAATCTGCATTCCAGGAAGGCTTTCGTTACACCACTGATGAATGTCCAAGTAATGCAATGCTGCTTCTTAGTGGTCTGTTCACACTCGAAACCGTGCTGTTCATTGGCTATCCACTCAATATCGGTCAGCTCTTCAATATCCTGTCCAGACTATCCAGATTCCTAAATGTTGGCAATCACCACTACAGAATGTTCCATTCAATCACGCGAATCTGGAATTCATCAGAGTCTCCACTCCTGGAAGGTTTTCGTGACACCACTGGTAAATGTCCAAGGAAGACAATGCTGGTTTTAAGCCGCCTGCTAACACACTCAGCCGTGCTGTTCAATTTGCTATCCACCCAACCCTATTCAGCTCTACATTTTCCTGTCCTCATAACCCAACCTTCAGAAATAATTGGTATCTCCTCCACAGAATGTTCCGTTCATTCACTGCGAATCTTAAATTCATCTGACTCTCAACTCCCAGCGGGTTATCGTTACACCACTTGTGAATGTCCAAGTAAGCCAATGCTGGTTTTCAGTGGCCTGTTCATACTAAGAGACGTGCTGTTCATTTGGCTATCCACTCCACCCTGTTCAGCTCTACATTTTCGTGTCCACAAAACCCAGCCTTCAGAAATCATTGGAATCACCACTAGAGAATGTTCCATTCATTCACTGCGAATCTGGAATTCCTCTGAACCTCCACTCCTGGCAGGTTTTCGTTACGCCACTGGTGAATGTCCAAGTAACTCAATACTGGTTTTCAGAGGCATGTTCAACTCGCAGAAGTGCTGTTCAATGGGCTATCCACTCAATATTGGTCAGCTCTTCATTTTCCTCTCCACACAAACCAGCCTTCAGAAATCATTGGGCTCTCCACTACAGACTGTTCCATTCATTCACTGCGATTCTGCAATTCATCTGACTCTCCGCTCCAGGCAGGTTTTCATTACAGCACTGGTGAATGACCAAGTAATCCAATGCTGGTTTTCAGCCGCCTTTTCACACTCGCAGTGTGCTGTTCAATTGTCTATCCACTCAAACCTGGTCAGCCTTTCATTTTCTTTTCCACAATATCAGACTTCAGAAATCATTGGAATCGCCAGTACAGAATGTTCCATTCATTCACTGCCAATCTGGAATTCATCTGAATCTGCACTCCAGGTAGGCTTTCATTACACCACTTATGAATGTCCAAGTAACACAATGCTGGTTTTCAGCGGTCTGTTCACACTCTAAGCCCTGCTTTTTACTGGGTATCCACACAACTGTGGTCAGCTCTTCATTTTCATGTCCAAACAATCCAGACTTGAGAAATCATTGCAATCTCCAGTACAGAATGTTCCATTCATTCACTGCGAATCTGGAATTCAACTGAATCTCCACTACCTGCAGATTTATCTTACACCACTTGTGAATGTCCAAGTAAAACAATGCTGGTTTTCAGAGGCCTGTTCATGTTCGCAGTCGTGCTGTTCAATTGGCTATCCACTCAACCTGTTTTGCTCCTCATTTTCCTGTGCACACAACCCAGCCTTCAGAAATCATTGTAATCTCCACTACAGGATGTTCCATTCATTCACTGGGAATCTGGAATTCATCTGAATCTGCACTCCACGCAGGCTTTCGTTACACCACTGCTGAAAGTCGAAGTAATGCAATACTGGTTTTCAGTGGTCTGTTCACATTCGAAGCCGAGGCTTTTTACAGGCTATCCACTCAACACTGGTCAGCTCTTCATTTTCGTGTCCCCACAATCCAGATTTCAGAAATCATTGCAATCTCCACTACAGAATGTTCCATTCATTCACTGCGAGTCTGGAGTTTATCTGATTCTCCACTCCCGCCTGGTTAACATTACACCACTTGTGAATGTCCAAGTAAGCCAATGCTGGTTTTCAGAGGCCTGTTCATACTCGCAGCCGTGCTGTTTAATTGACAATTCACTCCACCCTGTTCAGCTCTTCATTGTCCCACCACACTACCAGCCTTCAGAAATCTTTGTTATCTCCACTACAGAATGTTCCATTCATTCACTGCGAATCTGGAATTCATCTGACTCTCAACTCCACGCAGGTTTTCATTACACCACTGTTGAATGTCCAAGTAACCCAATGCTGGTTTTCAGCGGCCTGTTCATATTCGCAGCCCTGCTGTTTACTTGGCTATCGATTCAAGCCTGGTCAGCTCTTCATTTTCCTGTCCACACAACACAGGCTTCAGAAATCATTGGAATCTCCTCTACAGAATGTTCCATTCATTCACTGCGAATGTGGAATTCAACTGACTCTCCACTCCATGCAGGTTTTCCTTACACCACTGATGAATGTCCAAGTAACCCAATGCTGGTTTTCAGCTGCATGTTCACACTCGCAGCCATGCTATACAATTGGCTTTCCACTAAATCCTGATTAGTTCTTGATTTTCCTTCCACACGACCCAGCCTTCAGAAATCGTTGGAATCTCCACTAGAGAATGTTCCATTCATTCACTGCGAATCTGGAATTCCTCTGAACCTCCACTCCCGGCAGGTTTTCGTTACACCACTGTTGAATGTCCAAGTAACCCAATGTTTTAAGTGTTTTCTTCACAAGCGCAGTGGTGCTGTTCAATTGGCTATCCACTCAACCCTGGCCAGCTCTACATTTTCCTGTCCACACCACAGAGACTGGAGAAATCATTGTTATCTCCACTACAGAATGTTCCATTCATTCACAGCGAATCTGGAATTCATCTGAATCTCCACTCCCGGCAGGTTTTCGTGACACCACTGGTAAATATCCAAGTAAGCCAATGCTGGTTTTAAGTGGCCTGCTCATACTCTCAGCCGTGCTGTTCAATTTGCTATCCACTCAACCCTCTTCAGCTCCATTTTCCTGTCCACATAACCCAAACTTCAGAAACAATTGGTATCTCCTCCACAGAATGTTCCATTCATTGACGGCAAATCTGAAATTCATCTAATTCTCAACTCCCGTCAGGTTTTCGTTACACCACTTGTGAATGTCCAATTAAGCCAAAGCTGGTTTTCAGTGGCCTGTTCTTACTACGAGACGTGCTGTTCATTTGGCTATCCATTCCACCCTGTTCAGCTCTACATTTTCGTGTCCACAAAACCCAGCCTTCAGAAATCATTGGAATCACCACTAGAGAATGTTCCATTCATTCACTGCGAATCTGGAATTCATCTGAATCTCCACTCCCGGCAGGTTTTCATTGCACCACTGCTGAATGTTCAAGTAACGCAATGATGGTTTTCAGCGGTCTATTCACACTCGAACCCGTGCTGTTCACGGTCTAGCGACTCAACACTGGTGAGTTCTTCTTTTTCCAGTTCAGACAATACAAACCTCAGAAACCATTGCAATCTACACTACAGAATGTTTCATTCATTCAGGCGAATCTTGAATTCATCTTGTTCTCCACTCCCAGCAGGTTTTCGTTTCACCACTGGTGAATGTCCAAGCAACCCAAGGCTGGTTTCAGCTGCGTGTTAACACTCGCAGCCGTGCTGTTCAATTGGCTATCCAGTGAACGCTGGTTAGCTCTTGATTTTCCTTCCACACACCGAGCCTTCAGAAATCATTCTTATCTCCACTTCAGAATGTTCCATTCGTTCCCTGCGAATCTGGAATTCCTCTGACTCTCCACACCAGGCAGATTTTCCTAACAACACTGGTGAATGACCAGGTAATCCAATGCTGGTTTTCAGCGGCTGTTCACACTCACAGCCTTGCTGTTCAATTGGCAATCCAGTCAAACCTAGTCAGCTCTTCATTTTCCTGTCCACACAACCCAGCGTTCAGAAATCATTGGAATCTCTACTACAGAAATTTCCATTCATTCACTGTGAATCTGGAAATACTCTGAATCTGCATTCCAGGAAGGCTTTCGTTACACCACTGATGAATGTCCAAGTAATGCAATGCTGCTTCTTAGTGGTCTGTTCACACTCGAAACCGTGCTGTTCATTGGCTATCCACTCAATATCGGTCAGCTCTTCAATATCCTGTCCAGACTATCCAGATTCCTAAATGTTGGCAATCACCACTACAGAATGTTCCATTCAATCACGCGAATCTGGAATTCATCAGAGTCTCCACTCCTGGAAGGTTTTCGTGACACCACTGGTAAATGTCCAAGGAAGACAATGCTGGTTTTAAGCCGCCTGCTAACACACTCAGCCGTGCTGTTCAATTTGCTATCCACCCAACCCTATTCAGCTCTACATTTTCCTGTCCTCATAACCCAACCTTCAGAAATAATTGGTATCTCCTCCACAGAATGTTCCGTTCATTCACTGCGAATCTTAAATTCATCTGACTCTCAACTCCCGGCGGGTTATCGTTACACCACTTGTGAATGTCCAAGTAAGCCAATGCTGGTTTTCAGTGGCCTGTTCATACTAAGAGACGTGCTGTTCATTTGGCTATCCACTCCACCCTGTTCAGCTCTACATTCTCGTGTCCACAAAACCCAGCCTTCAGAAATCATTGGAATCACCACTAGAGAATGTTCCATTCATTCACTGCGAATCTGGAATTCCTCTGAACCTCCACTCCTGGCAGGTTTTCGTTACGCCACTGGTGAATGTCCAAGTAACTCAATACTGGTTTTCAGAGGCATGTTCAACTCGCAGAAGTGCTGTTCAATGGGCTATCCACTCAATATTGGTCAGCTCTTCATTTTCCTCTCCACACAAACCAGCCTTCAGAAATCATTGGGCTCTCCACTACAGACTGTTCCATTCATTCACTGCGATTCTGCAATTCATCTGACTCTCCGCTCCAGGCAGGTTTTCATTACAGCACTGGTGAATGACCAAGTAATCCAATGCTGGTTTTCAGCCGCCTTTTCACACTCGCAGTGTGCTGTTCAATTGTCTATCCACTCAAACCTGGTCAGCCTTTCATTTTCTTTTCCACAATATCAGACTTCAGAAATCATTGGAATCGCCAGTACAGAATGTTCCATTCATTCACTGCCAATCTGGAATTCATCTGAATCTGCACTCCAGGTAGGCTTTCATTACACCACTTATGAATGTCCAAGTAACACAATGCTGGTTTTCAGCGGTCTGTTCACACTCTAAGCCCTGCTTTTTACTGGGTATCCACACAACTGTGGTCAGCTCTTCATTTTCATGTCCAAACAATCCAGACTTGAGAAATCATTGCAATCTCCAGTACAGAATGTTCCATTCATTCACTGCGAATCTGGAATTCAACTGAATCTCCACTACCTGCAGATTTATCTTACACCACTTGTGAATGTCCAAGTAAAACAATGCTGGTTTTCAGAGGCCTGTTCATGTTCGCAGTCGTGCTGTTCAATTGGCTATCCACTCAACCTGTTTTGCTCCTCATTTTCCTGTGCACACAACCCAGCCTTCAGAAATCATTGTAATCTCCACTACAGGATGTTCCATTCATTCACTGGGAATCTGGAATTCATCTGAATCTGCACTCCACGCAGGCTTTCGTTACACCACTGCTGAAAGTCGAAGTAATGCAATACTGGTTTTCAGTGGTCTGTTCACATTCGAAGCCGAGGCTTTTTACAGGCTATCCACTCAACACTGGTCAGCTCTTCATTTTCGTGTCCCCACAATCCAGATTTCAGAAATCATTGCAATCTCCACTACAGAATGTTCCATTCATTCACTGCGAGTCTGGAGTTTATCTGATTCTCCACTCCCGCCTGGTTAACATTACACCACTTGTGAATGTCCAAGTAAGCCAATGCTGGTTTTCAGAGGCCTGTTCATACTCGCAGCCGTGCTGTTTAATTGACAATTCACTCCACCCTGTTCAGCTCTTCATTGTCCCACCACACTACCAGCCTTCAGAAATCTTTGTTATCTCCACTACAGAATGTTCCATTCATTCACTGCGAATCTGGAATTCATCTGACTCTCAACTCCACGCAGGTTTTCATTACACCACTGTTGAATGTCCAAGTAACCCAATGCTGGTTTTCAGCGGCCTGTTCATATTCGCAGCCCTGCTGTTTACTTGGCTATCGATTCAAGCCTGGTCAGCTCTTCATTTTCCTGTCCACACAACACAGGCTTCAGAAATCATTGGAATCTCCTCTACAGAATGTTCCATTCATTCACTGCGAATGTGGAATTCAACTGACTCTCCACTCCATGCAGGTTTTCCTTACACCACTGATGAATGTCCAAGTAACCCAATGCTGGTTTTCAGCTGCATGTTCACACTCGCAGCCATGCTATACAATTGGCTTTCCACTAAATCCTGATTAGTTCTTGATTTTCCTTCCACACGACCCAGCCTTCAGAAATCGTTGGAATCTCCACTAGAGAATGTTCCATTCATTCACTGCGAATCTGGAATTCCTCTGAACCTCCACTCCCGGCAGGTTTTCGTTACACCACTGTTGAATGTCCAAGTAACCCAATGTTTTAAGTGTTTTCTTCACAAGCGCAGTGGTGCTGTTCAATTGGCTATCCACTCAACCCTGGCCAGCTCTACATTTTCCTGTCCACACCACAGAGACTGGAGAAATCATTGTTATCTCCACTACAGAATGTTCCATTCATTCACAGCGAATCTGGAATTCATCTGAATCTCCACTCCCGGCAGGTTTTCGTGACACCACTGGTAAATATCCAAGTAAGCCAATGCTGGTTTTAAGTGGCCTGCTCATACTCTCAGCCGTGCTGTTCAATTTGCTATCCACTCAACCCTCTTCAGCTCCATTTTCCTGTCCACATAACCCAAACTTCAGAAACAATTGGTATCTCCTCCACAGAATGTTCCATTCATTGACGGCAAATCTGAAATTCATCTAATTCTCAACTCCCGTCAGGTTTTCGTTACACCACTTGTGAATGTCCAATTAAGCCAAAGCTGGTTTTCAGTGGCCTGTTCTTACTACGAGACGTGCTGTTCATTTGGCTATCCATTCCACCCTGTTCAGCTCTACATTTTCGTGTCCACAAAACCCAGCCTTCAGAAATCATTGGAATCACCACTAGAGAATGTTCCATTCATTCACTGCGAATCTGGAATTCATCTGAATCTCCACTCCCGGCAGGTTTTCATTGCACCACTGCTGAATGTTCAAGTAACGCAATGATGGTTTTCAGCGGTCTATTCACACTCGAACCCGTGCTGTTCACGGTCTAGCGACTCAACACTGGTGAGTTCTTCTTTTTCCAGTTCAGACAATACAAACCTCAGAAACCATTGCAATCTACACTACAGAATGTTTCATTCATTCAGGCGAATCTTGAATTCATCTTGTTCTCCACTCCCAGCAGGTTTTCGTTTCACCACTGGTGAATGTCCAAGCAACCCAAGGCTGGTTTCAGCTGCGTGTTAACACTCGCAGCCGTGCTGTTCAATTGGCTATCCAGTGAACGCTGGTTAGCTCTTGATTTTCCTTCCACACACCGAGCCTTCAGAAATCATTCTTATCTCCACTTCAGAATGTTCCATTCGTTCCCTGCGAATCTGGAATTCCTCTGACTCTCCACACCAGGCAGATTTTCCTAACAACACTGGTGAATGACCAGGTAATCCAATGCTGGTTTTCAGCGGCTGTTCACACTCACAGCCTTGCTGTTCAATTGGCAATCCAGTCAAACCTAGTCAGCTCTTCATTTTCCTGTCCACACAACCCAGCGTTCAGAAATCATTGGAATCTCTACTACAGAAATTTCCATTCATTCACTGTGAATCTGGAAATACTCTGAATCTGCATTCCAGGAAGGCTTTCGTTACACCACTGATGAATGTCCAAGTAATGCAATGCTGCTTCTTAGTGGTCTGTTCACACTCGAAACCGTGCTGTTCATTGGCTATCCACTCAATATCGGTCAGCTCTTCAATATCCTGTCCAGACTATCCAGATTCCTAAATGTTGGCAATCACCACTACAGAATGTTCCATTCAATCACGCGAATCTGGAATTCATCAGAGTCTCCACTCCTGGAAGGTTTTCGTGACACCACTGGTAAATGTCCAAGGAAGACAATGCTGGTTTTAAGCCGCCTGCTAACACACTCAGCCGTGCTGTTCAATTTGCTATCCACCCAACCCTATTCAGCTCTACATTTTCCTGTCCTCATAACCCAACCTTCAGAAATAATTGGTATCTCCTCCACAGAATGTTCCGTTCATTCACTGCGAATCTTAAATTCATCTGACTCTCAACTCCCGGCGGGTTATCGTTACACCACTTGTGAATGTCCAAGTAAGCCAATGCTGGTTTTCAGTGGCCTGTTCATACTAAGAGACGTGCTGTTCATTTGGCTATCCACTCCACCCTGTTCAGCTCTACATTCTCGTGTCCACAAAACCCAGCCTTCAGAAATCATTGGAATCACCACTAGAGAATGTTCCATTCATTCACTGCGAATCTGGAATTCCTCTGAACCTCCACTCCTGGCAGGTTTTCGTTACGCCACTGGTGAATGTCCAAGTAACTCAATACTGGTTTTCAGAGGCATGTTCAACTCGCAGAAGTGCTGTTCAATGGGCTATCCACTCAATATTGGTCAGCTCTTCATTTTCCTCTCCACACAAACCAGCCTTCAGAAATCATTGGGCTCTCCACTACAGACTGTTCCATTCATTCACTGCGATTCTGCAATTCATCTGACTCTCCGCTCCAGGCAGGTTTTCATTACAGCACTGGTGAATGACCAAGTAATCCAATGCTGGTTTTCAGCCGCCTTTTCACACTCGCAGTGTGCTGTTCAATTGTCTATCCACTCAAACCTGGTCAGCCTTTCATTTTCTTTTCCACAATATCAGACTTCAGAAATCATTGGAATCGCCAGTACAGAATGTTCCATTCATTCACTGCCAATCTGGAATTCATCTGAATCTGCACTCCAGGTAGGCTTTCATTACACCACTTATGAATGTCCAAGTAACACAATGCTGGTTTTCAGCGGTCTGTTCACACTCTAAGCCCTGCTTTTTACTGGGTATCCACACAACTGTGGTCAGCTCTTCATTTTCATGTCCAAACAATCCAGACTTGAGAAATCATTGCAATCTCCAGTACAGAATGTTCCATTCATTCACTGCGAATCTGGAATTCAACTGAATCTCCACTACCTGCAGATTTATCTTACACCACTTGTGAATGTCCAAGTAAAACAATGCTGGTTTTCAGAGGCCTGTTCATGTTCGCAGTCGTGCTGTTCAATTGGCTATCCACTCAACCTGTTTTGCTCCTCATTTTCCTGTGCACACAACCCAGCCTTCAGAAATCATTGTAATCTCCACTACAGGATGTTCCATTCATTCACTGGGAATCTGGAATTCATCTGAATCTGCACTCCACGCAGGCTTTCGTTACACCACTGCTGAAAGTCGAAGTAATGCAATACTGGTTTTCAGTGGTCTGTTCACATTCGAAGCCGAGGCTTTTTACAGGCTATCCACTCAACACTGGTCAGCTCTTCATTTTCGTGTCCCCACAATCCAGATTTCAGAAATCATTGCAATCTCCACTACAGAATGTTCCATTCATTCACTGCGAGTCTGGAGTTTATCTGATTCTCCACTCCCGCCTGGTTAACATTACACCACTTGTGAATGTCCAAGTAAGCCAATGCTGGTTTTCAGAGGCCTGTTCATACTCGCAGCCGTGCTGTTTAATTGACAATTCACTCCACCCTGTTCAGCTCTTCATTGTCCCACCACACTACCAGCCTTCAGAAATCTTTGTTATCTCCACTACAGAATGTTCCATTCATTCACTGCGAATCTGGAATTCATCTGACTCTCAACTCCACGCAGGTTTTCATTACACCACTGTTGAATGTCCAAGTAACCCAATGCTGGTTTTCAGCGGCCTGTTCATATTCGCAGCCCTGCTGTTTACTTGGCTATCGATTCAAGCCTGGTCAGCTCTTCATTTTCCTGTCCACACAACACAGGCTTCAGAAATCATTGGAATCTCCTCTACAGAATGTTCCATTCATTCACTGCGAATGTGGAATTCAACTGACTCTCCACTCCATGCAGGTTTTCCTTACACCACTGATGAATGTCCAAGTAACCCAATGCTGGTTTTCAGCTGCATGTTCACACTCGCAGCCATGCTATACAATTGGCTTTCCACTAAATCCTGATTAGTTCTTGATTTTCCTTCCACACGACCCAGCCTTCAGAAATCGTTGGAATCTCCACTAGAGAATGTTCCATTCATTCACTGCGAATCTGGAATTCCTCTGAACCTCCACTCCCGGCAGGTTTTCGTTACACCACTGTTGAATGTCCAAGTAACCCAATGTTTTAAGTGTTTTCTTCACAAGCGCAGTGGTGCTGTTCAATTGGCTATCCACTCAACCCTGGCCAGCTCTACATTTTCCTGTCCACACCACAGAGACTGGAGAAATCATTGTTATCTCCACTACAGAATGTTCCATTCATTCACAGCGAATCTGGAATTCATCTGAATCTCCACTCCCGGCAGGTTTTCGTGACACCACTGGTAAATATCCAAGTAAGCCAATGCTGGTTTTAAGTGGCCTGCTCATACTCTCAGCCGTGCTGTTCAATTTGCTATCCACTCAACCCTCTTCAGCTCCATTTTCCTGTCCACATAACCCAAACTTCAGAAACAATTGGTATCTCCTCCACAGAATGTTCCATTCATTGACGGCAAATCTGAAATTCATCTAATTCTCAACTCCCGTCAGGTTTTCGTTACACCACTTGTGAATGTCCAATTAAGCCAAAGCTGGTTTTCAGTGGCCTGTTCTTACTACGAGACGTGCTGTTCATTTGGCTATCCATTCCACCCTGTTCAGCTCTACATTTTCGTGTCCACAAAACCCAGCCTTCAGAAATCATTGGAATCACCACTAGAGAATGTTCCATTCATTCACTGCGAATCTGGAATTCATCTGAATCTCCACTCCCGGCAGGTTTTCATTGCACCACTGCTGAATGTTCAAGTAACGCAATGATGGTTTTCAGCGGTCTATTCACACTCGAACCCGTGCTGTTCACGGTCTAGCGACTCAACACTGGTGAGTTCTTCTTTTTCCAGTTCAGACAATACAAACCTCAGAAACCATTGCAATCTACACTACAGAATGTTTCATTCATTCAGGCGAATCTTGAATTCATCTTGTTCTCCACTCCCAGCAGGTTTTCGTTTCACCACTGGTGAATGTCCAAGCAACCCAAGGCTGGTTTCAGCTGCGTGTTAACACTCGCAGCCGTGCTGTTCAATTGGCTATCCAGTGAACGCTGGTTAGCTCTTGATTTTCCTTCCACACACCGAGCCTTCAGAAATCATTCTTATCTCCACTTCAGAGTGTTCCATTCGTTCCCTGCGAATCTGGAATTCCTCTGACTCTCCACACCCGGCAGATTTTCCTAACTACACTGGTGAATGACCAGGTAATCCAATGCTGGTTTTCAGCGGCTGTTCACACTCACAGCCTTGCTGTTCAATTGGCAATCCAGTCAAACCTAGTCAGCTCTTCATTTTCCTGTCCACACAACCCAGCGTTCAGAAATCATTGGAATCTCTACTACAGAAATTTCCATTCATTCACTGTGAATCTGGAAATAATCTGAATCTGCATTCCAGGAAGGCTTTCGTTACACCACTGATGAATGTCCAAGTAATGCAATGCTGCTTCTTAGTGGTCTGTTCACACTCGAAACCGTGCTGTTCATTGGCTATCCACTCAATATCGGTCAGCTCTTCAATATCCTGTCCAGACTATCCAGATTCCTAAATGTTGGCAATCACCACTACAGAATGTTCCATTCAATCACGCGAATCTGGAATTCATCAGAGTCTCCACTCCTGGAAGGTTTTCGTGACACCACTGGTAAATGTCCAAGGAAGACAATGCTGGTTTTAAGCCGCCTGCTAACACACTCAGCCGTGCTGTTCAATTTGCTATCCACCCAACCCTATTCAGCTCTACATTTTCCTGTCCTCATAACCCAACCTTCAGAAATAATTGGTATCTCCTCCACAGAATGTTCCGTTCATTCACTGCGAATCTTAAATTCATCTGACTCTCAACTCCCGGCGGGTTATCGTTACACCACTTGTGAATGTCCAAGTAAGCCAATGCTGGTTTTCAGTGGCCTGTTCATACTAAGAGACGTGCTGTTCATTTGGCTATCCACTCCACCCTGTTCAGCTCTACATTTTCGTGTCCACAAAACCCAGCCTTCAGAAATCATTGGAATCACCACTAGAGAATGTTCCATTCATTCACTGCGAATCTGGAATTCCTCTGAACCTCCACTCCTGGCAGGTTTTCGTTACGCCACTGGTGAATGTCCAAGTAACTCAATACTGGTTTTCAGAGGCATGTTCAACTCGCAGAAGTGCTGTTCAATGGGCTATCCACTCAATATTGGTCAGCTCTTCATTTTCCTCTCCACACAAACCAGCCTTCAGAAATCATTGGGCTCTCCACTACAGACTGTTCCATTCATTCACTGCGATTCTGCAATTCATCTGACTCTCCGCTCCAGGCAGGTTTTCATTACAGCACTGGTGAATGACCAAGTAATCCAATGCTGGTTTTCAGCTGCCTTTTCACACTCGCAGTGTGCTGTTCAATTGTCTATCCACTCAAACCTGGTCAGCCTTTCATTTTCTTTTCCACAATATCAGACTTCAGAAATCATTGGAATCGCCAGTACAGAATGTTCCATTCATTCACTGCCATTCTTTAATTCATCTGAATCTGCACTCCAGGTAGGCTTTCATTACACCACTTATGAATGTCCAAGTAACACAATGCTGGTTTTCAGCGGTCTGTTCACACTCTAAGCCCTGCTTTTTACTGGGTATCCACACAACTGTGGTCAGCTCTTCATTTTCATGTCCAAACAATCCAGACTTGAGAAATCATTGCAATCTCCAGTACAGAATGTTCCATTCATTCACTGCGAATCTGGAATTCAACTGAATCTCCACTACCTGCAGATTTATCTTACACCACTTGTGAATGTCCAAGTAAAACAATGCTGGTTTTCAGAGGCCTGTTCATGTTCGCAGTCGTGCTGTTCAATTGGCTATCCACTCAACCTGTTTTGCTCCTCATTTTCCTGTGCACACAACCCAGCCTTCAGAAATCATTGTAATCTCCACTACAGGATGTTCCATTCATTCACTGGGAATCTGGAATTCATCTGAATCTGCACTCCACGCAGGCTTTCGTTACACCACTGCTGAAAGTCGAAGTAATGCAATACTGGTTTTCAGTGGTCTGTTCACATTCGAAGCCGAGGCTTTTTACAGGCTATCCACTCAACACTGGTCAGCTCTTCATTTTCGTGTCCCCACAATCCAGATTTCAGAAATCATTGCAATCTCCACTACAGAATGTTCCATTCATTCACTGCGAGTCTGGAGTTTATCTGATTCTCCACTCCCGCCTGGTTAACATTACACCACTTGTGAATGTCCAAGTAAGCCAATGCTGGTTTTCAGAGGCCTGTTCATACTCGCAGCCGTGCTGTTTAATTGACAATTCACTCCACCCTGTTCAGCTCTTCATTGTCCCACCACACTACCAGCCTTCAGAAATCTTTGTTATCTCCACTACAGAATGTTCCATTCATTCACTGCGAATCTGGAATTCATCTGACTCTCAACTCCACGCAGGTTTTCATTACACCACTGTTGAATGTCCAAGTAACCCAATGCTGGTTTTCAGCGGCCTGTTCATATTCGCAGCCCTGCTGTTTACTTGGCTATCGATTCAAGCCTGGTCAGCTCTTCATTTTCCTGTCCACACAACACAGGCTTCAGAAATCATTGGAATCTCCTCTACAGAATGTTCCATTCATTCACTGCGAATGTGGAATTCAACTGACTCTCCACTCCATGCAGGTTTTCCTTACACCACTGATGAATGTCCAAGTAACCCAATGCTGGTTTTCAGCTGCATGTTCACACTCGCAGCCATGCTATACAATTGGCTTTCCACTAAATCCTGATTAGTTCTTGATTTTCCTTCCACACGACCCAGCCTTCAGAAATCGTTGGAATCTCCACTAGAGAATGTTCCATTCATTCACTGCGAATCTGGAATTCCTCTGAACCTCCACTCCCGGCAGGTTTTCGTTACACCACTGTTGAATGTCCAAGTAACCCAATGTTTTAAGTGTTTTCTTCACAAGCGCAGTGGTGCTGTTCAATTGGCTATCCACTCAACCCTGGCCAGCTCTACATTTTCCTGTCCACACCACAGAGACTGGAGAAATCATTGTTATCTCCACTACAGAATGTTCCATTCATTCACAGCGAATCTGGAATTCATCTGAATCTCCACTCCCGGCAGGTTTTCGTGACACCACTGGTAAATATCCAAGTAAGCCAATGCTGGTTTTAAGTGGCCTGCTCATACTCTCAGCCGTGCTGTTCAATTTGCTATCCACTCAACCCTCTTCAGCTCCATTTTCCTGTCCACATAACCCAAACTTCAGAAACAATTGGTATCTCCTCCACAGAATGTTCCATTCATTGACGGCAAATCTGAAATTCATCTAATTCTCAACTCCCGTCAGGTTTTCGTTACACCACTTGTGAATGTCCAATTAAGCCAAAGCTGGTTTTCAGTGGCCTGTTCTTACTACGAGACGTGCTGTTCATTTGGCTATCCATTCCACCCTGTTCAGCTCTACATTTTCGTGTCCACAAAACCCAGCCTTCAGAAATCATTGGAATCACCACTAGAGAATGTTCCATTCATTCACTGCGAATCTGGAATTCATCTGAATCTCCACTCCCGGCAGGTTTTCATTGCACCACTGCTGAATGTTCAAGTAACGCAATGATGGTTTTCAGCGGTCTATTCACACTCGAACCCGTGCTGTTCACGGTCTAGCGACTCAACACTGGTGAGTTCTTCTTTTTCCAGTTCAGACAATACAAACCTCAGAAACCATTGCAATCTACACTACAGAATGTTTCATTCATTCAGGCGAATCTTGAATTCATCTTGTTCTCCACTCCCAGCAGGTTTTCGTTTCACCACTGGTGAATGTCCAAGCAACCCAAGGCTGGTTTCAGCTGCGTGTTAACACTCGCAGCCGTGCTGTTCAATTGGCTATCCAGTGAACGCTGGTTAGCTCTTGATTTTCCTTCCACACACCGAGCCTTCAGAAATCATTCTTATCTCCACTTCAGAGTGTTCCATTCGTTCCCTGCGAATCTGGAATTCCTCTGACTCTCCACACCCGGCAGATTTTCCTAACTACACTGGTGAATGACCAGGTAATCCAATGCTGGTTTTCAGCGGCTGTTCACACTCACAGCCTTGCTGTTCAATTGGCAATCCAGTCAAACCTAGTCAGCTCTTCATTTTCCTGTCCACACAACCCAGCGTTCAGAAATCATTGGAATCTCTACTACAGAAATTTCCATTCATTCACTGTGAATCTGGAAATAATCTGAATCTGCATTCCAGGAAGGCTTTCGTTACACCACTGATGAATGTCCAAGTAATGCAATGCTGCTTCTTAGTGGTCTGTTCACACTCGAAACCGTGCTGTTCATTGGCTATCCACTCAATATCGGTCAGCTCTTCAATATCCTGTCCAGACTATCCAGATTCCTAAATGTTGGCAATCACCACTACAGAATGTTCCATTCAATCACGCGAATCTGGAATTCATCAGAGTCTCCACTCCTGGAAGGTTTTCGTGACACCACTGGTAAATGTCCAAGGAAGACAATGCTGGTTTTAAGCCGCCTGCTAACACACTCAGCCGTGCTGTTCAATTTGCTATCCACCCAACCCTATTCAGCTCTACATTTTCCTGTCCTCATAACCCAACCTTCAGAAATAATTGGTATCTCCTCCACAGAATGTTCCGTTCATTCACTGCGAATCTTAAATTCATCTGACTCTCAACTCCCGGCGGGTTATCGTTACACCACTTGTGAATGTCCAAGTAAGCCAATGCTGGTTTTCAGTGGCCTGTTCATACTAAGAGACGTGCTGTTCATTTGGCTATCCACTCCACCCTGTTCAGCTCTACATTTTCGTGTCCACAAAACCCAGCCTTCAGAAATCATTGGAATCACCACTAGAGAATGTTCCATTCATTCACTGCGAATCTGGAATTCCTCTGAACCTCCACTCCTGGCAGGTTTTCGTTACGCCACTGGTGAATGTCCAAGTAACTCAATACTGGTTTTCAGAGGCATGTTCAACTCGCAGAAGTGCTGTTCAATGGGCTATCCACTCAATATTGGTCAGCTCTTCATTTTCCTCTCCACACAAACCAGCCTTCAGAAATCATTGGGCTCTCCACTACAGACTGTTCCATTCATTCACTGCGATTCTGCAATTCATCTGACTCTCCGCTCCAGGCAGGTTTTCATTACAGCACTGGTGAATGACCAAGTAATCCAATGCTGGTTTTCAGCTGCCTTTTCACACTCGCAGTGTGCTGTTCAATTGTCTATCCACTCAAACCTGGTCAGCCTTTCATTTTCTTTTCCACAATATCAGACTTCAGAAATCATTGGAATCGCCAGTACAGAATGTTCCATTCATTCACTGCCATTCTTTAATTCATCTGAATCTGCACTCCAGGTAGGCTTTCATTACACCACTTATGAATGTCCAAGTAACACAATGCTGGTTTTCAGCGGTCTGTTCACACTCTAAGCCCTGCTTTTTACTGGGTATCCACACAACTGTGGTCAGCTCTTCATTTTCATGTCCAAACAATCCAGACTTGAGAAATCATTGCAATCTCCAGTACAGAATGTTCCATTCATTCACTGCGAATCTGGAATTCAACTGAATCTCCACTACCTGCAGATTTATCTTACACCACTTGTGAATGTCCAAGTAAAACAATGCTGGTTTTCAGAGGCCTGTTCATGTTCGCAGTCGTGCTGTTCAATTGGCTATCCACTCAACCTGTTTTGCTCCTCATTTTCCTGTGCACACAACCCAGCCTTCAGAAATCATTGTAATCTCCACTACAGGATGTTCCATTCATTCACTGGGAATCTGGAATTCATCTGAATCTGCACTCCACGCAGGCTTTCGTTACACCACTGCTGAAAGTCGAAGTAATGCAATACTGGTTTTCAGTGGTCTGTTCACATTCGAAGCCGAGGCTTTTTACAGGCTATCCACTCAACACTGGTCAGCTCTTCATTTTCGTGTCCCCACAATCCAGATTTCAGAAATCATTGCAATCTCCACTACAGAATGTTCCATTCATTCACTGCGAGTCTGGAGTTTATCTGATTCTCCACTCCCGCCTGGTTAACATTACACCACTTGTGAATGTCCAAGTAAGCCAATGCTGGTTTTCAGAGGCCTGTTCATACTCGCAGCCGTGCTGTTTAATTGACAATTCACTCCACCCTGTTCAGCTCTTCATTGTCCCACCACACTACCAGCCTTCAGAAATCTTTGTTATCTCCACTACAGAATGTTCCATTCATTCACTGCGAATCTGGAATTCATCTGACTCTCAACTCCACGCAGGTTTTCATTACACCACTGTTGAATGTCCAAGTAACCCAATGCTGGTTTTCAGCGGCCTGTTCATATTCGCAGCCCTGCTGTTTACTTGGCTATCGATTCAAGCCTGGTCAGCTCTTCATTTTCCTGTCCACACAACACAGGCTTCAGAAATCATTGGAATCTCCTCTACAGAATGTTCCATTCATTCACTGCGAATGTGGAATTCAACTGACTCTCCACTCCATGCAGGTTTTCCTTACACCACTGATGAATGTCCAAGTAACCCAATGCTGGTTTTCAGCTGCATGTTCACACTCGCAGCCATGCTATACAATTGGCTTTCCACTAAATCCTGATTAGTTCTTGATTTTCCTTCCACACGACCCAGCCTTCAGAAATCGTTGGAATCTCCACTAGAGAATGTTCCATTCATTCACTGCGAATCTGGAATTCCTCTGAACCTCCACTCCCGGCAGGTTTTCGTTACACCACTGTTGAATGTCCAAGTAACCCAATGTTTTAAGTGTTTTCTTCACAAGCGCAGTGGTGCTGTTCAATTGGCTATCCACTCAACCCTGGCCAGCTCTACATTTTCCTGTCCACACCACAGAGACTGGAGAAATCATTGTTATCTCCACTACAGAATGTTCCATTCATTCACAGCGAATCTGGAATTCATCTGAATCTCCACTCCCGGCAGGTTTTCGTGACACCACTGGTAAATATCCAAGTAAGCCAATGCTGGTTTTAAGTGGCCTGCTCATACTCTCAGCCGTGCTGTTCAATTTGCTATCCACTCAACCCTCTTCAGCTCCATTTTCCTGTCCACATAACCCAAACTTCAGAAACAATTGGTATCTCCTCCACAGAATGTTCCATTCATTGACGGCAAATCTGAAATTCATCTAATTCTCAACTCCCGTCAGGTTTTCGTTACACCACTTGTGAATGTCCAATTAAGCCAAAGCTGGTTTTCAGTGGCCTGTTCTTACTACGAGACGTGCTGTTCATTTGGCTATCCATTCCACCCTGTTCAGCTCTACATTTTCGTGTCCACAAAACCCAGCCTTCAGAAATCATTGGAATCACCACTAGAGAATGTTCCATTCATTCACTGCGAATCTGGAATTCATCTGAATCTCCACTCCCGGCAGGTTTTCATTGCACCACTGCTGAATGTTCAAGTAACGCAATGATGGTTTTCAGCGGTCTATTCACACTCGAACCCGTGCTGTTCACGGTCTAGCGACTCAACACTGGTGAGTTCTTCTTTTTCCAGTTCAGACAATACAAACCTCAGAAACCATTGCAATCTACACTACAGAATGTTTCATTCATTCAGGCGAATCTTGAGTTCATCTTGTTCTCCACTCCCAGCAGGTTTTCGTTTCACCACTGGTGAATGTCCAAGCAACCCAAGGCTGGTTTCAGCTGCGTGTTAACACTCGCAGCCGTGCTGTTCAATTGGCTATCCAGTGAACGCTGGTTAGCTCTTGATTTTCCTTCCACACACCGAGCCTTCAGAAATCATTCTTATCTCCACTTCAGAATGTTCCATTCGTTCCCTGCGAATCTGGAATTCCTCTGACTCTCCACACCAGGCAGATTTTCCTAACAACACTGGTGAATGACCAGGTAATCCAATGCTGGTTTTCAGCGGCTGTTCACACTCACAGCCTTGCTGTTCAATTGGCAATCCAGTCAAACCTAGTCAGCTCTTCATTTTCCTGTCCACACAACCCAGCGTTCAGAAATCATTGGAATCTCTACTACAGAAATTTCCATTCATTCACTGTGAATCTGGAAATACTCTGAATCTGCATTCCAGGAAGGCTTTCGTTACACCACTGATGAATGTCCAAGTAATGCAATGCTGCTTCTTAGTGGTCTGTTCACACTCGAAACCGTGCTGTTCATTGGCTATCCACTCAATATCGGTCAGCTCTTCAATATCCTGTCCAGACTATCCAGATTCCTAAATGTTGGCAATCACCACTACAGAATGTTCCATTCAATCACGCGAATCTGGAATTCATCAGAGTCTCCACTCCTGGAAGGTTTTCGTGACACCACTGGTAAATGTCCAAGGAAGACAATGCTGGTTTTAAGCCGCCTGCTAACACACTCAGCCGTGCTGTTCAATTTGCTATCCACCCAACCCTATTCAGCTCTACATTTTCCTGTCCTCATAACCCAACCTTCAGAAATAATTGGTATCTCCTCCACAGAATGTTCCGTTCATTCACTGCGAATCTTAAATTCATCTGACTCTCAACTCCCGGCGGGTTATCGTTACACCACTTGTGAATGTCCAAGTAAGCCAATGCTGGTTTTCAGTGGCCTGTTCATACTAAGAGACGTGCTGTTCATTTGGCTATCCACTCCACCCTGTTCAGCTCTACATTTTCGTGTCCACAAAACCCAGCCTTCAGAAATCATTGGAATCACCACTAGAGAATGTTCCATTCATTCACTGCGAATCTGGAATTCCTCTGAACCTCCACTCCTGGCAGGTTTTCGTTACGCCACTGGTGAATGTCCAAGTAACTCAATACTGGTTTTCAGAGGCATGTTCAACTCGCAGAAGTGCTGTTCAATGGGCTATCCACTCAATATTGGTCAGCTCTTCATTTTCCTCTCCACACAAACCAGCCTTCAGAAATCATTGGGCTCTCCACTACAGACTGTTCCATTCATTCACTGCGATTCTGCAATTCATCTGACTCTCCGCTCCAGGCAGGGTTTCATTACAGCACTGGTGAATGACCAAGTAATCCAATGCTGGTTTTCAGCCGCCTTTTCACACTCGCAGTGTGCTGTTCAATTGTCTATCCACTCAAACCTGGTCAGCCTTTCATTTTCTTTTCCACAATATCAGACTTCAGAAATCATTGGAATCGCCAGTACAGAATGTTCCATTCATTCACTGCCAATCTGGAATTCATCTGAATCTGCACTCCAGGTAGGCTTTCATTACACCACTTATGAATGTCCAAGTAACACAATGCTGGTTTTCAGCGGTCTGTTCACACTCTAAGCCCTGCTTTTTACTGGGTATCCACACAACTGTGGTCAGCTCTTCATTTTCATGTCCAAACAATCCAGACTTGAGAAATCATTGCAATCTCCAGTACAGAATGTTCCATTCATTCACTGCGAATCTGGAATTCAACTGAATCTCCACTACCTGCAGATTTATCTTACACCACTTGTGAATGTCCAAGTAAAACAATGCTGGTTTTCAGAGGCCTGTTCATGTTCGCAGTCGTGCTGTTCAATTGGCTATCCACTCAACCTGTTTTGCTCCTCATTTTCCTGTGCACACAACCCAGCCTTCAGAAATCATTGTAATCTCCACTACAGGATGTTCCATTCATTCACTGGGAATCTGGAATTCATCTGAATCTGCACTCCACGCAGGCTTTCGTTACACCACTGCTGAAAGTCGAAGTAATGCAATACTGGTTTTCAGTGGTCTGTTCACATTCGAAGCCGAGGCTTTTTACAGGCTATCCACTCAACACTGGTCAGCTCTTCATTTTCGTGTCCCCACAATCCAGATTTCAGAAATCATTGCAATCTCCACTACAGAATGTTCCATTCATTCACTGCGAGTCTGGAGTTTATCTGATTCTCCACTCCCGCCTGGTTAACATTACACCACTTGTGAATGTCCAAGTAAGCCAATGCTGGTTTTCAGAGGCCCGTTCATACTCGCAGCCATGCTGTTTAATTGACAATTCACTCCACCCTGTTCAGCTCTTCATTGTCCCACCACACTACCAGCCTTCAGAAATCTTTGTTATCTCCACTACAGAATGTTCCATTCATTCACTGCGAATCTGGAATTCATCTGACTCTCAACTCCACGCAGGTTTTCATTACACCACTGTTGAATGTCCAAGTAACCCAATGCTGGTTTTCAGCGGCCTGTTCATATTCGCAGCCCTGCTGTTTACTTGGCTATCGATTCAAGCCTGGTCAGCTCTTCATTTTCCTGTCCACACAACACAGGCTTCAGAAATCATTGGAATCTCCTCTACAGAATGTTCCATTCATTCACTGCGAATGTGGAATTCAACTGACTCTCCACTCCATGCAGGTTTTCCTTACACCACTGATGAATGTCCAAGTAACCCAATGCTGGTTTTCAGCTGCATGTTCACACTCGCAGCCATGCTATACAATTGGCTTTCCACTAAATCCTGATTAGTTCTTGATTTTCCTTCCACACGACCCAGCCTTCAGAAATCGTTGGAATCTCCACTAGAGAATGTTCCATTCATTCACTGCGAATCTGGAATTCCTCTGAACCTCCACTCCCGGCAGGTTTTCGTTACACCACTGTTGAATGTCCAAGTAACCCAATGTTTTAAGTGTTTTCTTCACAAGCGCAGTGGTGCTGTTCAATTGGCTATCCACTCAACCCTGGCCAGCTCTACATTTTCCTGTCCACACCACAGAGACTGGAGAAATCATTGTTATCTCCACTACAGAATGTTCCATTCATTCACAGCGAATCTGGAATTCATCTGAATCTCCACTCCCGGCAGGTTTTCGTGACACCACTGGTAAATATCCAAGTAAGCCAATGCTGGTTTTAAGTGGCCTGCTCATACTCTCAGCCGTGCTGTTCAATTTGCTATCCACTCAACCCTCTTCAGCTCCATTTTCCTGTCCACATAACCCAAACTTCAGAAACAATTGGTATCTCCTCCACAGAATGTTCCATTCATTGACGGCAAATCTGAAATTCATCTAATTCTCAACTCCCGTCAGGTTTTCGTTACACCACTTGTGAATGTCCAATTAAGCCAAAGCTGGTTTTCAGTGGCCTGTTCTTACTACGAGACGTGCTGTTCATTTGGCTATCCATTCCACCCTGTTCAGCTCTACATTTTCGTGTCCACAAAACCCAGCCTTCAGAAATCATTGGAATCACCACTAGAGAATGTTCCATTCATTCACTGCGAATCTGGAATTCATCTGAATCTCCACTCACGGCAGGCTTTCATTGCACCACTGCTGAATGTTCAAGTAACGCAATGATGGTTTTCAGCGGTCTATTCACACTCGAACCCGTGCTGTTCACGGTCTAGCGACTCAACACTGGTGAGTTCTTCTTTTTCCAGTTCAGACAATACAAACCTCAGAAACCATTGCAATCTACACTACAGAATGTTTCATTCATTCAGGCGAATCTTGAATTCATCTTGTTCTCCACTCCCAGCAGGTTTTCGTTTCACCACTGGTGAATGTCCAAGCAACCCAAGGCTGGTTTCAGCTGCGTGTTAACACTCGCAGCCGTGCTGTTCAATTGGCTATCCAGTGAACGCTGGTTAGCTCTTGATTTTCCTTCCACACACCGAGCCTTCAGAAATCATTCTTATCTCCACTTCAGAGTGTTCCATTCGTTCCCTGCGAATCTGGAATTCCTCTGACTCTCCACACCAGGCAGATTTTCCTAACAACACTGGTGAATGACCAGGTAATCCAATGCTGGTTTTCAGCGGCTGTTCACACTCACAGCCTTGCTGTTCAATTGGCAATCCAGTCAAACCTAGTCAGCTCTTCATTTTCCTGTCCACACAACCCAGCGTTCAGAAATCATTGGAATCTCTACTACAGAAATTTCCATTCATTCACTGTGAATCTGGAAATACTCTAAATCTGCATTCCAGGAAGGCTTTCGTTACACCACTGATGAATGTCCAAGTAATGCAATGCTGCTTCTTAGTGGTCTGTTCACACTCGAAACCGTGCTGTTCATTGGCTATCCACTCAATATCGGTCAGCTCTTCAATATCCTGTCCAGACTATCCAGATTCCTAAATGTTGGCAATCACCACTACAGAATGTTCCATTCAATCACGCGAATCTGGAATTCATCAGAGTCTCCACTCCTGGAAGTTTTTCGTGACACCACTGGTAAATGTCCAAGGAAGACAATGCTGGTTTTAAGCCGCCTGCTAACACACTCAGCCGTGCTGTTCAATTTGCTATCCACCCAACCCTATTCAGCTCTACATTTTCCTGTCCTCATAACCCAACCTTCAGAAATAATTGGTATCTCCTCCACAGAATGTTCCGTTCATTCACTGCGAATCTTAAATTCATCTGACTCTCAACTCCCGGCGGGTTATCGTTACACCACTTGTGAATGTCCAAGTAAGCCAATGCTGGTTTTCAGTGGCCTGTTCATACTAAGAGACGTGCTGTTCATTTGGCTATCCACTCCACCCTGTTCAGCTCTACATTTTCGTGTCCACAAAACCCAGCCTTCAGAAATCATTGGAATCACCACTAGAGAATGTTCCATTCATTCACTGCGAATCTGGAATTCCTCTGAACCTCCACTCCTGGCAGGTTTTCGTTACGCCACTGGTGAATGTCCAAGTAACTCAATACTGGTTTTCAGAGGCATGTTCAACTCGCAGAAGTGCTGTTCAATGGGCTATCCACTCAATATTGGTCAGCTCTTCATTTTCCTCTCCACACAAACCAGCCTTCAGAAATCATTGGGCTCTCCACTACAGACTGTTCCATTCATTCACTGCGATTCTGCAATTCATCTGACTCTCCGCTCCAGGCAGGTTTTCATTACAGCACTGGTGAATGACCAAGTAATCCAATGCTGGTTTTCAGCCGCCTTTTCACACTCGCAGTGTGCTGTTCAATTGTCTATCCACTCAAACCTGGTCAGCCTTTCATTTTCTTTTCCACAATATCAGACTTCAGAAATCATTGGAATCGCCAGTACAGAATGTTCCATTCATTCACTGCCAATCTGGAATTCATCTGAATCTGCACTCCAGGTAGGCTTTCATTACACCACTTATGAATGTCCAAGTAACACAATGCTGGTTTTCAGCGGTCTGTACACACTCTAAGCCCTGCTTTTTACTGGGTATCCACACAACTGTGGTCAGCTCTTCATTTTCATGTCCAAACAATCCAGACTTGAGAAATCATAGCAATCTCCAGTACAGAATGTTCCATTCATTCACTGCGAATCTGGAATTCAACTGAATCTCCACTACCTGCAGATTTATCTTACACCACTTGTGAATGTCCAAGTAAAACAATGCTGGTTTTCAGAGGCCTGTTCATGTTCGCAGTCGTGCTGTTCAATTGGCTATCCACTCAACCTGTTTTGCTCCTCATTTTCCTGTGCACACAACCCAGCCTTCAGAAATCATTGTAATCTCCACTACAGGATGTTCCATTCATTCACTGGGAATCTGGAATTCATCTGAATCTGCACTCCACGCAGGCTTTCGTTACACCACTGCTGAAAGTCGAAGTAATGCAATACTGGTTTTCAGTGGTCTGTTCACATTCGAAGCCGAGGCTTTTTACAGGCTATCCACTCAACACTGGTCAGCTCTTCATTTTCGTGTCCCCACAATCCAGATTTCAGAAATCATTGCAATCTCCACTACAGAATGTTCCATTCATTCACTGCGAGTCTGGAGTTTATCTGATTCTCCACTCCCGCCTGGTTAACATTACACCACTTGTGAATGTCCAAGTAAGCCAATGCTGGTTTTCAGAGGCCCGTTCATACTCGCAGCCGTGCTGTTTAATTGACAATTCACTCCACCCTGTTCAGCTCTTCATTGTCCCACCACACTACCAGCCTTCAGAAATCTTTGTGATCTCCACTACAGAATGTTCCATTCATTCACTGCGAATCTGGAATTCATCTGACTCTCAACTCCACGCAGGTTTTCATTACACCACTGTTGAATGTCCAAGTAACCCAATGCTGGTTTTCAGCGGCCTGTTCATATTCGCAGCCCTGCTGTTTACTTGGCTATCGATTCAAGCCTGGTCAGCTCTTCATTTTCCTGTCCACACAACACAGGCTTCAGAAATCATTGGAATCTCCTCTACAGAATGTTCCATTCATTCACTGCGAATGTGGAATTCAACTGACTCTCCACTCCATGCAGGTTTTCCTTACACCACTGATGAATGTCCAAGTAACCCAATGCTGGTTTTCAGCTGCATGTTCACACTCGCAGCCATGCTATACAATTGGCTTTCCACTAAATCCTGATTAGTTCTTGATTTTCCTTCCACACGACCCAGCCTTCAGAAATCGTTGGAATCTCCACTAGAGAATGTTCCATTCATTCACTGCGAATCTGGAATTCCTCTGAACCTCCACTCCCGGCAGGTTTTCGTTACACCACTGTTGAATGTCCAAGTAACCCAATGTTTTAAGTGTTTTCTTCACAAGCGCAGTGGTGCTGTTCAATTGGCTATCCACTCAACCCTGGCCAGCTCTACATTTTCCTGTCCACACCACAGAGACTGGAGAAATCATTGTTATCTCCACTACAGAATGTTCCATTCATTCACAGCGAATCTGGAATTCATCTGAATCTCCACTCCCGGCAGGTTTTCGTGACACCACTGGTAAATATCCAAGTAAGCCAATGCTGGTTTTAAGTGGCCTGCTCATACTCTCAGCCGTGCTGTTCAATTTGCTATCCACTCAACCCTCTTCAGCTCCATTTTCCTGTCCACATAACCCAAACTTCAGAAACAATTGGTATCTCCTCCACAGAATGTTCCATTCATTGACGGCAAATCTGAAATTCATCTAATTCTCAACTCCCGTCAGGTTTTCGTTACACCACTTGTGAATGTCCAATTAAGCCAAAGCTGGTTTTCAGTGGCCTGTTCTTACTACGAGACGTGCTGTTCATTTGGCTATCCATTCCACCCTGTTCAGCTCTACATTTTCCTGTCCACAAAACCCAGCCTTCAGAAATCATTGGAATCACCACTAGAGAATGTTCCATTCATTCACTGCGAATCTGGAATTCATCTGAATCTCCACTCCCGGCAGGTTTTCATTGCACCACTGCTGAATGTTCAAGTAACGCAATGATGGTTTTCAGCGGTCTATTCACACTCGAACCCGTGCTGTTCACGGTCTAGCGACTCAACACTGGTGAGTTCTTCTTTTTCCAGTTCAGACAATACAAACCTCAGAAACCATTGCAATCTACACTACAGAATGTTTCATTCATTCAGGCGAATCTTGAATTCATCTTGTTCTCCACTCCCAGCAGGTTTTCGTTTCACCACTGGTGAATGTCCAAGCAACCCAAGGCTGGTTTCAGCTGCGTGTTAACACTCGCAGCCGTGCTGTTCAATTGGCTATCCAGTGAACGCTGGTTAGCTCTTGATTTTCCTTCCACACACCGAGCCTTCAGAAATCATTCTTATCTCCACTTCAGAATGTTCCATTCGTTCCCTGCGAATCTGGAATTCCTCTGACTCTCCACACCAGGCAGATTTTCCTAACAACACTGGTGAATGACCAGGTAATCCAATGCTGGTTTTCAGCGGCTGTTCACACTCACAGCCTTGCTGTTCAATTGGCAATCCAGTCAAACCTAGTCAGCTCTTCATTTTCCTGTCCACACAACCCAGCGTTCAGAAATCATTGGAATCTCTACTACAGAAATTTCCATTCATTCACTGTGAATCTGGAAATACTCTGAATCTGCATTCCAGGAAGGCTTTCGTTACACCACTGATGAATGTCCAAGTAATGCAATGCTGCTTCTTAGTGGTCTGTTCACACTCGAAACCGTGCTGTTCATTGGCTATCCACTCAATATCGGTCAGCTCTTCAATATCCTGTCCAGACTATCCAGATTCCTAAATGTTGGCAATCACCACTACAGAATGTTCCATTCAATCACGCGAATCTGGAATTCATCAGAGTCTCCACTCCTGGAAGGTTTTCGTGACACCACTGGTAAATGTCCAAGGAAGACAATGCTGGTTTTAAGCCGCCTGCTAACACACTCAGCCGTGCTGTTCAATTTGCTATCCACCCAACCCTATTCAGCTCTACATTTTCCTGTCCTCATAACCCAACCTTCAGAAATAATTGGTATCTCCTCCACAGAATGTTCCGTTCATTCACTGCGAATCTTAAATTCATCTGACTCTCAACTCCCGGCGGGTTATCGTTACACCACTTGTGAATGTCCAAGTAAGCCAATGCTGGTTTTCAGTGGCCTGTTCATACTAAGAGACGTGCTGTTCATTTGGCTATCCACTCCACCCTGTTCAGCTCTACATTTTCGTGTCCACAAAACCCAGCCTTCAGAAATCATTGGAATCACCACTAGAGAATGTTCCATTCATTCACTGCGAATCTGGAATTCCTCTGAACCTCCACTCCTGGCAGGTTTTCGTTTCGCCACTGGTGAATGTCCAAATAACTCAATACTGGTTTTCAGAGGCATGTTCAACTCGCAGAAGTGCTGTTCAATGGGCTATCCACTCAATATTGGTCAGCTCTTCATTTTCCTCTCCACACAAACCAGCCTTCAGAAATCATTGGGCTCTCCACTACAGACTGTTCCATTCATTCACTGCGATTCTGCAATTCATCTGACTCTCCGCTCCAGGCAGGTTTTCATTACAGCACTGGTGAATGACCAAGTAATCCAATGCTGGTTTTCAGCCGCCTTTTCACACTCGCAGTGTGCTGTTCAATTGTCTATCCACTCAAACCTGGTCAGCCTTTCATTTTCTTTTCCACAATATCAGACTTCAGAAATCATTGGAATCGCCAGTACAGAATGTTCCATTCATTCACTGCCAATCTGGAATTCATCTGAATCTGCACTCCAGGTAGGCTTTCATTACACCACTTATGAATGTCCAAGTAACACAATGCTGGTTTTCAGCGGTCTGTTCACACTCTAAGCCCTGCTTTTTACTGGGTATCCACACAACTGTGGTCAGCTCTTCATTTTCATGTCCAAACAATCCAGACTTGAGAAATCATTGCAATCTCCAGTACAGAATGTTCCATTCATTCACTGCGAATCTGGAATTCAACTGAATCTCCACTACCTGCAGATTTATCTTACACCACTTGTGAATGTCCAAGTAAAACAATGCTGGTTTTCAGAGGCCTGTTCATGTTCGCAGTCGTGCTGTTCAATTGGCTATCCACTCAACCTGTTTTGCTCCTCATTTTCCTGTGCACACAACCCAGCCTTCAGAAATCATTGTAATCTCCACTACAGGATGTTCCATTCATTCACTGGGAATCTGGAATTCATCTGAATCTGCACTCCACGCAGGCTTTCGTTACACCACTGCTGAAAGTCGAAGTAATGCAATACTGGTTTTCAGTGGTCTGTTCACATTCGAAGCCGAGGCTTTTTACAGGCTATCCACTCAACACTGGTCAGCTCTTCATTTTCGTGTCCCCACAATCCAGATTTCAGAAATCATTGCAATCTCCACTACAGAATGTTCCATTCATTCACTGCGAGTCTGGAGTTTATCTGATTCTCCACTCCCGCCTGGTTAACATTACACCACTTGTGAATGTCCAAGTAAGCCAATGCTGGTTTTCAGAGGCCTGTTCATACTCGCAGCCGTGCTGTTTAATTGACAATTCACTCCACCCTGTTCAGCTCTTCATTGTCCCACCACACTACCAGCCTTCAGAAATCTTTGTTATCTCCACTACAGAATGTTCCATTCATTCACTGCGAATCTGGAATTCATCTGACTCTCAACTCCACGCAGGTTTTCATTACACCACTGTTGAATGTCCAAGTAACCCAATGCTGGTTTTCAGCGGCCTGTTCATATTCGCAGCCCTGCTGTTTACTTGGCTATCGATTCAAGCCTGGTCAGCTCTTCATTTTCCTGTCCACACAACACAGGCTTCAGAAATCATTGGAATCTCCTCTACAGAATGTTCCATTCATTCACTGCGAATGTGGAATTCAACTGACTCTCCACTCCATGCAGGTTTTCCTTACACCACTGATGAATGTCCAAGTAACCCAATGCTGGTTTTCAGCTGCATGTTCACACTCGCAGCCATGCTATACAATTGGCTTTCCACTAAATCCTGATTAGTTCTTGATTTTCCTTCCACACGACCCAGCCTTCAGAAATCGTTGGAATCTCCACTAGAGAATGTTCCATTCATTCACTGCGAATCTGGAATTCCTCTGAACCTCCACTCCCGGCAGGTTTTCGTTACACCACTGTTGAATGTCCAAGTAACCCAATGTTTTAAGTGTTTTCTTCACAAGCGCAGTGGTGCTGTTCAATTGGCTATCCACTCAACCCTGGCCAGCTCTACATTTTCCTGTCCACACCACAGAGACTGGAGAAATCATTGTTATCTCCACTACAGAATGTTCCATTCATTCACAGCGAATCTGGAATTCATCTGAATCTCCACTCCCGGCAGGTTTTCGTGACACCACTGGTAAATATCCAAGTAAGCCAATGCTGGTTTTAAGTGGCCTGCTCATACTCTCAGCCGTGCTGTTCAATTTGCTATCCACTCAACCCTCTTCAGCTCCATTTTCCTGTCCACATAACCCAAACTTCAGAAACAATTGGTATCTCCTCCACAGAATGTTCCATTCATTGACGGCAAATCTGAAATTCATCTAATTCTCAACTCCCGTCAGGTTTTCGTTACACCACTTGTGAATGTCCAATTAAGCCAAAGCTGGTTTTCAGTGGCCTGTTCTTACTACGAGACGTGCTGTTCATTTGGCTATCCATTCCACCCTGTTCAGCTCTACATTTTCGTGTCCACAAAACCCAGCCTTCAGAAATCATTGGAATCACCACTAGAGAATGTTCCATTCATTCACTGCGAATCTGGAATTCATCTGAATCTCCACTCCCGGCAGGTTTTCATTGCACCACTGCTGAATGTTCAAGTAACGCAATGATGGTTTTCAGCGGTCTATTCACACTCGAACCCGTGCTGTTCACGGTCTAGCGACTCAACACTGGTGAGTTCTTCTTTTTCCAGTTCAGACAATACAAACCTCAGAAACCATTGCAATCTACACTACAGAATGTTTCATTCATTCACGCGAATCTTGAATTCATCTTGTTCTCCACTCCCAGCAGGTTTTCGTTTCACCACTGGTGAATGTCCAAGCAACCCAAGGCTGGTTTCAGCTGCGTGTTAACACTCGCAGCCGTGCTGTTCAATTGGCTATCCAGTGAACGCTGGTTAGCTCTTGATTTTCCTTCCACACACCGAGCCTTCAGAAATCATTCTTATCTCCACTTCAGAATGTTCCATTCGTTCCCTGCGAATCTGGAATTCCTCTGACTCTCCACACCAGGCAGATTTTCCTAACAACACTGGTGAATGACCAGGTAATCCAATGCTGGTTTTCAGCGGCTGTTCACACTCACAGCCTTGCTGTTCAATTGGCAATCCAGTCAAACCTAGTCAGCTCTTCATTTTCCTGTCCACACAACCCAGCGTTCAGAAATCATTGGAATCTCTACTACAGAAATTTCCATTCATTCACTGTGAATCTGGAAATACTCTGAATCTGCATTCCAGGAAGGCTTTCGTTACACCACTGATGAATGTCCAAGTAATGCAATGCTGCTTCTTAGTGGTCTGTTCACACTCGAAACCGTGCTGTTCATTGGCTATCCACTCAATATCGGTCAGCTCTTCAATATCCTGTCCAGACTATCCAGATTCCTAAATGTTGGCAATCACCACTACAGAATGTTCCATTCAATCACGCGAATCTGGAATTCATCAGAGTCTCCACTCCTGGAAGGTTTTCGTGACACCACTGGTAAATGTCCAAGGAAGACAATGCTGGTTTTAAGCCGCCTGCTAACACACTCAGCCGTGCTGTTCAATTTGCTATCCACCCAACCCTATTCAGCTCTACATTTTCCTGTCCTCATAACCCAACCTTCAGAAATAATTGGTATCTCCTCCACAGAATGTTCCGTTCATTCACTGCGAATCTTAAATTCATCTGACTCTCAACTCCCGGCGGGTTATCGTTACACCACTTGTGAATGTCCAAGTAAGCCAATGCTGGTTTTCAGTGGCCTGTTCATACTAAGAGACGTGCTGTTCATTTGGCTATCCACTCCACCCTGTTCAGCTCTACATTCTCGTGTCCACAAAACCCAGCCTTCAGAAATCATTGGAATCACCACTAGAGAATGTTCCATTCATTCACTGCGAATCTGGAATTCCTCTGAACCTCCACTCCTGGCAGGTTTTCGTTACGCCACTGGTGAATGTCCAAGTAACTCAATACTGGTTTTCAGAGGCATGTTCAACTCGCAGAAGTGCTGTTCAATGGGCTATCCACTCAATATTGGTCAGCTCTTCATTTTCCTCTCCACACAAACCAGCCTTCAGAAATCATTGGGCTCTCCACTACAGACTGTTCCATTCATTCACTGCGATTCTGCAATTCATCTGACTCTCCGCTCCAGGCAGGTTTTCATTACAGCACTGGTGAATGACCAAGTAATCCAATGCTGGTTTTCAGCCGCCTTTTCACACTCGCAGTGTGCTGTTCAATTGTCTATCCACTCAAACCTGGTCAGCCTTTCATTTTCTTTTCCACAATATCAGACTTCAGAAATCATTGGAATCGCCAGTACAGAATGTTCCATTCATTCACTGCCAATCTGGAATTCATCTGAATCTGCACTCCAGGTAGGCTTTCATTACACCACTTATGAATGTCCAAGTAACACAATGCTGGTTTTCAGCGGTCTGTTCACACTCTAAGCCCTGCTTTTTACTGGGTATCCACACAACTGTGGTCAGCTCTTCATTTTCATGTCCAAACAATCCAGACTTGAGAAATCATTGCAATCTCCAGTACAGAATGTTCCATTCATTCACTGCGAATCTGGAATTCAACTGAATCTCCACTACCTGCAGATTTATCTTACACCACTTGTGAATGTCCAAGTAAAACAATGCTGGTTTTCAGAGGCCTGTTCATGTTCGCAGTCGTGCTGTTCAATTGGCTATCCACTCAACCTGTTTTGCTCCTCATTTTCCTGTGCACACAACCCAGCCTTCAGAAATCATTGTAATCTCCACTACAGGATGTTCCATTCATTCACTGGGAATCTGGAATTCATCTGAATCTGCACTCCACGCAGGCTTTCGTTACACCACTGCTGAAAGTCGAAGTAATGCAATACTGGTTTTCAGTGGTCTGTTCACATTCGAAGCCGAGGCTTTTTACAGGCTATCCACTCAACACTGGTCAGCTCTTCATTTTCGTGTCCCCACAATCCAGATTTCAGAAATCATTGCAATCTCCACTACAGAATGTTCCATTCATTCACTGCGAGTCTGGAGTTTATCTGATTCTCCACTCCCGCCTGGTTAACATTACACCACTTGTGAATGTCCAAGTAAGCCAATGCTGGTTTTCAGAGGCCTGTTCATACTCGCAGCCGTGCTGTTTAATTGACAATTCACTCCACCCTGTTCAGCTCTTCATTGTCCCACCACACTACCAGCCTTCAGAAATCTTTGTTATCTCCACTACAGAATGTTCCATTCATTCACTGCGAATCTGGAATTCATCTGACTCTCAACTCCACGCAGGTTTTCATTACACCACTGTTGAATGTCCAAGTAACCCAATGCTGGTTTTCAGCGGCCTGTTCATATTCGCAGCCCTGCTGTTTACTTGGCTATCGATTCAAGCCTGGTCAGCTCTTCATTTTCCTGTCCACACAACACAGGCTTCAGAAATCATTGGAATCTCCTCTACAGAATGTTCCATTCATTCACTGCGAATGTGGAATTCAACTGACTCTCCACTCCATGCAGGTTTTCCTTACACCACTGATGAATGTCCAAGTAACCCAATGCTGGTTTTCAGCTGCATGTTCACACTCGCAGCCATGCTATACAATTGGCTTTCCACTAAATCCTGATTAGTTCTTGATTTTCCTTCCACACGACCCAGCCTTCAGAAATCGTTGGAATCTCCACTAGAGAATGTTCCATTCATTCACTGCGAATCTGGAATTCCTCTGAACCTCCACTCCCGGCAGGTTTTCGTTACACCACTGTTGAATGTCCAAGTAACCCAATGTTTTAAGTGTTTTCTTCACAAGCGCAGTGGTGCTGTTCAATTGGCTATCCACTCAACCCTGGCCAGCTCTACATTTTCCTGTCCACACCACAGAGACTGGAGAAATCATTGTTATCTCCACTACAGAATGTTCCATTCATTCACAGCGAATCTGGAATTCATCTGAATCTCCACTCCCGGCAGGTTTTCGTGACACCACTGGTAAATATCCAAGTAAGCCAATGCTGGTTTTAAGTGGCCTGCTCATACTCTCAGCCGTGCTGTTCAATTTGCTATCCACTCAACCCTCTTCAGCTCCATTTTCCTGTCCACATAACCCAAACTTCAGAAACAATTGGTATCTCCTCCACAGAATGTTCCATTCATTGACGGCAAATCTGAAATTCATCTAATTCTCAACTCCCGTCTGGTTTTCGTTACACCACTTGTGAATGTCCAATTAAGCCAAAGCTGGTTTTCAGTGGCCTGTTCTTACTACGAGACGTGCTGTTCATTTGGCTATCCATTCCACCCTGTTCAGCTCTACATTTTCGTGTCCACAAAACCCAGCCTTCAGAAATCATTGGAATCACCACTAGAGAATGTTCCATTCATTCACTGCGAATCTGGAATTCATCTGAATCTCCACTCCCGGCAGGTTTTCATTGCACCACTGCTGAATGTTCAAGTAACGCAATGATGGTTTTCAGCGGTCTATTCACACTCGAACCCGTGCTGTTCACGGTCTAGCGACTCAACACTGGTGAGTTCTTCTTTTTCCAGTTCAGACAATACAAACCTCAGAAACCATTGCAATCTACACTACAGAATGTTTCATTCATTCAGGCGAATCTTGAATTCATCTTGTTCTCCACTCCCAGCAGGTTTTCGTTTCACCACTGGTGAATGTCCAAGCAACCCAAGGCTGGTTTCAGCTGCGTGTTAACACTCGCAGCCGTGCTGTTCAATTGGCTATCCAGTGAACGCTGGTTAGCTCTTGATTTTCCTTCCACACACCGAGCCTTCAGAAATCATTCTTATCTCCACTTCAGAATGTTCCATTCGTTCCCTGCGAATCTGGAATTCCTCTGACTCTCCACACCAGGCAGATTTTCCTAACAACACTGGTGAATGACCAGGTAATCCAATGCTGGTTTTCAGCGGCTGTTCACACTCACAGCCTTGCTGTTCAATTGGCAATCCAGTCAAACCTAGTCAGCTCTTCATTTTCCTGTCCACACAACCCAGCGTTCAGAAATCATTGGAATCTCTACTACAGAAATTTCCATTCATTCACTGTGAATCTGGAAATACTCTGAATCTGCATTCCAGGAAGGCTTTCGTTACACCACTGATGAATGTCCAAGTAATGCAATGCTGCTTCTTAGTGGTCTGTTCACACTCGAAACCGTGCTGTTCATTGGCTATCCACTCAATATCGGTCAGCTCTTCAATATCCTGTCCAGACTATCCAGATTCCTAAATGTTGGCAATCACCACTACAGAATGTTCCATTCAATCACGCGAATCTGGAATTCATCAGAGTCTCCACTCCTGGAAGGTTTTCGTGACACCACTGGTAAATGTCCAAGGAAGACAATGCTGGTTTTAAGCCGCCTGCTAACACACTCAGCCGTGCTGTTCAATTTGCTATCCACCCAACCCTATTCAGCTCTACATTTTCCTGTCCTCATAACCCAACCTTCAGAAATAATTGGTATCTCCTCCACAGAATGTTCCGTTCATTCACTGCGAATCTTAAATTCATCTGACTCTCAACTCCCGGCGGGTTATCGTTACACCACTTGTGAATGTCCAAGTAAGCCAATGCTGGTTTTCAGTGGCCTGTTCATACTAAGAGACGTGCTGTTCATTTGGCTATCCACTCCACCCTGTTCAGCTCTACATTCTCGTGTCCACAAAACCCAGCCTTCAGAAATCATTGGAATCACCACTAGAGAATGTTCCATTCATTCACTGCGAATCTGGAATTCCTCTGAACCTCCACTCCTGGCAGGTTTTCGTTACGCCACTGGTGAATGTCCAAGTAACTCAATACTGGTTTTCAGAGGCATGTTCAACTCGCAGAAGTGCTGTTCAATGGGCTATCCACTCAATATTGGTCAGCTCTTCATTTTCCTCTCCACACAAACCAGCCTTCAGAAATCATTGGGCTCTCCACTACAGACTGTTCCATTCATTCACTGCGATTCTGCAATTCATCTGACTCTCCGCTCCAGGCAGGTTTTCATTACAGCACTGGTGAATGACCAAGTAATCCAATGCTGGTTTTCAGCCGCCTTTTCACACTCGCAGTGTGCTGTTCAATTGTCTATCCACTCAAACCTGGTCAGCCTTTCATTTTCTTTTCCACAATATCAGACTTCAGAAATCATTGGAATCGCCAGTACAGAATGTTCCATTCATTCACTGCCAATCTGGAATTCATCTGAATCTGCACTCCAGGTAGGCTTTCATTACACCACTTATGAATGTCCAAGTAACACAATGCTGGTTTTCAGCGGTCTGTTCACACTCTAAGCCCTGCTTTTTACTGGGTATCCACACAACTGTGGTCAGCTCTTCATTTTCATGTCCAAACAATCCAGACTTGAGAAATCATTGCAATCTCCAGTACAGAATGTTCCATTCATTCACTGCGAATCTGGAATTCAACTGAATCTCCACTACCTGCAGATTTATCTTACACCACTTGTGAATGTCCAAGTAAAACAATGCTGGTTTTCAGAGGCCTGTTCATGTTCGCAGTCGTGCTGTTCAATTGGCTATCCACTCAACCTGTTTTGCTCCTCATTTTCCTGTGCACACAACCCAGCCTTCAGAAATCATTGTAATCTCCACTACAGGATGTTCCATTCATTCACTGGGAATCTGGAATTCATCTGAATCTGCACTCCACGCAGGCTTTCGTTACACCACTGCTGAAAGTCGAAGTAATGCAATACTGGTTTTCAGTGGTCTGTTCACATTCGAAGCCGAGGCTTTTTACAGGCTATCCACTCAACACTGGTCAGCTCTTCATTTTCGTGTCCCCACAATCCAGATTTCAGAAATCATTGCAATCTCCACTACAGAATGTTCCATTCATTCACTGCGAGTCTGGAGTTTATCTGATTCTCCACTCCCGCCTGGTTAACATTACACCACTTGTGAATGTCCAAGTAAGCCAATGCTGGTTTTCAGAGGCCTGTTCATACTCGCAGCCGTGCTGTTTAATTGACAATTCACTCCACCCTGTTCAGCTCTTCATTGTCCCACCACACTACCAGCCTTCAGAAATCTTTGTTATCTCCACTACAGAATGTTCCATTCATTCACTGCGAATCTGGAATTCATCTGACTCTCAACTCCACGCAGGTTTTCATTACACCACTGTTGAATGTCCAAGTAACCCAATGCTGGTTTTCAGCGGCCTGTTCATATTCGCAGCCCTGCTGTTTACTTGGCTATCGATTCAAGCCTGGTCAGCTCTTCATTTTCCTGTCCACACAACACAGGCTTCAGAAATCATTGGAATCTCCTCTACAGAATGTTCCATTCATTCACTGCGAATGTGGAATTCAACTGACTCTCCACTCCATGCAGGTTTTCCTTACACCACTGATGAATGTCCAAGTAACCCAATGCTGGTTTTCAGCTGCATGTTCACACTCGCAGCCATGCTATACAATTGGCTTTCCACTAAATCCTGATTAGTTCTTGATTTTCCTTCCACACGACCCAGCCTTCAGAAATCGTTGGAATCTCCACTAGAGAATGTTCCATTCATTCACTGCGAATCTGGAATTCCTCTGAACCTCCACTCCCGGCAGGTTTTCGTTACACCACTGTTGAATGTCCAAGTAACCCAATGTTTTAAGTGTTTTCTTCACAAGCGCAGTGGTGCTGTTCAATTGGCTATCCACTCAACCCTGGCCAGCTCTACATTTTCCTGTCCACACCACAGAGACTGGAGAAATCATTGTTATCTCCACTACAGAATGTTCCATTCATTCACAGCGAATCTGGAATTCATCTGAATCTCCACTCCCGGCAGGTTTTCGTGACACCACTGGTAAATATCCAAGTAAGCCAATGCTGGTTTTAAGTGGCCTGCTCATACTCTCAGCCGTGCTGTTCAATTTGCTATCCACTCAACCCTCTTCAGCTCCATTTTCCTGTCCACATAACCCAAACTTCAGAAACAATTGGTATCTCCTCCACAGAATGTTCCATTCATTGACGGCAAATCTGAAATTCATCTAATTCTCAACTCCCGTCAGGTTTTCGTTACACCACTTGTGAATGTCCAATTAAGCCAAAGCTGGTTTTCAGTGGCCTGTTCTTACTACGAGACGTGCTGTTCATTTGGCTATCCATTCCACCCTGTTCAGCTCTACATTTTCGTGTCCACAAAACCCAGCCTTCAGAAATCATTGGAATCACCACTAGAGAATGTTCCATTCATTCACTGCGAATCTGGAATTCATCTGAATCTCCACTCCCGGCAGGTTTTCATTGCACCACTGCTGAATGTTCAAGTAACGCAATGATGGTTTTCAGCGGTCTATTCACACTCGAACCCGTGCTGTTCACGGTCTAGCGACTCAACACTGGTGAGTTCTTCTTCTTCCAGTTCAGACAATACAAACCTCAGAAACCATTGCAATCTACACTACAGAATGTTTCATTCATTCAGGCGAATCTTGAATTCATCTTGTTCTCCACTCCCAGCAGGTTTTCGTTTCACCACTGGTGAATGTCCAAGCAACCCAAGGCTGGTTTCAGCTGCGTGTTAACACTCGCAGCCGTGCTGTTCAATTGGCTATCCAGTGAACGCTGGTTAGCTCTTGATTTTCCTTCCACACACCGAGCCTTCAGAAATCATTCTTATCTCCACTTCAGAATGTTCCATTCGTTCCCTGCGAATCTGGAATTCCTCTGACTCTCCACACCAGGCAGATTTTCCTAACAACACTGGTGAATGACCAGGTAATCCAATGCTGGTTTTCAGCGGCTGTTCACACTCACAGCCTTGCTGTTCAATTGGCAATCCAGTCAAACCTAGTCAGCTCTTCATTTTCCTGTCCACACAACCCAGCGTTCAGAAATCATTGGAATCTCTACTACAGAAATTTCCATTCATTCACTGTGAATCTGGAAATACTCTGAATCTGCATTCCAGGAAGGCTTTCGTTACACCACTGATGAATGTCCAAGTAATGCAATGCTGCTTCTTAGTGGTCTGTTCACACTCGAAACCGTGCTGTTCATTGGCTATCCACTCAATATCGGTCAGCTCTTCAATATCCTGTCCAGACTATCCAGATTCCTAAATGTTGGCAATCACCACTACAGAATGTTCCATTCAATCACGCGAATCTGGAATTCATCAGAGTCTCCACTCCTGGAAGGTTTTCGTGACACCACTGGTAAATGTCCAAGGAAGACAATGCTGGTTTTAAGCCGCCTGCTAACACACTCAGCCGTGCTGTTCAATTTGCTATCCACCCAACCCTATTCAGCTCTACATTTTCCTGTCCTCATAACCCAACCTTCAGAAATAATTGGTATCTCCTCCACAGAATGTTCCGTTCATTCACTGCGAATCTTAAATTCATCTGACTCTCAACTCCCGGCGGGTTATCGTTACACCACTTGTGAATGTCCAAGTAAGCCAATGCTGGTTTTCAGTGGCCTGTTCATACTAAGAGACGTGCTGTTCATTTGGCTATCCACTCCACCCTGTTCAGCTCTACATTTTCGTGTCCACAAAACCCAGCCTTCAGAAATCATTGGAATCACCACTAGAGAATGTTCCATTCATTCACTGCGAATCTGGAATTCCTCTGAACCTCCACTCCTGGCAGGTTTTCGTTACGCCACTGGTGAATGTCCAAGTAACTCAATACTGGTTTTCAGAGGCATGTTCAACTCGCAGAAGTGCTGTTCAATGGGCTATCCACTCAATATTGGTCAGCTCTTCATTTTCCTCTCCACACAAACCAGCCTTCAGAAATCATTGGGCTCTCCACTACAGACTGTTCCATTCATTCACTGCGATTCTGCAATTCATCTGACTCTCCGCTCCAGGCAGGTTTTCATTACAGCACTGGTGAATGACCAAGTAATCCAATGCTGGTTTTCAGCCGCCTTTTCACACTCGCAGTGTGCTGTTCAATTGTCTATCCACTCAAACCTGGTCAGCCTTTCATTTTCTTTTCCACAATATCAGACTTCAGAAATCATTGGAATCGCCAGTACAGAATGTTCCATTCATTCACTGCCAATCTGGAATTCATCTGAATCTGCACTCCAGGTAGGCTTTCATTACACCACTTATGAATGTCCAAGTAACACAATGCTGGTTTTCAGCGGTCTGTTCACACTCTAAGCCCTGCTTTTTACTGGGTATCCACACAACTGTGGTCAGCTCTTCATTTTCATGTCCAAACAATCCAGACTTGAGAAATCATTGCAATCTCCAGTACAGAATGTTCCATTCATTCACTGCGAATCTGGAATTCAACTGAATCTCCACTACCTGCAGATTTATCTTACACCACTTGTGAATGTCCAAGTAAAACAATGCTGGTTTTCAGAGGCCTGTTCATGTTCGCAGTCGTGCTGTTCAATTGGCTATCCACTCAACCTGTTTTGCTCCTCATTTTCCTGTGCACACAACCCAGCCTTCAGAAATCATTGTAATCTCCACTACAGGATGTTCCATTCATTCACTGGGAATCTGGAATTCATCTGAATCTGCACTCCACGCAGGCTTTCGTTACACCACTGCTGAAAGTCGAAGTAATGCAATACTGGTTTTCAGTGGTCTGTTCACATTCGAAGCCGAGGCTTTTTACAGGCTATCCACTCAACACTGGTCAGCTCTTCATTTTCGTGTCCCCACAATCCAGATTTCAGAAATCATTGCAATCTCCACTACAGAATGTTCCATTCATTCACTGCGAGTCTGGAGTTTATCTGATTCTCCACTCCCGCCTGGTTAACATTACACCACTTGTGAATGTCCAAGTAAGCCAATGCTGGTTTTCAGAGGCCTGTTCATACTCGCAGCCGTGCTGTTTAATTGACAATTCACTCCACCCTGTTCAGCTCTTCATTGTCCCACCACACTACCAGCCTTCAGAAATCTTTGTTATCTCCACTACAGAATGTTCCATTCATTCACTGCGAATCTGGAATTCATCTGACTCTCAACTCCACGCAGGTTTTCATTACACCACTGTTGAATGTCCAAGTAACCCAATGCTGGTTTTCAGCGGCCTGTTCATATTCGCAGCCCTGCTGTTTACTTGGCTATCGATTCAAGCCTGGTCAGCTCTTCATTTTCCTGTCCACACAACACAGGCTTCAGAAATCATTGGAATCTCCTCTACAGAATGTTCCATTCATTCACTGCGAATGTGGAATTCAACTGACTCTCCATTCCATGCAGGTTTTCCTTACACCACTGATGAATGTCCAAGTAACCCAATGCTGGTTTTCAGCTGCATGTTCACACTCGCAGCCATGCTATACAATTGGCTTTCCACTAAATCCTGATTAGTTCTTGATTTTCCTTCCACACGACCCAGCCTTCAGAAATCGTTGGAATCTCCACTAGAGAATGTTCCATTCATTCACTGCGAATCTGGAATTCCTCTGAACCTCCACTCCCGGCAGGTTTTCGTTACACCACTGTTGAATGTCCAAGTAACCCAATGTTTTAAGTGTTTTCTTCACAAGCGCAGTGGTGCTGTTCAATTGGCTATCCACTCAACCCTGGCCAGCTCTACATTTTCCTGTCCACACCACAGAGACTGGAGAAATCATTGTTATCTCCACTACAGAATGTTCCATTCATTCACAGCGAATCTGGAATTCATCTGAATCTCCACTCCCGGCAGGTTTTCGTGACACCACTGGTAAATATCCAAGTAAGCCAATGCTGGTTTTAAGTGGCCTGCTCATACTCTCAGCCGTGCTGTTCAATTTGCTATCCACTCAACCCTCTTCAGCTCCATTTTCCTGTCCACATAACCCAAACTTCAGAAACAATTGGTATCTCCTCCACAGAATGTTCCATTCATTGACGGCAAATCTGAAATTCATCTAATTCTCAACTCCCGTCAGGTTTTCGTTACACCACTTGTGAATGTCCAATTAAGCCAAAGCTGGTTTTCAGTGGCCTGTTCTTACTACGAGACGTGCTGTTCATTTGGCTATCCATTCCACCCTGTTCAGCTCTACATTTTCCTGTCCACAAAACCCAGCCTTCAGAAATCATTGGAATCACCACTAGAGAATGTTCCATTCATTCACTGCGAATCTGGAATTCATCTGAATCTCCACTCCCGGCAGGTTTTCATTGCACCACTGCTGAATGTTCAAGTAACGCAATGATGGTTTTCAGCGGTCTATTCACACTCGAACCCGTGCTGTTCACGGTCTAGCGACTCAACACTGGTGAGTTCTTCTTCTTCCAGTTCAGACAATACAAACCTCAGAAACCATTGCAATCTACACTACAGAATGTTTCATTCATTCAGGCGAATCTTGAATTCATCTTGTTCTCCACTCCCAGCAGGTTTTCGTTTCACCACTGGTGAATGTCCAAGCAACCCAAGGCTGGTTTCAGCTGCGTGTTAACACTCGCAGCCGTGCTGTTCAATTGGCTATCCAGTGAACGCTGGTTAGCTCTTGATTTTCCTTCCACACACCGAGCCTTCAGAAATCATTCTTATCTCCACTTCAGAATGTTCCATTCGTTCCCTGCGAATCTGGAATTCCTCTGACTCTCCACACCAGGCAGATTTTCCTAACAACACTGGTGAATGACCAGGTAATCCAATGCTGGTTTTCAGCGGCTGTTCACACTCACAGCCTTGCTGTTCAATTGGCAATCCAGTCAAACCTAGTCAGCTCTTCATTTTCCTGTCCACACAACCCAGCGTTCAGAAATCATTGGAATCTCTACTACAGAAATTTCCATTCATTCACTGTGAATCTGGAAATACTCTGAATCTGCATTCCAGGAAGGCTTTCGTTACACCACTGATGAATGTCCAAGTAATGCAATGCTGCTTCTTAGTGGTCTGTTCACACTCGAAACCGTGCTGTTCATTGGCTATCCACTCAATATCGGTCAGCTCTTCAATATCCTGTCCAGACTATCCAGATTCCTAAATGTTGGCAATCACCACTACAGAATGTTCCATTCAATCACGCGAATCTGGAATTCATCAGAGTCTCCACTCCTGGAAGGTTTTCGTGACACCACTGGTAAATGTCCAAGGAAGACAATGCTGGTTTTAAGCCGCCTGCTAACACACTCAGCCGTGCTGTTCAATTTGCTATCCACCCAACCCTATTCAGCTCTACATTTTCCTGTCCTCATAACCCAACCTTCAGAAATAATTGGTATCTCCTCCACAGAATGTTCCGTTTATTCACTGCGAATCTTAAATTCATCTGACTCTCAACTCCCGGCGGGTTATCGTTACACCACTTGTGAATGTCCAAGTAAGCCAATGCTGGTTTTCAGTGGCCTGTTCATACTAAGAGACGTGCTGTTCATTTGGCTATCCACTCCACCCTGTTCAGCTCTACATTTTCGTGTCCACAAAACCCAGCCTTCAGAAATCATTGGAATCACCACTAGAGAATGTTCCATTCATTCACTGCGAATCTGGAATTCCTCTGAACCTCCACTCCTGGCAGGTTTTCGTTACGCCACTGGTGAATGTCCAAGTAACTCAATACTGGTTTTCAGAGGCATGTTCAACTCGCAGAAGTGCTGTTCAATGGGCTATCCACTCAATATTGGTCAGCTCTTCATTTTCCTCTCCACACAAACCAGCCTTCAGAAATCATTGGGCTCTCCACTACAGACTGTTCCATTCATTCACTGCGATTCTGCAATTCATCTGACTCTCCGCTCCAGGCAGGTTTTCATTACAGCACTGGTGAATGACCAAGTAATCCAATGCTGGTTTTCAGCCGCCTTTTCACACTCGCAGTGTGCTGTTCAATTGTCTATCCACTCAAACCTGGTCAGCCTTTCATTTTCTTTTCCACAATATCAGACTTCAGAAATCATTGGAATCGCCAGTACAGAATGTTCCATTCATTCACTGCCAATCTGGAATTCATCTGAATCTGCACTCCAGGTAGGCTTTCATTACACCACTTATGAATGTCCAAGTAACACAATGCTGGTTTTCAGCGGTCTGTTCACACTCTAAGCCCTGCTTTTTACTGGGTATCCACACAACTGTGGTCAGCTCTTCATTTTCATGTCCAAACAATCCAGACTTGAGAAATCATTGCAATCTCCAGTACAGAATGTTCCATTCATTCACTGCGAATCTGGAATTCAACTGAATCTCCACTACCTGCAGATTTATCTTACACCACTTGTGAATGTCCAAGTAAAACAATGCTGGTTTTCAGAGGCCTGTTCATGTTCGCAGTCGTGCTGTTCAATTGGCTATCCACTCAACCTGTTTTGCTCCTCATTTTCCTGTGCACACAACCCAGCCTTCAGAAATCATTGTAATCTCCACTACAGGATGTTCCATTCATTCACTGGGAATCTGGAATTCATCTGAATCTGCACTCCACGCAGGCTTTCGTTACACCACTGCTGAAAGTCGAAGTAATGCAATACTGGTTTTCAGTGGTCTGTTCACATTCGAAGCCGAGGCTTTTTACAGGCTATCCACTCAACACTGGTCAGCTCTTCATTTTCGTGTCCCCACAATCCAGATTTCAGAAATCATTGCAATCTCCACTACAGAATGTTCCATTCATTCACTGCGAGTCTGGAGTTTATCTGATTCTCCACTCCCGCCTGGTTAACATTACACCACTTGTGAATGTCCAAGTAAGCCAATGCTGGTTTTCAGAGGCCTGTTCATACTCGCAGCCGTGCTGTTTAATTGACAATTCACTCCACCCTGTTCAGCTCTTCATTGTCCCACCACACTACCAGCCTTCAGAAATCTTTGTTATCTCCACTACAGAATGTTCCATTCATTCACTGCGAATCTGGAATTCATCTGACTCTCAACTCCACGCAGGTTTTCATTACACCACTGTTGAATGTCCAAGTAACCCAATGCTGGTTTTCAGCGGCCTGTTCATATTCGCAGCCCTGCTGTTTACTTGGCTATCGATTCAAGCCTGGTCAGCTCTTCATTTTCCTGTCCACACAACACAGGCTTCAGAAATCATTGGAATCTCCTCTACAGAATGTTCCATTCATTCACTGCGAATGTGGAATTCAACTGACTCTCCACTCCATGCAGGTTTTCCTTACACCACTGATGAATGTCCAAGTAACCCAATGCTGGTTTTCAGCTGCATGTTCACACTCGCAGCCATGCTATACAATTGGCTTTCCACTAAATCCTGATTAGTTCTTGATTTTCCTTCCACACGACCCAGCCTTCAGAAATCATTGGAATCTCCACTAGAGAATGTTCCATTCATTCACTGCGAATCTGGAATTCCTCTGAACCTCCACTCCCGGCAGGTTTTCGTTACACCACTGTTGAATGTCCAAGTAACCCAATGTTTTAAGTGTTTTCTTCACAAGCGCAGTGGTGCTGTTCAATTGGCTATCCACTCAACCCTGGCCAGCTCTACATTTTCCTGTCCACACCACAGAGACTGGAGAAATCATTGTTATCTCCACTACAGAATGTTCCATTCATTCACAGCGAATCTGGAATTCATCTGAATCTCCACTCCCGGCAGGTTTTCGTGACACCACTGGTAAATATCCAAGTAAGCCAATGCTGGTTTTAAGTGGCCTGCTCATACTCTCAGCCGTGCTGTTCAATTTGCTATCCACTCAACCCTCTTCAGCTCCATTTTCCTGTCCACATAACCCAAACTTCAGAAACAATTGGTATCTCCTCCACAGAATGTTCCATTCATTGACGGCAAATCTGAAATTCATCTAATTCTCAACTCCCGTCAGGTTTTCGTTACACCACTTGTGAATGTCCAATTAAGCCAAAGCTGGTTTTCAGTGGCCTGTTCTTACTACGAGACGTGCTGTTCATTTGGCTATCCATTCCACCCTGTTCAGCTCTACATTTTCGTGTCCACAAAACCCAGCCTTCAGAAATCATTGGAATCACCACTAGAGAATGTTCCATTCATTCACTGCGAATCTGGAATTCATCTGAATCTCCACTCCCGGCAGGTTTTCATTGCACCACTGCTGAATGTTCAAGTAACGCAATGATGGTTTTCAGCGGTCTATTCACACTCGAACCCGTGCTGTTCACGGTCTAGCGACTCAACACTGGTGAGTTCTTCTTTTTCCAGTTCAGACAATACAAACCTCAGAAACCATTGCAATCTACACTACAGAATGTTTCATTCATTCAGGCGAATCTTGAATTCATCTTGTTCTCCACTCCCAGCAGGTTTTCGTTTCACCACTGGTGAATGTCCAAGCAACCCAAGGCTGGTTTCAGCTGCGTGTTAACACTCGCAGCCGTGCTGTTCAATTGGCTATCCAGTGAACGCTGGTTAGCTCTTGATTTTCCTTCCACACACCGAGCCTTCAGAAATCATTCTTATCTCCACTTCAGAATGTTCCATTCGTTCCCTGCGAATCTGGAATTCCTCTGACTCTCCACACCAGGCAGATTTTCCTAACAACACTGGTGAATGACCAGGTAATCCAATGCTGGTTTTCAGCGGCTGTTCACACTCACAGCCTTGCTGTTCAATTGGCAATCCAGTCAAACCTAGTCAGCTCTTCATTTTCCTGTCCACACAACCCAGCGTTCAGAAATCATTGGAATCTCTACTACAGAAATTTCCATTCATTCACTGTGAATCTGGAAATACTCTGAATCTGCATTCCAGGAAGGCTTTCGTTACACCACTGATGAATGTCCAAGTAATGCAATGCTGCTTCTTAGTGGTCTGTTCACACTCGAAACCGTGCTGTTCATTGGCTATCCACTCAATATCGGTCAGCTCTTCAATATCCTGTCCAGACTATCCAGATTCCTAAATGTTGGCAATCACCACTACAGAATGTTCCATTCAATCACGCGAATCTGGAATTCATCAGAGTCTCCACTCCTGGAAGGTTTTCGTGACACCACTGGTAAATGTCCAAGGAAGACAATGCTGGTTTTAAGCCGCCTGCTAACACACTCAGCCGTGCTGTTCAATTTGCTATCCACCCAACCCTATTCAGCTCTACATTTTCCTGTCCTCATAACCCAACCTTCAGAAATAATTGGTATCTCCTCCACAGAATGTTCCGTTCATTCACTGCGAATCTTAAATTCATCTGACTCTCAACTCCCGGCGGGTTATCGTTACACCACTTGTGAATGTCCAAGTAGTAAGCCAATGCTGGTTTTCAGTGGCCTGTTCATACTAAGAGACGTGCTGTTCATTTGGCTATCCACTCCACCCTGTTCAGCTCTACATTTTCGTGTCCACAAAACCCAGCCTTCAGAAATCATTGGAATCACCACTAGAGAATGTTCCATTCATTCACTGCGAATCTGGAATTCCTCTGAACCTCCACTCCTGGCAGGTTTTCGTTACGCCACTGGTGAATGTCCAAGTAACTCAATACTGGTTTTCAGAGGCATGTTCAACTCGCAGAAGTGCTGTTCAATGGGCTATCCACTCAATATTGGTCAGCTCTTCATTTTCCTCTCCACACAAACCAGCCTTCAGAAATCATTGGGCTCTCCACTACAGACTGTTCCATTCATTCACTGCGATTCTGCAATTCATCTGACTCTCCGCTCCAGGCAGGTTTTCATTACAGCACTGGTGAATGACCAAGTCATCCAATGCTGGTTTTCAGCCGCCTTTTCACACTCGCAGTGTGCTGTTCAATTGTCTATCCACTCAAACCTGGTCAGCCTTTCATTTTCTTTTCCACAATATCAGACTTCAGAAATCATTGGAATCGCCAGTACAGAATGTTCCATTCATTCACTGCCAATCTGGAATTCATCTGAATCTGCACTCCAGGTAGGCTTTCATTACACCACTTATGAATGTCCAAGTAACACAATGCTGGTTTTCAGCGGTCTGTTCACACTCTAAGCCCTGCTTTTTACTGGGTATCCACACAACTGTGGTCAGCTCTTCATTTTCATGTCCAAACAATCCAGACTTGAGAAATCATTGCAATCTCCAGTACAGAATGTTCCATTCATTCACTGCGAATCTGGAATTCAACTGAATCTCCACTACCTGCAGATTTATCTTACACCACTTGTGAATGTCCAAGTAAAACAATGCTGGTTTTCAGAGGCCTGTTCATGTTCGCAGTCGTGCTGTTCAATTGGCTATCCACTCAACCTGTTTTGCTCCTCATTTTCCTGTGCACACAACCCAGCCTTCAGAAATCATTGTAATCTCCACTACAGGATGTTCCATTCATTCACTGGGAATCTGGAATTCATCTGAATCTGCACTCCACGCAGGCTTTCGTTACACCACTGCTGAAAGTCGAAGTAATGCAATACTGGTTTTCAGTGGTCTGTTCACATTCGAAGCCGAGGCTTTTTACAGGCTATCCACTCAACACTGGTCAGCTCTTCATTTTCGTGTCCCCACAATCCAGATTTCAGAAATCATTGCAATCTCCACTACAGAATGTTCCATTCATTCACTGCGAGTCTGGAGTTTATCTGATTCTCCACTCCCGCCTGGTTAACATTACACCACTTGTGAATGTCCAAGTAAGCCAATGCTGGTTTTCAGAGGCCTGTTCATACTCGCAGCCGTGCTGTTTAATTGACAATTCACTCCACCCTGTTCAGCTCTTCATTGTCCCACCACACTACCAGCCTTCAGAAATCTTTGTTATCTCCACTACAGAATGTTCCATTCATTCACTGCGAATCTGGAATTCATCTGACTCTCAACTCCACGCAGGTTTTCATTACACCACTGTTGAATGTCCAAGTAACCCAATGCTGGTTTTCAGCGGCCTGTTCATATTCGCAGCCCTGCTGTTTACTTGGCTATCGATTCAAGCCTGGTCAGCTCTTCATTTTCCTGTCCACACAACACAGGCTTCAGAAATCATTGGAATCTCCTCTACAGAATGTTCCATTCATTCACTGCGAATGTGGAATTCAACTGACTCTCCACTCCATGCAGGTTTTCCTTACACCACTGATGAATGTCCAAGTAACCCAATGCTGGTTTTCAGCTGCATGTTCACACTCGCAGCCATGCTATACAATTGGCTTTCCACTAAATCCTGATTAGTTCTTGATTTTCCTTCCACACGACCCAGCCTTCAGAAATCGTTGGAATCTCCACTAGAGAATGTTCCATTCATTCACTGCGAATCTGGAATTCCTCTGAACCTCCACTCCCGGCAGGTTTTCGTTACACCACTGTTGAATGTCCAAGTAACCCAATGTTTAAGTGTTTTCTTCACAAGCGCAGTGGTGCTGTTCAATTGGCTATCCACTCAACCCTGGCCAGCTCTACATTTTCCTGTCCACACCACAGAGACTGGAGAAATCATTGTTATCTCCACTACAGAATGTTCCATTCATTCACAGCGAATCTGGAATTCATCTGAATCTCCACTCCCGGCAGGTTTTCGTGACACCACTGGTAAATATCCAAGTAAGCCAATGCTGGTTTTAAGTGGCCTGCTCATACTCTCAGCCGTGCTGTTCAATTTGCTATCCACTCAACCCTCTTCAGCTCCATTTTCCTGTCCACATAACCCAAACTTCAGAAACAATTGGTATCTCCTCCACAGAATGTTCCATTCATTGACGGCAAATCTGAAATTCATCTAATTCTCAACTCCCGTCAGGTTTTCGTTACACCACTTGTGAATGGCCAATTAAGCCAAAGCTGGTTTTCAGTGGCCTGTTCTTACTACGAGACGTGCTGTTCATTTGGCTATCCATTCCACCCTGTTCAGCTCTACATTTTCGTGTCCACAAAACCCAGACTTAAGAAATCATTGGAATCACCACTAGAGAATGTTCCATTCATTCACTGCGAATCTGGAATTCATCTGAATCTCCACTCCCGGCAGGTTTTCATTGCACCACTGCTGAATGTTCAAGTAACGCAATGATGGTTTTCAGCGGTCTATTCACACTCGAACCCGTGCTGTTCACGGTCTAGCGACTCAACACTGGTGAGTTCTTCTTTTTCCAGTTCAGACAATACAAACCTCAGAAACCATTGCAATCTACACTACAGAATGTTTCATTCATTCAGGCGAATCTTGAATTCATCTTGTTCTCCACTCCCAGCAGGTTTTCGTTTCACCACTGGTGAATGTCCAAGCAACCCAAGGCTGGTTTCAGCTGCGTGTTAACACTCGCAGCCGTGCTGTTCAATTGGCTATCCAGTGAACGCTGGTTAGCTCTTGATTTTCCTTCCACACACCGAGCCTTCAGAAATCATTCTTATCTCCACTTCAGAATGTTCCATTCGTTCCCTGCGAATCTGGAATTCCTCTGACTCTCCACACCAGGCAGATTTTCCTAACAACACTGGTGAATGACCAGGTAATCCAATGCTGGTTTTCAGCGGCTGTTCACACTCACAGCCTTGCTGTTCAATTGGCAATCCAGTCAAACCTAGTCAGCTCTTCATTTTCCTGTCCACACAACCCAGCGTTCAGAAATCATTGGAATCTCTACTACAGAAATTTCCATTCATTCACTGTGAATCTGGAAATACTCTGAATCTGCATTCCAGGAAGGCTTTCGTTACACCACTGATGAATGTCCAAGTAATGCAATGCTGCTTCTTAGTGGTCTGTTCACACTCGAAACCATGCTGTTCATTGGCTATCCACTCAATATCGGTCAGCTCTTCAATATCCTGTCCAGACTATCCAGATTCCTAAATGTTGGCAATCACCACTACAGAATGTTCCATTCAATCACACGAATCTGGAATTCATCAGAGTCTCCACTCCTGGAAGGTTTTCGTGACACCACTGGTAAATGTCCAAGGAAGACAATGCTGGTTTTAAGCCGCCTGCTAACACACTCAGCCGTGCTGTTCAATTTGCTATCCACCCAACCCTATTCAGCTCTACATTTTCCTGTCCTCATAACCCAACCTTCAGAAATAATTGGTATCTCCTCCACAGAATGTTCCGTTCATTCACTGCGAATCTTAAATTCATCTGACTCTCAACTCCCGGCGGGTTATCGTTACACCACTTGTGAATGTCCAAGTAAGCCAATGCTGGTTTTCAGTGGCCTGCTCATACTAAGAGACGTGCTGTTCATTTGGCTATCCACTCCACCCTGTTCAGCTCTACATTTTCGTGTCCACAAAACCCAGCCTTCAGAAATCATTGGAATCACCACTAGAGAATGTTCCATTCATTCACTGCGAATCTGGAATTCCTCTGAACCTCCACTCCTGGCAGGTTTTCGTTACGCCACTGGTGAATGTCCAAGTAACTCAATACTGGTTTTCAGAGGCATGTTCAACTCGCAGAAGTGCTGTTCAATGGGCTATCCACTCAATATTGGTCAGCTCTTCATTTTCCTCTCCACACAAACCAGCCTTCAGAAATCATTGGGCTCTCCACTACAGACTGTTCCATTCATTCACTGCGATTCTGCAATTCATCTGACTCTCCGCTCCAGGCAGGTTTTCATTACAGCACTGGTGAATGACCAAGTAATCCAATGCTGGTTTTCAGCTGCCTTTTCACACTCGCAGTGTGCTGTTCAATTGTCTATCCACTCAAACCTGGTCAGCCTTTCATTTTCTTTTCCACAATATCAGACTTCAGAAATCATTGGAATCGCCAGTACAGAATGTTCCATTCATTCACTGCCAATCTGGAATTCATCTGAATCTGCACTCCAGGTAGGCTTTCATTACACCACTTATGAATGTCCAAGTAACACAATGCTGGTTTTCAGCGGTCTGTTCACACTCTAAGCCCTGCTTTTTACTGGGTATCCACACAACTGTGGTCAGCTCTTCATTTTCATGTCCAAACAATCCAGACTTGAGAAATCATTGCAATCTCCAGTACAGAATGTTCCATTCATTCACTGCGAATCTGGAATTCAACTGAATCTCCACTACCTGCAGATTTATCTTACACCACTTGTGAATGTCCAAGTAAAACAATGCTGGTTTTCAGAGGCCTGTTCATGTTCGCAGTCGTGCTGTTCAATTGGCTATCCACTCAACCTGTTTTGCTCCTCATTTTCCTGTGCACACAACCCAGCCTTCAGAAATCATTGTAATCTCCACTACAGGATGTTCCATTCATTCACTGGGAATCTGGAATTCATCTGAATCTGCACTCCACGCAGGCTTTCGTTACACCACTGCTGAAAGTCGAAGTAATGCAATACTGGTTTTCAGTGGTCTGTTCACATTCGAAGCCGAGGCTTTTTACAGGCTATCCACTCAACACTGGTCAGCTCTTCATTTTCGTGTCCCCACAATCCAGATTTCAGAAATCATTGAAATCTCCACTACAGAATGTTCCATTCATTCACTGCGAGTCTGGAGTTTATCTGATTCTCCACTCCCGCCTGGTTAACATTACACCACTTGTGAATGTCCAAGTAAGCCAATGCTGGTTTTCAGAGGCCTGTTCATACTCGCAGCCGTGCTGTTTAATTGACAATTCACTCCACCCTGTTCAGCTCTTCATTGTCCCACCACACTACCAGCCTTCAGAAATCTTTGTTATCTCCACTACAGAACGTTCCATTCATTCACTGCGAATCTGGAATTCATCTGACTCTCAACTCCACGCAGGTTTTCATTACACCACTGTTGAATGTCCAAGTAACCCAATGCTGGTTTTCAGCGGCCTGTTCATATTCGCAGCCCTGCTGTTTACTTGGCTATCGATTCAAGCCTGGTCAGCTCTTCATTTTCCTGTCCACACAACACAGGCTTCAGAAATCATTGGAATCTCCTCTACAGAATGTTCCATTCATTCACTGCGAATGTGGAATTCAACTGACTCTCCACTCCATGCAGGTTTTCCTTACACCACTGATGAATGTCCAAGTAACCCAATGCTGGTTTTCAGCTGCATGTTCACACTCGCAGCCATGCTATACAATTGGCTTTCCACTAAATCCTGATTAGTTCTTGATTTTCCTTCCACACGACCCAGCCTTCAGAAATCGTTGGAATCTCCACTAGAGAATGTTCCATTCATTCACTGCGAATCTGGAATTCCTCTGAACCTCCACTCCCGGCAGGTTTTCGTTACACCACTGTTGAATGTCCAAGTAACCCAATGTTTTAAGTGTTTTCTTCACAAGCGCAGTGGTGCTGTTCAATTGGCTATCCACTCAACCCTGGCCAGCTCTACATTTTCCTGTCCACACCACAGAGACTGGAGAAATCATTGTTATCTCCACTACAGAATGTTCCATTCATTCACAGCGAATCTGGAATTCATCTGAATCTCCACTCCCGGCAGGTTTTCGTGACACCACTGGTAAATATCCAAGTAAGCCAATGCTGGTTTTAAGTGGCCTGCTCATACTCTCAGCCGTGCTGTTCAATTTGCTATCCACTCAACCCTCTTCAGCTCCATTTTCCTGTCCACATAACCCAAACTTCAGAAACAATTGGTATCTCCTCCACAGAATGTTCCATTCATTGACGGCAAATCTGAAATTCATCTAATTCTCAACTCCCGTCAGGTTTTCGTTACACCACTTGTGAATGTCCAATTAAGCCAAAGCTGGTTTTCAGTGGCCTGTTCTTACTACGAGACGTGCTGTTCATTTGGCTATCCATTCCACCCTGTTCAGCTCTACATTTTCGTGTCCACAAAACCCAGCCTTCAGAAATCATTGGAATCACCACTAGAGAATGTTCCATTCATTCACTGCGAATCTGGAATTCATCTGAATCTCCACTCCCGGCAGGTTTTCATTGCACCACTGCTGAATGTTCAAGTAACGCAATGATGGTTTTCAGCGGTCTATTCACACTCGAACCCGTGCTGTTCACGGTCTAGCGACTCAACACTGGTGAGTTCTTCTTTTTCCAGTTCAGACAATACAAACCTCAGAAACCATTGCAATCTACACTACAGAATGTTTCATTCATTCAGGCGAATCTTGAATTCATCTTGTTCTCCACTCCCAGCAGGTTTTCGTTTCACCACTGGTGAATGTCCAAGCAACCCAAGGCTGGTTTCAGCTGCGTGTTAACACTCGCAGCCGTGCTGTTCAATTGGCTATCCAGTGAACGCTGGTTAGCTCTTGATTTTCCTTCCACACACCGAGCCTTCAGAAATCATTCTTATCTCCACTTCAGAGTGTTCCATTCGTTCCCTGCGAATCTGGAATTCCTCTGACTCTCCACACCAGGCAGATTTTCCTAACAACACTGGTGAATGACCAGGTAATCCAATGCTGGTTTTCAGCGGCTGTTCACACTCACAGCCTTGCTGTTCAATTGGCAATCCAGTCAAACCTAGTCAGCTCTTCATTTTCCTGTCCACACAACCCAGCGTTCAGAAATCATTGGAATCTCTACTACAGAAATTTCCATTCATTCACTGTGAATCTGGAAATACTCTGAATCTGCATTCCAGGAAGGCTTTCGTTACACCACTGATGAATGTCCAAGTAATGCAATGCTGCTTCTTAGTGGTCTGTTCACACTCGAAACCGTGCTGTTCATTGGCTATCCACTCAATATCGGTCAGCTCTTCAATATCCTGTCCAGACTATCCAGATTCCTAAATGTTGGCAATCACCACTACAGAATGTTCCATTTAATCACGCGAATCTGGAATTCATCAGAGTCTCCACTCCTGGAAGGTTTTCGTGACACCACTGGTAAATGTCCAAGGAAGACAATGCTGGTTTTAAGCCGCCTGCTAACACACTCAGCCGTGCTGTTCAATTTGCTATCCACCCAACCCTATTCAGCTCTACATTTTCCTGTCCTCATAACCCAACCTTCAGAAATAATTGGTATCTCCTCCACAGAATGTTCCGTTCATTCACTGCGAATCTTAAATTCATCTGACTCTCAACTCCCGGCGGGTTATCGTTACACCACTTGTGAATGTCCAAGTAGTAAGCCAATGCTGGTTTTCAGTGGCCTGTTCATACTAAGAGACGTGCTGTTCATTTGGCTATCCACTCCACCCTGTTCAGCTCTACATTTTCGTGTCCACAAAACCCAGCCTTCAGAAATCATTGGAATCACCACTAGAGAATGTTCCATTCATTCACTGCGAATCTGGAATTCCTCTGAACCTCCACTCCTGGCAGGTTTTCGTTACGCCACTGGTGAATGTCCAAGTAACTCAATACTGGTTTTCAGAGGCATGTTCAACTCGCAGAAGTGCTGTTCAATGGGCTATCCACTCAATATTGGTCAGCTCTTCATTTTCCTCTCCACACAAACCAGCCTTCAGAAATCATTGGGCTCTCCACTACAGACTGTTCCATTCATTCACTGCGATTCTGCAATTCATCTGACTCTCCGCTCCAGGCAGGTTTTCATTACAGCACTGGTGAATGACCAAGTAATCCAATGCTGGTTTTCAGCCGCCTTTTCACACTCGCAGTGTGCTGTTCAATTGTCTATCCACTCAAACCTGGTCAGCCTTTCATTTTCTTTTCCACAATATCAGACTTCAGAAATCATTGGAATCGCCAGTACAGAATGTTCCATTCATTCACTGCCAATCTGGAATTCATCTGAATCTGCACTCCAGGTAGGCTTTCATTACACCACTTATGAATGTCCAAGTAACACAATGCTGGTTTTCAGCGGTCTGTTCACACTCTAAGCCCTGCTTTTTACTGGGTATCCACACAACTGTGGTCAGCTCTTCATTTTCATGTCCAAACAATCCAGACTTGAGAAATCATTGCAATCTCCAGTACAGAATGTTCCATTCATTCACTGCGAATCTGGAATTCAACTGAATCTCCACTACCTGCAGATTTATCTTACACCACTTGTGAATGTCCAAGTAAAACAATGCTGGTTTTCAGAGGCCTGTTCATGTTCGCAGTCGTGCTGTTCAATTGGCTATCCACTCAACCTGTTTTGCTCCTCATTTTCCTGTGCACACAACCCAGCCTTCAGAAATCATTGTAATCTCCACTACAGGATGTTCCATTCATTCACTGGGAATCTGGAATTCATCTGAATCTGCACTCCACGCAGGCTTTCGTTACACCACTGCTGAAAGTCGAAGTAATGCAATACTGGTTTTCAGTGGTCTGTTCACATTCGAAGCCGAGGCTTTTTACAGGCTATCCACTCAACACTGGTCAGCTCTTCATTTTCGTGTCCCCACAATCCAGATTTCAGAAATCATTGCAATCTCCACTACAGAATGTTCCATTCATTCACTGCGAGTCTGGAGTTTATCTGATTCTCCACTCCCGCCTGGTTAACATTACACCACTTGTGAATGTCCAAGTAAGCCAATGCTGGTTTTCAGAGGCCTGTTCATACTCGCAGCCGTGCTGTTTAATTGACAATTCACTCCACCCTGTTCAGCTCTTCATTGTCCCACCACACTACCAGCCTTCAGAAATCTTTGTTATCTCCACTACAGAATGTTCCATTCATTCACTGCGAATCTGGAATTCATCTGACTCTCAACTCCACGCAGGTTTTCATTACACCACTGTTGAATGTCCAAGTAACCCAATGCTGGTTTTCAGCGGCCTGTTCATATTCGCAGCCCTGCTGTTTACTTGGCTATCGATTCAAGCCTGGTCAGCTCTTCATTTTCCTGTCCACACAACACAGGCTTCAGAAATCATTGGAATCTCCTCTACAGAATGTTCCATTCATTCACTGCGAATGTGGAATTCAACTGACTCTCCACTCCATGCAGGTTTTCCTTACACCACTGATGAATGTCCAAGTAACCCAATGCTGGTTTTCAGCTGCATGTTCACACTCGCAGCCATGCTATACAATTGGCTTTCCACTAAATCCTGATTAGTTCTTGATTTTCCTTCCACACGACCCAGCCTTCAGAAATCGTTGGAATCTCCACTAGAGAATGTTCCATTCATTCACTGCGAATCTGGAATTCCTCTGAACCTCCACTCCCGGCAGGTTTTCGTTACACCACTGTTGAATGTCCAAGTAACCCAATGTTTTAAGTGTTTTCTTCACAAGCGCAGTGGTGCTGTTCAATTGGCTATCCACTCAACCCTGGCCAGCTCTACATTTTCCTGTCCACACCACAGAGACTGGAGAAATCATTGTTATCTCCACTACAGAATGTTCCATTCATTCACAGCGAATCTGGAATTCATCTGAATCTCCACTCCCGGCAGGTTTTCGTGACACCACTGGTAAATATCCAAGTAAGCCAATGCTGGTTTTAAGTGGCCTGCTCATACTCTCAGCCGTGCTGTTCAATTTGCTATCCACTCAACCCTCTTCAGCTCCATTTTCCTGTCCACATAACCCAAACTTCAGAAACAATTGGTATCTCCTCCACAGAATGTTCCATTCATTGACGGCAAATCTGAAATTCATCTAATTCTCAACTCCCGTCAGGTTTTCGTTACACCACTTGTGAATGTCCAATTAAGCCAAAGCTGGTTTTCAGTGGCCTGTTCTTACTACGAGACGTGCTGTTCATTTGGCTATCCATTCCACCCTGTTCAGCTCTACATTTTCGTGTCCACAAAACCCAGCCTTCAGAAATCATTGGAATCACCACTAGAGAATGTTCCATTCATTCACTGCGAATCTGGAATTCATCTGAATCTCCACTCCCGGCAGGTTTTCATTGCACCACTGCTGAATGTTCAAGTAACGCAATGATGGTTTTCAGCGGTCTATTCACACTCGAACCCGTGCTGTTCACGGTCTAGCGACTCAACACTGGTGAGTTCTTCTTTTTCCAGTTCAGACAATACAAACCTCAGAAACCATTGCAATCTACACTACAGAATGTTTCATTCATTCAGGCGAATCTTGAATTCATCTTGTTCTCCACTCCCAGCAGGTTTTCGTTTCACCACTGGTGAATGTCCAAGCAACCCAAGGCTGGTTTCAGCTGCGTGTTAACACTCGCAGCCGTCCGTGCTGTTCAATTGGCTATCCAGTGAACGCTGGTTAGCTCTTGATTTTCCTTCCACACACCGAGCCTTCAGAAATCATTCTTATCTCCACTTCAGAATGTTCCATTCGTTCCCTGCGAATCTGGAATTCCTCTGACTCTCCACACCAGGCAGATTTTCCTAACAACACTGGTGAATGACCAGGTAATCCAATGCTGGTTTTCAGCGGCTGTTCACACTCACAGCCTTGCTGTTCAATTGGCAATCCAGTCAAACCTAGTCAGCTCTTCATTTTCCTGTCCACACAACCCAGCGTTCAGAAATCATTGGAATCTCTACTACAGAAATTTCCATTCATTCACTGTGAATCTGGAAATACTCTGAATCTGCATTCCAGGAAGGCTTTCGTTACACCACTGATGAATGTCCAAGTAATGCAATGCTGCTTCTTAGTGGTCTGTTCACACTCGAAACCGTGCTGTTCATTGGCTATCCACTCAATATCGGTCAGCTCTTCAATATCCTGTCCAGACTATCCAGATTCCTAAATGTTGGCAATCACCACTACAGAATGTTCCATTCAATCACGCGAATCTGGAATTCATCAGAGTCTCCACTCCTGGAAGGTTTTCGTGACACCACTGGTAAATGTCCAAGGAAGACAATGCTGGTTTTAAGCCGCCTGCTAACACACTCAGCCGTGCTGTTCAATTTGCTATCCACCCAACCCTATTCAGCTCTACATTTTCCTGTCCTCATAACCCAACCTTCAGAAATAATTGGTATCTCCTCCACAGAATGTTCCGTTCATTCACTGCGAATCTTAAATTCATCTGACTCTCAACTCCCGGCGGGTTATCGTTACACCACTTGTGAATGTCCAAGTAAGCCAATGCTGGTTTTCAGTGGCCTGTTCATACTAAGAGACGTGCTGTTCATTTGGCTATCCACTCCACCCTGTTCAGCTCTACATTCTCGTGTCCACAAAACCCAGCCTTCAGAAATCATTGGAATCACCACTAGAGAATGTTCCATTCATTCACTGCGAATCTGGAATTCCTCTGAACCTCCACTCCTGGCAGGTTTTCGTTACGCCACTGGTGAATGTCCAAGTAACTCAATACTGGTTTTCAGAGGCATGTTCAACTCGCAGAAGTGCTGTTCAATGGGCTATCCACTCAATATTGGTCAGCTCTTCATTTTCCTCTCCACACAAACCAGCCTTCAGAAATCATTGGGCTCTCCACTACAGACTGTTCCATTCATTCACTGCGATTCTGCAATTCATCTGACTCTCCGCTCCAGGCATGTTTTCATTACAGCACTGGTGAATGACCAAGTAATCCAATGCTGGTTTTCAGCCGCCTTTTCACACTCGCAGTGTGCTGTTCAATTGTCTATCCACTCAAACCTGGTCAGCCTTTCATTTTCTTTTCCACAATATCAGACTTCAGAAATCATTGGAATCGCCAGTACAGAATGTTCCATTCATTCACTGCCAATCTGGAATTCATCTGAATCTGCACTCCAGGTAGGCTTTCATTACACCACTTATGAATGTCCAAGTAACACAATGCTGGTTTTCAGCGGTCTGTTCACACTCTAAGCCCTGCTTTTTACTGGGTATCCACACAACTGTGGTCAGCTCTTCATTTTCATGTCCAAACAATCCAGACTTGAGAAATCATTGCAATCTCCAGTACAGAATGTTCCATTCATTCACTGCGAATCTGGAATTCAACTGAATCTCCACTACCTGCAGATTTATCTTACACCACTTGTGAATGTCCAAGTAAAACAATGCTGGTTTTCAGAGGCCTGTTCATGTTCGCAGTCGTGCTGTTCAATTGGCTATCCACTCAACCTGTTTTGCTCCTCATTTTCCTGTGCACACAACCCAGCCTTCAGAAATCATTGTAATCTCCACTACAGGATGTTCCATTCATTCACTGGGAATCTGGAATTCATCTGAATCTGCACTCCACGCAGGCTTTCGTTACACCACTGCTGAAAGTCGAAGTAATGCAATACTGGTTTTCAGTGGTCTGTTCACATTCGAAGCCGAGGCTTTTTACAGGCTATCCACTCAACACTGGTCAGCTCTTCATTTTCGTGTCCCCACAATCCAGATTTCAGAAATCATTGCAATCTCCACTACAGAATGTTCCATTCATTCACTGCGAGTCTGGAGTTTATCTGATTCTCCACTCCCGCCTGGTTAACATTACACCACTTGTGAATGTCCAAGTAAGCCAATGCTGGTTTTCAGAGGCCTGTTCATACTCGCAGCCGTGCTGTTTAATTGACAATTCACTCCACCCTGTTCAGCTCTTCATTGTCCCACCACACTACCAGCCTTCAGAAATCTTTGTTATCTCCACTACAGAATGTTCCATTCATTCACTGCGAATCTGGAATTCATCTGACTCTCAACTCCACGCAGGTTTTCATTACACCACTGTTGAATGTCCAAGTAACCCAATGCTGGTTTTCAGCGGCCTGTTCATATTCGCAGCCCTGCTGTTTACTTGGCTATCGATTCAAGCCTGGTCAGCTCTTCATTTTCCTGTCCACACAACACAGGCTTCAGAAATCATTGGAATCTCCTCTACAGAATGTTCCATTCATTCACTGCGAATGTGGAATTCAACTGACTCTCCACTCCATGCAGGTTTTCCTTACACCACTGATGAATGTCCAAGTAACCCAATGCTGGTTTTCAGCTGCATGTTCACACTCGCAGCCATGCTATACAATTGGCTTTCCACTAAATCCTGATTAGTTCTTGATTTTCCTTCCACACGACCCAGCCTTCAGAAATCGTTGGAATCTCCACTAGAGAATGTTCCATTCATTCACTGCGAATCTGGAATTCCTCTGAACCTCCACTCCCGGCAGGTTTTCGTTACACCACTGTTGAATGTCCAAGTAACCCAATGTTTTAAGTGTTTTCTTCACAAGCGCAGTGGTGCTGTTCAATTGGCTATCCACTCAACCCTGGCCAGCTCTACATTTTCCTGTCCACACCACAGAGACTGGAGAAATCATTGTTATCTCCACTACAGAATGTTCCATTCATTCACAGCGAATCTGGAATTCATCTGAATCTCCACTCCCGGCAGGTTTTCGTGACACCACTGGTAAATATCCAAGTAAGCCAATGCTGGTTTTAAGTGGCCTGCTCATACTCTCAGCCGTGCTGTTCAATTTGCTATCCACTCAACCCTCTTCAGCTCCATTTTCTGTCCACATAACCCAAACTTCAGAAACAATTGGTATCTCCTCCACAGAATGTTCCATTCATTGACGGCAAATCTGAAATTCATCTAATTCTCAACTCCCGTCAGGTTTTCGTTACACCACTTGTGAATGTCCAATTAAGCCAAAGCTGGTTTTCAGTGGCCTGTTCTTACTACGAGACGTGCTGTTCATTTGGCTATCCATTCCACCCTGTTCAGCTCTACATTTTCGTGTCCACAAAACCCAGCCTTCAGAAATCATTGGAATCACCACTAGAGAATGTTCCATTCATTCACTGCGAATCTGGAATTCATCTGAATCTCCACTCCCGGCAGGTTTTCATTGCACCACTGCTGAATGTTCAAGTAACGCAATGATGGTTTTCAGCGGTCTATTCACACTCGAACCCGTGCTGTTCACGGTCTAGCGACTCAACACTGGTGAGTTCTTCTTTTTCCAGTTCAGACAATACAAACCTCAGAAACCATTGCAATCTACACTACAGAATGTTTCATTCATTCAGGCGAATCTTGAATTCATCTTGTTCTCCACTCCCAGCAGGTTTTCGTTTCACCACTGGTGAATGTCCAAGCAACCCAAGGCTGGTTTCAGCTGCGTGTTAACACTCGCAGCCGTGCTGTTCAATTGGCTATCCAGTGAACGCTGGTTAGCTCTTGATTTTCCTTCCACACACCGAGCCTTCAGAAATCATTCTTATCTCCACTTCAGAGTGTTCCATTCGTTCCCTGCGAATCTGGAATTCCTCTGACTCTCCACACCAGGCAGATTTTCCTAACAACACTGGTGAATGACCAGGTAATCCAATGCTGGTTTTCAGCGGCTGTTCACACTCACAGCCTTGCTGTTCAATTGGCAATCCAGTCAAACCTAGTCAGCTCTTCATTTTCCTGTCCACACAACCCAGCGTTCAGAAATCATTGGAATCTCTACTACAGAAATTTCCATTCATTCACTGTGAATCTGGAAATACTCTGAATCTGCATTCCAGGAAGGCTTTCGTTACACCACTGATGAATGTCCAAGTAATGCAATGCTGCTTCTTAGTGGTCTGTTCACACTCGAAACCGTGCTGTTCATTGGCTATCCACTCAATATCGGTCAGCTCTTCAATATCCTGTCCAGACTATCCAGATTCCTAAATGTTGGCAATCACCACTACAGAATGTTCCATTCAATCACGCGAATCTGGAATTCATCAGAGTCTCCACTCCTGGAAGGTTTTCGTGACACCACTGGTAAATGTCCAAGGAAGACAATGCTGGTTTTAAGCCGCCTGCTAACACACTCAGCCGTGCTGTTCAATTTGCTATCCACCCAACCCTATTCAGCTCTACATTTTCCTGTCCTCATAACCCAACCTTCAGAAATAATTGGTATCTCCTCCACAGAATGTTCCGTTCATTCACTGCGAATCTTAAATTCATCTGACTCTCAACTCCCGGCGGGTTATCGTTACACCACTTGTGAATGTCCAAGTAAGCCAATGCTGGTTTTCAGTGGCCTGTTCATACTAAGAGACGTGCTGTTCATTTGGCTATCCACTCCACCCTGTTCAGCTCTACATTCTCGTGTCCACAAAACCCAGCCTTCAGAAATCATTGGAATCACCACTAGAGAATGTTCCATTCATTCACTGCGAATCTGGAATTCCTCTGAACCTCCACTCCTGGCAGGTTTTCGTTACGCCACTGGTGAATGTCCAAGTAACTCAATACTGGTTTTCAGAGGCATGTTCAACTCGCAGAAGTGCTGTTCAATGGGCTATCCACTCAATATTGGTCAGCTCTTCATTTTCCTCTCCACACAAACCAGCCTTCAGAAATCATTGGGCTCTCCACTACAGACTGTTCCATTCATTCACTGCGATTCTGCAATTCATCTGACTCTCCGCTCCAGGCAGGTTTTCATTACAGCACTGGTGAATGACCAAGTAATCCAATGCTGGTTTTCAGCCGCCTTTTCACACTCGCAGTGTGCTGTTCAATTGTCTATCCACTCAAACCTGGTCAGCCTTTCATTTTCTTTTCCACAATATCAGACTTCAGAAATCATTGGAATCGCCAGTACAGAATGTTCCATTCATTCACTGCCAATCTGGAATTCATCTGAATCTGCACTCCAGGTAGGCTTTCATTACACCACTTATGAATGTCCAAGTAACACAATGCTGGTTTTCAGCGGTCTGTTCACACTCTAAGCCCTGCTTTTTACTGGGTATCCACACAACTGTGGTCAGCTCTTCATTTTCATGTCCAAACAATCCAGACTTGAGAAATCATTGCAATCTCCAGTACAGAATGTTCCATTCATTCACTGCGAATCTGGAATTCAACTGAATCTCCACTACCTGCAGATTTATCTTACACCACTTGTGAATGTCCAAGTAAAACAATGCTGGTTTTCAGAGGCCTGTTCATGTTCGCAGTCGTGCTGTTCAATTGGCTATCCACTCAACCTGTTTTGCTCCTCATTTTCCTGTGCACACAACCCAGCCTTCAGAAATCATTGTAATCTCCACTACAGGATGTTCCATTCATTCACTGGGAATCTGGAATTCATCTGAATCTGCACTCCACGCAGGCTTTCGTTACACCACTGCTGAAAGTCGAAGTAATGCAATACTGGTTTTCAGTGGTCTGTTCACATTCGAAGCCGAGGCTTTTTACAGGCTATCCACTCAACACTGGTCAGCTCTTCATTTTCGTGTCCCCACAATCCAGATTTCAGAAATCATTGCAATCTCCACTACAGAATGTTCCATTCATTCACTGCGAGTCTGGAGTTTATCTGATTCTCCACTCCCGCCTGGTTAACATTACACCACTTGTGAATGTCCAAGTAAGCCAATGCTGGTTTTCAGAGGCCTGTTCATACTCGCAGCCGTGCTGTTTAATTGACAATTCACTCCACCCTGTTCAGCTCTTCATTGTCCCACCACACTACCAGCCTTCAGAAATCTTTGTTATCTCCACTACAGAATGTTCCATTCATTCACTGCGAATCTGGAATTCATCTGACTCTCAACTCCACGCAGGTTTTCATTACACCACTGTTGAATGTCCAAGTAACCCAATGCTGGTTTTCAGCGGCCTGTTCATATTCGCAGCCCTGCTGTTTACTTGGCTATCGATTCAAGCCTGGTCAGCTCTTCATTTTCCTGTCCACACAACACAGGCTTCAGAAATCATTGGAATCTCCTCTACAGAATGTTCCATTCATTCACTGCGAATGTGGAATTCAACTGACTCTCCACTCCATGCAGGTTTTCCTTACACCACTGATGAATGTCCAAGTAACCCAATGCTGGTTTTCAGCTGCATGTTCACACTCGCAGCCATGCTATACAATTGGCTTTCCACTAAATCCTGATTAGTTCTTGATTTTCCTTCCACACGACCCAGCCTTCAGAAATCGTTGGAATCTCCACTAGAGAATGTTCCATTCATTCACTGCGAATCTGGAATTCCTCTGAACCTCCACTCCCGGCAGGTTTTCGTTACACCACTGTTGAATGTCCAAGTAACCCAATGTTTTAAGTGTTTTCTTCACAAGCGCAGTGGTGCTGTTCAATTGGCTATCCACTCAACCCTGGCCAGCTCTACATTTTCCTGTCCACACCACAGAGACTGGAGAAATCATTGTTATCTCCACTACAGAATGTTCCATTCATTCACAGCGAATCTGGAATTCATCTGAATCTCCACTCCCGGCAGGTTTTCGTGACACCACTGGTAAATATCCAAGTAAGCCAATGCTGGTTTTAAGTGGCCTGCTCATACTCTCAGCCGTGCTGTTCAATTTGCTATCCACTCAACCCTCTTCAGCTCCATTTTCCTGTCCACATAACCCAAACTTCAGAAACAATTGGTATCTCCTCCACAGAATGTTCCATTCATTGACGGCAAATCTGAAATTCATCTAATTCTCAACTCCCGTCAGGTTTTCGTTACACCACTTGTGAATGTCCAATTAAGCCAAAGCTGGTTTTCAGTGGCCTGTTCTTACTACGAGACGTGCTGTTCATTTGGCTATCCATTCCACCCTGTTCAGCTCTACATTTTCGTGTCCACAAAACCCAGCCTTCAGAAATCATTGGAATCACCACTAGAGAATGTTCCATTCATTCACTGCGAATCTGGAATTCATCTGAATCTCCACTCCCGGCAGGTTTTCATTGCACCACTGCTGAATGTTCAAGTAACGCAATGATGGTTTTCAGCGGTCTATTCACACTCGAACCCGTGCTGTTCACGGTCTAGCGACTCAACACTGGTGAGTTCTTCTTTTTCCAGTTCAGACAATACAAACCTCAGAAACCATTGCAATCTACACTACAGAATGTTTCATTCATTCAGGCGAATCTTGAATTCATCTTGTTCTCCACTCCCAGCAGGTTTTCGTTTCACCACTGGTGAATGTCCAAGCAACCCAAGGCTGGTTTCAGCTGCGTGTTAACACTCGCAGCCGTGCTGTTCAATTGGCTATCCAGTGAACGCTGGTTAGCTCTTGATTTTCCTTCCACACACCGAGCCTTCAGAAATCATTCTTATCTCCACTTCAGAGTGTTCCATTCGTTCCCTGCGAATCTGGAATTCCTCTGACTCTCCACACCAGGCAGATTTTCCTAACAACACTGGTGAATGACCAGGTAATCCAATGCTGGTTTTCAGCGGCTGTTCACACTCACAGCCTTGCTGTTCAATTGGCAATCCAGTCAAACCTAGTCAGCTCTTCATTTTCCTGTCCACACAACCCAGCGTTCAGAAATCATTGGAATCTCTACTACAGAAATTTCCATTCATTCACTGTGAATCTGGAAATACTCTGAATCTGCATTCCAGGAAGGCTTTCGTTACACCACTGATGAATGTCCAAGTAATGCAATGCTGCTTCTTAGTGGTCTGTTCACACTCGAAACCGTGCTGTTCATTGGCTATCCACTCAATATCGGTCAGCTCTTCAATATCCTGTCCAGACTATCCAGATTCCTAAATGTTGGCAATCACCTCTACAGAATGTTCCATTCAATCACGCGAATCTGGAATTCATCAGAGTCTCCACTCCTGGAAGGTTTTCGTGACACCACTGGTAAATGTCCAAGGAAGACAATGCTGGTTTTAAGCCGCCTGCTAACACACTCAGCCGTGCTGTTCAATTTGCTATCCACGCAACCCTATTCAGCTCTACATTTTCCTGTCCTCATAACCCAACCTTCAGAAATAATTGGTATCTCCTCCACAGAATGTTCCGTTCATTCACTGCGAATCTTAAATTCATCTGACTCTCAACTCCCGGCGGGTTATCGTTACACCACTTGTGAATGTCCAAGTAAGCCAATGCTGGTTTTCAGTGGCCTGTTCATACTAAGAGACGTGCTGTTCATTTGGCTATCCACTCCACCCTGTTCAGCTCTACATTCTCGTGTCCACAAAACCCAGCCTTCAGAAATCATTGGAATCACCACTAGAGAATGTTCCATTCATTCACTGCGAATCTGGAATTCCTCTGAACCTCCACTCCTGGCAGGTTTTCGTTACGCCACTGGTGAATGTCCAAGTAACTCAATACTGGTTTTCAGAGGCATGTTCAACTCGCAGAAGTGCTGTTCAATGGGCTATCCACTCAATATTGGTCAGCTCTTCATTTTCCTCTCCACACAAACCAGCCTTCAGAAATCATTGGGCTCTCCACTACAGACTGTTCCATTCATTCACTGCGATTCTGCAATTCATCTGACTCTCCGCTCCAGGCAGGTTTTCATTACAGCACTGGTGAATGACCAAGTAATCCAATGCTGGTTTTCAGCCGCCTTTTCACACTCGCAGTGTGCTGTTCAATTGTCTATCCACTCAAACCTGGTCAGCCTTTCATTTTCTTTTCCACAATATCAGACTTCAGAAATCATTGGAATCGCCAGTACAGAATGTTCCATTCATTCACTGCCAATCTGGAATTCATCTGAATCTGCACTCCAGGTAGGCTTTCATTACACCACTTATGAATGTCCAAGTAACACAATGCTGGTTTTCAGCGGTCTGTTCACACTCTAAGCCCTGCTTTTTACTGGGTATCCACACAACTGTGGTCAGCTCTTCATTTTCATGTCCAAACAATCCAGACTTGAGAAATCATTGCAATCTCCAGTACAGAATGTTCCATTCATTCACTGCGAATCTGGAATTCAACTGAATCTCCACTACCTGCAGATTTATCTTACACCACTTGTGAATGTCCAAGTAAAACAATGCTGGTTTTCAGAGGCCTGTTCATGTTCGCAGTCGTGCTGTTCAATTGGCTATCCACTCAACCTGTTTTGCTCCTCATTTTCCTGTGCACACAACCCAGCCTTCAGAAATCATTGTAATCTCCACTACAGGATGTTCCCTTCATTCACTGGGAATCTGGAATTCATCTGAATCTGCACTCCACGCAGGCTTTCGTTACACCACTGCTGAAAGTCGAAGTAATGCAATACTGGTTTTCAGTGGTCTGTTCACATTCGAAGCCGAGGCTTTTTACAGGCTATCCACTCAACACTGGTCAGCTCTTCATTTTCGTGTCCCCACAATCCAGATTTCAGAAATCATTGCAATCTCCACTACAGAATGTTCCATTCATTCACTGCGAGTCTGGAGTTTATCTGATTCTCCACTCCCGCCTGGTTAACATTACACCACTTGTGAATGTCCAAGTAAGCCAATGCTGGTTTTCAGAGGCCTGTTCATACTCGCAGCCGTGCTGTTTAATTGACAATTCACTCCACCCTGTTCAGCTCTTCATTGTCCCACCACACTACCAGCCTTCAGAAATCTTTGTTATCTCCACTACAGAATGTTCCATTCATTCACTGCGAATCTGGAATTCATCTGACTCTCAACTCCACGCAGGTTTTCAATACACCACTGTTGAATGTCCAAGTAACCCAATGCTGGTTTTCAGCGGCCTGTTCATATTCGCAGCCCTGCTGTTTACTTGGCTATCGATTCAAGCCTGGTCAGCTCTTCATTTTCCTGTCCACACAACACAGGCTTCAGAAATCATTGGAATCTCCTCTACAGAATGTTCCATTCATTCACTGCGAATGTGGAATTCAACTGACTCTCCACTCCATGCAGGTTTTCCTTACACCACTGATGAATGTCCAAGTAACCCAATGCTGGTTTTCAGCTGCATGTTCACACTCGCAGCCATGCTATACAATTGGCTTTCCACTAAATCCTGATTAGTTCTTGATTTTCCTTCCACACGACCCAGCCTTCAGAAATCGTTGGAATCTCCACTAGAGAATGTTCCATTCATTCACTGCGAATCTGGAATTCCTCTGAACCTCCACTCCCGGCAGGTTTTCGTTACACCACTGTTGAATGTCCAAGTAACCCAATGTTTTAAGTGTTTTCTTCACAAGCGCAGTGGTGCTGTTCAATTGGCTATCCACTCAACCCTGGCCAGCTCTACATTTTCCTGTCCACACCACAGAGACTGGAGAAATCATTGTTATCTCCACTACAGAATGTTCCATTCATTCACAGCGAATCTGGAATTCATCTGAATCTCCACTCCCGGCAGGTTTTCGTGACACCACTGGTAAATATCCAAGTAAGCCAATGCTGGTTTTAAGTGGCCTGCTCATACTCTCAGCCGTGCTGTTCAATTTGCTATCCACTCAACCCTCTTCAGCTCCATTTTCCTGTCCACATAACCCAAACTTCAGAAACAATTGGTATCTCCTCCACAGAATGTTCCATTCATTGACGGCAAATCTGAAATTCATCTAATTCTCAACTCCCGTCAGGTTTTCGTTACACCACTTGTGAATGTCCAATTAAGCCAAAGCTGGTTTTCAGTGGCCTGTTCTTACTACGAGACGTGCTGTTCATTTGGCTATCCATTCCACCCTGTTCAGCTCTACATTTTCGTGTCCACAAAACCCAGCCTTCAGAAATCATTGGAATCACCACTAGAGAATGTTCCATTCATTCACTGCGAATCTGGAATTCATCTGAATCTCCACTCCCGGCAGGTTTTCATTGCACCACTGCTGAATGTTCAAGTAACGCAATGATGGTTTTCAGCGGTCTATTCACACTCGAACCCGTGCTGTTCACGGTCTAGCGACTCAACACTGGTGAGTTCTTCTTTTTCCAGTTCAGACAATACAAACCTCAGAAACCATTGCAATCTACACTACAGAATGTTTCATTCATTCAGGCGAATCTTGAATTCATCTTGTTCTCCACTCCCAGCAGGTTTTCGTTTCACCACTGGTGAATGTCCAAGCAACCCAAGGCTGGTTTCAGCTGCGTGTTAACACTCGCAGCCGTGCTGTTCAATTGGCTATCCAGTGAACGCTGGTTAGCTCTTGATTTTCCTTCCACACACCGAGCCTTCAGAAATCATTCTTATCTCCACTTCAGAATGTTCCATTCGTTCCCTGCGAATCTGGAATTCCTCTGACTCTCCACACCAGGCAGATTTTCCTAACAACACTGGTGAATGACCAGGTAATCCAATGCTGGTTTTCAGCGGCTGTTCACACTCACAGCCTTGCTGTTCAATTGGCAATCCAGTCAAACCTAGTCAGCTCTTCATTTTCCTGTCCACACAACCCAGCGTTCAGAAATCATTGGAATCTCTACTACAGAAATTTCCATTCATTCACTGTGAATCTGGAAATACTCTGAATCTGCATTCCAGGAAGGCTTTCGTTACACCACTGATGAATGTCCAAGTAATGCAATGCTGCTTCTTAGTGGTCTGTTCACACTCGAAACCGTGCTGTTCATTGGCTATCCACTCAATATCGGTCAGCTCTTCAATATCCTGTCCAGACTATCCAGATTCCTAAATGTTGGCAATCACCACTACAGAATGTTCCATTCAATCACGCGAATCTGGAATTCATCAGAGTCTCCACTCCTGGAAGGTTTTCGTGACACCACTGGTAAATGTCCAAGGAAGACAATGCTGGTTTTAAGCCGCCTGCTAACACACTCAGCCGTGCTGTTCAATTTGCTATCCACCCAACCCTATTCAGCTCTACATTTTCCTGTCCTCATAACCCAACCTTCAGAAATAATTGGTATCTCCTCCACAGAATGTTCCGTTCATTCACTGCGAATCTTAAATTCATCTGACTCTCAACTCCCGGCGGGTTATCGTTACACCACTTGTGAATGTCCAAGTAAGCCAATGCTGGTTTTCAGTGGCCTGTTCATACTAAGAGACGTGCTGTTCATTTGGCTATCCACTCCACCCTGTTCAGCTCTACATTTTCGTGTCCACAAAACCCAGCCTTCAGAAATCATTGGAATCACCACTAGAGAATGTTCCATTCATTCACTGCGAATCTGGAATTCATCTGAACCTCCACTCCTGGCACGTTTTCGTTACGCCACTGGTGAATGTCCAAGTAACTCAATACTGGTTTTCAGAGGCATGTTCAACTCGCAGAAGTGCTGTTCAATGGGCTATCCACTCAATATTGGTCAGCTCTTCATTTTCCTCTCCACACAAACCAGCCTTCAGAAATCATTGGGCTCTCCACTACAGACTGTTCCATTCATTCACTGCGATTCTGCAATTCATCTGACTCTCCGCTCCAGGCAGGTTTTCATTACAGCACTGGTGAATGACCAAGTAATCCAATGCTGGTTTTCAGCCGCCTTTTCACACTCGCAGTGTGCTGTTCAATTGTCTATCCACTCAAACCTGGTCAGCCTTTCATTTTCTTTTCCACAATATCAGACTTCAGAAATCATTGGAATCGCCAGTACAGAATGTTCCATTCATTCACTGCCAATCTGGAATTCATCTGAATCTGCACTCCAGGTAGGCTTTCATTACACCACTTATGAATGTCCAAGTAACACAATGCTGGTTTTCAGCGGTCTGTTCACACTCTAAGCCCTGCTTTTTACTGGGTATCCACACAACTGTGGTCAGCTCTTCATTTTCATGTCCAAACAATCCAGACTTGAGAAATCATTGCAATCTCCAGTACAGAATGTTCCATTCATTCACTGCGAATCTGGAATTCAACTGAATCTCCACTACCTGCAGATTTATCTTACACCACTTGTGAATGTCCAAGTAAAACAATGCTGGTTTTCAGAGGCCTGTTCATGTTCGCAGTCGTGCTGTTCAATTGGCTATCCACTCAACCTGTTTTGCTCCTCATTTTCCTGTGCACACAACCCAGCCTTCAGAAATCATTGTAATCTCCACTACAGGATGTTCCATTCATTCACTGGGAATCTGGAATTCATCTGAATCTGCACTCCACGCAGGCTTTCGTTACACCACTGCTGAAAGTCGAAGTAATGCAATACTGGTTTTCAGTGGTCTGTTCACATTCGAAGCCGAGGCTTTTTACAGGCTATCCACTCAACACTGGTCAGCTCTTCATTTTCGTGTCCCCACAATCCAGATTTCAGAAATCATTGCAATCTCCACTACAGAATGTTCCATTCATTCACTGCGAGTCTGGAGTTTATCTGATTCTCCACTCCCGCCTGGTTAACATTACACCACTTGTGAATGTCCAAGTAAGCCAATGCTGGTTTTCAGAGGCCTGTTCATACTCGCAGCCGTGCTGTTTAATTGACAATTCACTCCACCCTGTTCAGCTCTTCATTGTCCCACCACACTACCAGCCTTCAGAAATCTTTGTTATCTCCACTACAGAATGTTCCATTCATTCACTGCGAATCTGGAATTCATCTGACTCTCAACTCCACGCAGGTTTTCATTACACCACTGTTGAATGTCCAAGTAACCCAATGCTGGTTTTCAGCGGCCTGTTCATATTCGCAGCCCTGCTGTTTACTTGGCTATCGATTCAAGCCTGGTCAGCTCTTCATTTTCCTGTCCACACAACACAGGCTTCAGAAATCATTGGAATCTCCTCTACAGAATGTTCCATTCATTCACTGCGAATGTGGAATTCAACTGACTCTCCACTCCATGCAGGTTTTCCTTACACCACTGATGAATGTCCAAGTAACCCAATGCTGGTTTTCAGCTGCATGTTCACACTCGCAGCCATGCTATACAATTGGCTTTCCACTAAATCCTGATTAGTTCTTGATTTTCCTTCCACACGACCCAGCCTTCAGAAATCGTTGGAATCTCCACTAGAGAATGTTCCATTCATTCACTGCGAATCTGGAATTCCTCTGAACCTCCACTCCCGGCAGGTTTTCGTTACACCACTGTTGAATGTCCAAGTAACCCAATGTTTTAAGTGTTTTCTTCACAAGCGCAGTGGTGCTGTTCAATTGGCTATCCACTCAACCCTGGCCAGCTCTACATTTTCCTGTCCACACCACAGAGACTGGAGAAATCATTGTTATCTCCACTACAGAATGTTCCATTCATTCACAGCGAATCTGGAATTCATCTGAATCTCCACTCCCGGCAGGTTTTCGTGACACCACTGGTAAATATCCAAGTAAGCCAATGCTGGTTTTAAGTGGCCTGCTCATACTCTCAGCCGTGCTGTTCAATTTGCTATCCACTCAACCCTCTTCAGCTCCATTTTCCTGTCCACATAACCCAAACTTCAGAAACAATTGGTATCTCCTCCACAGAATGTTCCATTCATTGACGGCAAATCTGAAATTCATCTAATTCTCAACTCCCGTCAGGTTTTCGTTACACCACTTGTGAATGTCCAATTAAGCCAAAGCTGGTTTTCAGTGGCCTGTTCTTACTACGAGACGTGCTGTTCATTTGGCTATCCATTCCACCCTGTTCAGCTCTACATTTTCGTGTCCACAAAACCCAGCCTTCAGAAATCATTGGAATCACCACTAGAGAATGTTCCATTCATTCACTGCGAATCTGGAATTCATCTGAATCTCCACTCCCGGCAGGTTTTCATTGCACCACTGCTGAATGTTCAAGTAACGCAATGATGGTTTTCAGCGGTCTATTCACACTTGAACCCGTGCTGTTCACGGTCTAGCGACTCAACACTGGTGAGTTCTTCTTTTTCCAGTTCAGACAATACAAACCTCAGAAACCATTGCAATCTACACTACAGAATGTTTCATTCATTCAGGCGAATCTTGAATTCATCTTGTTCTCCACTCCCAGCAGGTTTTCGTTTCACCACTGGTGAATGTCCAAGCAACCCAAGGCTGGTTTCAGCTGCGTGTTAACACTCGCAGCCGTGCTGTTCAATTGGCTATCCAGTGAATGCTGGTTAGCTCTTGATTTTCCTTCCACACACCGAGCCTTCAGAAATCATTCTTATCTCAACTTCAGAGTGTTCCATTCGTTCCCTGCGAATCTGGAATTCCTCTGACTCTCCACACCAGGCAGATTTTCCTAACAACACTGGTGAATGACCAGGTAATCCAATGCTGGTTTTCAGCGGCTGTTCACACTCACAGCCTTGCTGTTCAATTGGCAATCCAGTCAAACCTAGTCAGCTCTTCATTTTCCTGTCCACACAACCCAGCGTTCAGAAATCATTGGAATCTCTACTACAGAAATTTCCATTCATTCACTGTGAATCTGGAAATACTCTGAATCTGCATTCCAGGAAGGCTTTCGTTACACCACTGATGAATGTCCAAGTAATGCAATGCTGCTTCTTAGTGGTCTGTTCACACTCGAAACCGTGCTGTTCATTGGCTATCCACTCAATATCGGTCAGCTCTTCAATATCCTGTCCAGACTATCCAGATTCCTAAATGTTGGCAATCACCACTACAGAATGTTCCATTCAATCACGCGAATCTGGAATTCATCAGAGTCTCCACTCCTGGAAGGTTTTCGTGACACCACTGGTAAATGTCCAAGGAAGACAATGCTGGTTTTAAGCCGCCTGCTAACACACTCAGCCGTGCTGTTCAATTTGCTATCCACCCAACCCTATTCAGCTCTACATTTTCCTGTCCTCATAACCCAACCTTCAGAAATAATTGGTATCTCCTCCACAGAATGTTCCGTTCATTCACTGCGAATCTTAAATTCATCTGACTCTCAACTCCCGGCGGGTTATCGTTACACCACTTGTGAATGTCCAAGTAAGCCAATGCTGGTTTTCAGTGGCCTGTTCATACTAAGAGACGTGCTGTTCATTTGGCTATCCACTCCACCCTGTTCAGCTCTACATTTTCGTGTCCACAAAACCCAGCCTTCAGAAATCATTGGAATCACCACTAGAGAATGTTCCATTCATTCACTGCGAATCTGGAATTCATCTGAACCTCCACTCCTGGCAGGTTTTCGTTACGCCACTGGTGAATGTCCAAGTAACTCAATACTGGTTTTCAGAGGCATGTTCAACTCGCAGAAGTGCTGTTCAATGGGCTATCCACTCAATATTGGTCAGCTCTTCATTTTCCTCTCCACACAAACCAGCCTTCAGAAATCATTGGGCTCTCCACTACAGACTGTTCCATTCATTCACTGCGATTCTGCAATTCATCTGACTCTCCGCTCCAGGCAGGTTTTCATTACAGCACTGGTGAATAACCAAGTAATCCAATGCTGGTTTTCAGCCGCCTTTTCACACTCGCAGTGTGCTGTTCAATTGTCTATCCACTCAAACCTGGTCAGCCTTTCATTTTCTTTTCCACAATATCAGACTTCAGAAATCATTGGAATCGCCAGTACAGAATGTTCCATTCATTCACTGCCAATCTGGAATTCATCTGAATCTGCACTCCAGGTAGGCTTTCATTACACCACTTATGAATGTCCAAGTAACACAATGCTGGTTTTCAGCGGTCTGTTCACACTCTAAGCCCTGCTTTTTACTGGGTATCCACACAACTGTGGTCAGCTCTTCATTTTCATGTCCAAACAATCCAGACTTGAGAAATCATGGCAATCTCCAGTACAGAATGTTCCATTCATTCACTGCGAATCTGGAATTCAACTGAATCTCCACTACCTGCAGATTTATCTTACACCACTTGTGAATGTCCAAGTAAAACAATGCTGGTTTTCAGAGGCCTGTTCATGTTCGCAGTCGTGCTGTTCAATTGGCTATCCACTCAACCTGTTTTGCTCCTCATTTTCCTGTGCACACAACCCAGCCTTCAGAAATCATTGTAATCTCCACTACAGGATGTTCCATTCATTCACTGGGAATCTGGAATTCATCTGAATCTGCACTCCACGCAGGCTTTCGTTACACCACTGCTGAAAGTCGAAGTAATGCAATACTGGTTTTCAGTGGTCTGTTCACATTCGAAGCCGAGGCTTTTTACAGGCTATCCACTCAACACTGGTCAGCTCTTCATTTTCGTGTCCCCACAATCCAGATTTCAGAAATCATTGCAATCTCCACTACAGAATGTTCCATTCATTCACTGCGAGTCTGGAGTTTATCTGATTCTCCACTCCCGCCTGGTTAACATTACACCACTTGTGAATGTCCAAGTAAGCCAATGCTGGTTTTCAGAGGCCTGTTCATACTCGCAGCCGTGCTGTTTAATTGACAATTCACTCCACCCTGTTCAGCTCTTCATTGTCCCACCACACTACCAGCCTTCAGAAATCTTTGTTATCTCCACTACAGAACGTTCCATTCATTCACTGCGAATCTGGAATTCATCTGACTCTCAACTCCACGCAGGTTTTCATTACACCACTGTTGAATGTCCAAGTAACCCAATGCTGGTTTTCAGCGGCCTGTTCATATTCGCAGCCCTGCTGTTTACTTGGCTATTGATTCAAGCCTGGTCAGCTCTTCATTTTCCTGTCCACACAACACAGGCTTCAGAAATCATTGGAATCTCCTCTACAGAATGTTCCATTCATTCACTGCGAATGTGGAATTCAACTGACTCTCCACTCCATGCAGGTTTTCCTTACACCACTGATGAATGTCCAAGTAACCCAATGCTGGTTTTCAGCTGCATGTTCACACTCGCAGCCATGCTATACAATTGGCTTTCCACTAAATCCTGATTAGTTCTTGATTTTCCTTCCACACGACCCAGCCTTCAGAAATCGTTGGAATCTCCACTAGAGAATGTTCCATTCATTCACTGCGAATCTGGAATTCCTCTGAACCTCCACTCCCGGCAGGTTTTCGTTACACCACTGTTGAATGTCCAAGTAACCCAATGTTTTAAGTGTTTTCTTCACAAGCGCAGTGGTGCTGTTCAATTGGCTATCCACTCAACCCTGGCCAGCTCTACATTTTCCTGTCCACACCACAGAGACTGGAGAAATCATTGTTATCTCCACTACAGAATGTTCCATTCATTCACAGCGAATCTGGAATTCATCTGAATCTCCACTCCCGGCAGGTTTTCGTGACACCACTGGTAAATATCCAAGTAAGCCAATGCTGGTTTTAAGTGGCCTGCTCATACTCTCAGCCGTGCTGTTCAATTTGCTATCCACTCAACCCTCTTCAGCTCCATTTTCCTGTCCACATAACCCAAACTTCAGAAACAATTGGTATCTCCTCCACAGAATGTTCCATTCATTGACGGCAAATCTGAAATTCATCTAATTCTCAACTCCCGTCAGGTTTTCGTTACACCACTTGTGAATGTCCAATTAAGCCAAAGCTGGTTTTCAGTGGCCTGTTCTTACTACGAGACGTGCTGTTCATTTGGCTATCCATTCCACCCTGTTCAGCTCTACATTTTCGTGTCCACAAAACCCAGCCTTCAGAAATCATTGGAATCACCACTAGAGAATGTTCCATTCATTCACTGCGAATCTGGAATTCATCTGAATCTCCACTCCCGGCAGGTTTTCATTGCACCACTGCTGAATGTTCAAGTAACGCAATGATGGTTTTCAGCGGTCTATTCACACTCGAACCCGTGCTGTTCACGGTCTAGCGACTCAACACTGGTGAGTTCTTCTTTTTCCAGTTCAGACAATACAAACCTCAGAAACCATTGCAATCTACACTACAGAATGTTTCATTCATTCAGGCGAATCTTGAATTCATCTTGTTCTCCACTCCCAGCAGGTTTTCGTTTCACCACTGGTGAATGTCCAAGCAACCCAAGGCTGGTTTCAGCTGCGTGTTAACACTCGCAGCCGTGCTGTTCAATTGGCTATCCAGTGAACGCTGGTTAGCTCTTGATTTTCCTTCCACACACCGAGCCTTCAGAAATCATTCTTATCTCCACTTCAGAGTGTTCCATTCGTTCCCTGCGAATCTGGAATTCCTCTGACTCTCCACACCAGGCAGATTATCCTAACAACACTGGTGAATGACCAGGTAATCCAATGCTGGTTTTCAGCGGCTGTTCACACTCACAGCCTTGCTGTTCAATTGGCAATCCAGTCAAACCTAGTCAGCTCTTCATTTTCCTGTCCACACAACCCAGCGTTCAGAAATCATTGGAATCTCTACTACAGAAATTTCCATTCATTCACTGTGAATCTGGAAATACTCTGAATCTGCATTCCAGGAAGGCTTTCGTTACACCACTGATGAATGTCCAAGTAATGCAATGCTGCTTCTTAGTGGTCTGTTCACACTCGAAACCGTGCTGTTCATTGGCTATCCACTCAATATCGGTCAGCTCTTCAATATCCTGTCCAGACTATCCAGATTCCTAAATGTTGGCAATCACCACTACAGAATGTTCCATTCAATCACGCGAATCTGGAATTCATCAGAGTCTCCACTCCTGGAAGGTTTTCGTGACACCACTGGTAAATGTCCAAGGAAGACAATGCTGGTTTTAAGCCGCCTGCTAACACACTCAGCCGTGCTGTTCAATTTGCTATCCACCCAACCCTATTCAGCTCTACATTTTCCTGTCCTCATAACCCAACCTTCAGAAATAATTGGTATCTCCTCCACAGAATGTTCCGTTCATTCACTGCGAATCTTAAATTCATCTGACTCTCAACTCCCGGCGGGTTATCGTTACACCACTTGTGAATGTCCAAGTAAGCCAATGCTGGTTTTCAGTGGCCTGTTCATACTAAGAGACGTGCTGTTCATTTGGCTATCCACTCCACCCTGTTCAGCTCTACATTTTCGTGTCCACAAAACCCAGCCTTCAGAAATCATTGGAATCACCACTAGAGAATGTTCCATTCATTCACTGCGAATCTGGAATTCCTCTGAACCTCCACTCCTGGCAGGTTTTCGTTACGCCACTGGTGAATGTCCAAGTAACTCAATACTGGTTTTCAGAGGCATGTTCAACTCGCAGAAGTGCTGTTCAATGGGCTATCCACTCAATATTGGTCAGCTCTTCATTTTCCTCTCCACACAAACCAGCCTTCAGAAATCATTGGGCTCTCCACTACAGACTGTTCCATTCATTCACTGCGATTCTGCAATTCATCTGACTCTCCGCTCCAGGCAGGTTTTCATTACAGCACTGGTGAATGACCAAGTAATCCAATGCTGGTTTTCAGCCGCCTTTTCACACTCGCAGTGTGCTGTTCAATTGTCTATCCACTCAAACCTGGTCAGCCTTTCATTTTCTTTTCCACAATATCAGACTTCAGAAATCATTGGAATCGCCAGTACAGAATGTTCCATTCATTCACTGCCAATCTGGAATTCATCTGAATCTGCACTCCAGGTAGGCTTTCATTACACCACTTATGAATGTCCAAGTAACACAATGCTGGTTTTCAGCGGTCTGTTCACACTCTAAGCCCTGCTTTTTACTGGGTATCCACACAACTGTGGTCAGCTCTTCATTTTCATGTCCAAACAATCCAGACTTGAGAAATCATGGCAATCTCCAGTACAGAATGTTCCATTCATTCACTGCGAATCTGGAATTCAACTGAATCTCCACTACCTGCAGATTTATCTTACACCACTTGTGAATGTCCAAGTAAAACAATGCTGGTTTTCAGAGGCCTGTTCATGTTCGCAGTCGTGCTGTTCAATTGGCTATCCACTCAACCTGTTTTGCTCCTCATTTTCCTGTGCACACAACCCAGCCTTCAGAAATCATTGTAATCTCCACTACAGGATGTTCCCTTCATTCACTGGGAATCTGGAATTCATCTGAATCTGCACTCCACGCAGGCTTTCGTTACACCACTGCTGAAAGTCGAAGTAATGCAATACTGGTTTTCAGTGGTCTGTTCACATTCGAAGCCGAGGCTTTTTACAGGCTATCCACTCAACACTGGTCAGCTCTTCATTTTCGTGTCCCCACAATCCAGATTTCAGAAATCATTGCAATCTCCACTACAGAATGTTCCATTCATTCACTGCGAGTCTGGAGTTTATCTGATTCTCCACTCCCGCCTGGTTAACATTACACCACTTGTGAATGTCCAAGTAAGCCAATGCTGGTTTTCAGAGGCCTGTTCATACTCGCAGCCGTGCTGTTTAATTGACAATTCACTCCACCCTGTTCAGCTCTTCATTGTCCCACCACACTACCAGCCTTCAGAAATCTTTGTTATCTCCACTACAGAATGTTCCATTCATTCACTGCGAATCTGGAATTCATCTGACTCTCAACTCCACGCAGGTTTTCATTACACCACTGTTGAATGTCCAAGTAACCCAATGCTGGTTTTCAGCGGCCTGTTCATATTCGCAGCCCTGCTGTTTACTTGGCTATCGATTCAAGCCTGGTCAGCTCTTCATTTTCCTGTCCACACAACACAGGCTTCAGAAATCATTGGAATCTCCTCTACAGAATGTTCCATTCATTCACTGCGAATGTGGAATTCAACTGACTCTCCACTCCATGCAGGTTTTCCTTACACCACTGATGAATGTCCAAGTAACCCAATGCTGGTTTTCAGCTGCATGTTCACACTCGCAGCCATGCTATACAATTGGCTTTCCACTAAATCCTGATTAGTTCTTGATTTTCCTTCCACACGACCCAGCCTTCAGAAATCGTTGGAATCTCCACTAGAGAATGTTCCATTCATTCACTGCGAATCTGGAATTCCTCTGAACCTCCACTCCCGGCAGGTTTTCGTTACACCACTGTTGAATGTCCAAGTAACCCAATGTTTTAAGTGTTTTCTTCACAAGCGCAGTGGTGCTGTTCAATTGGCTATCCACTCAACCCTGGCCAGCTCTACATTTTCCTGTCCACACCACAGAGACTGGAGAAATCATTGTTATCTCCACTACAGAATGTTCCATTCATTCACAGCGAATCTGGAATTCATCTGAATCTCCACTCCCGGCAGGTTTTCGTGACACCACTGGTAAATATCCAAGTAAGCCAATGCTGGTTTTAAGTGGCCTGCTCATACTCTCAGCCGTGCTGTTCAATTTGCTATCCACTCAACCCTCTTCAGCTCCATTTTCCTGTCCACATAACCCAAACTTCAGAAACAATTGGTATCTCCTCCACAGAATGTTCCATTCATTGACGGCAAATCTGAAATTCATCTAATTCTCAACTCCCGTCAGGTTTTCGTTACACCACTTGTGAATGTCCAATTAAGCCAAAGCTGGTTTTCAGTGGCCTGTTCTTACTACGAGACGTGCTGTTCATTTGGCTATCCATTCCACCCTGTTCAGCTCTACATTTTCGTGTCCACAAAACCCAGCCTTCAGAAATCATTGGAATCACCACTAGAGAATGTTCCATTCATTCACTGCGAATCTGGAATTCATCTGAATCTCCACTCCCGGCAGGTTTTCATTGCACCACTGCTGAATGTTCAAGTAACGCAATGATGGTTTTCAGCGGTCTATTCACACTCGAACCCGTGCTGTTCACGGTCTAGCGACTCAACACTGGTGAGTTCTTCTTTTTCCAGTTCAGACAATACAAACCTCGGAAACCATTGCAATCTACACTACAGAATGTTTCATTCATTCAGGCGAATCTTGAATTCATCTTGTTCTCCACTCCCAGCAGGTTTTCGTTTCACCACTGGTGAATGTCCAAGCAACCCAAGGCTGGTTTCAGCTGCGTGTTAACACTCGCAGCCGTGCTGTTCAATTGGCTATCCAGTGAACGCTGGTTAGCTCTTGATTTTCCTTCCACACACCGAGCCTTCAGAAATCATTCTTATCTCCACTTCAGAGTGTTCCATTCGTTCCCTGCGAATCTGGAATTCCTCTGACTCTCCACACCAGGCAGATTTTCCTAACAACACTGGTGAATGACCAGGTAATCCAATGCTGGTTTTCAGCGGCTGTTCACACTCACAGCCTTGCTGTTCAATTGGCAATCCAGTCAAACCTAGTCAGCTCTTCATTTTCCTGTCCACACAACCCAGCGTTCAGAAATCATTGGAATCTCTACTACAGAAATTTCCATTCATTCACTGTGAATCTGGAAATACTCTGAATCTGCATTCCAGGAAGGCTTTCGTTACACCACTGATGAATGTCCAAGTAATGCAATGCTGCTTCTTAGTGGTCTGTTCACACTCGAAACCGTGCTGTTCATTGGCTATCCACTCAATATCGGTCAGCTCTTCAATATCCTGTCCAGACTATCCAGATTCCTAAATGTTGGCAATCACCTCTACAGAATGTTCCATTCAATCACGCGAATCTGGAATTCATCAGAGTCTCCACTCCTGGAAGGTTTTCGTGACACCACTGGTAAATGTCCAAGGAAGACAATGCTGGTTTTAAGCCGCCTGCTAACACACTCAGCCGTGCTGTTCAATTTGCTATCCACCCAACCCTATTCAGCTCTACATTTTCCTGTCCTCATAACCCAACCTTCAGAAATAATTGGTATCTCCTCCACAGAATGTTCCGTTCATTCACTGCGAATCTTAAATTCATCTGACTCTCAACTCCCGGCGGGTTATCGTTACACCACTTGTGAATGTCCAAGTAAGCCAATGCTGGTTTTCAGTGGCCTGTTCATACTAAGAGACGTGCTGTTCATTTGGCTATCCACTCCACCCTGTTCAGCTCTACATTCTCGTGTCCACAAAACCCAGCCTTCAGAAATCATTGGAATCACCACTAGAGAATGTTCCATTCATTCACTGCGAATCTGGAATTCCTCTGAACCTCCACTCCTGGCAGGTTTTCGTTACGCCACTGGTGAATGTCCAAGTAACTCAATACTGGTTTTCAGAGGCATGTTCAACTCGCAGAAGTGCTGTTCAATGGGCTATCCACTCAATATTGGTCAGCTCTTCATTTTCCTCTCCACACAAACCAGCCTTCAGAAATCATTGGGCTCTCCACTACAGACTGTTCCATTCATTCACTGCGATTCTGCAATTCATCTGACTCTCCGCTCCAGGCAGGTTTTCATTACAGCACTGGTGAATGACCAAGTAATCCAATGCTGGTTTTCAGCCGCCTTTTCACACTCGCAGTGTGCTGTTCAATTGTCTATCCACTCAAACCTGGTCAGCCTTTCATTTTCTTTTCCACAATATCAGACTTCAGAAATCATTGGAATCGCCAGTACAGAATGTTCCATTCATTCACTGCCAATCTGGAATTCATCTGAATCTGCACTCCAGGTAGGCTTTCATTACACCACTTATGAATGTCCAAGTAACACAATGCTGGTTTTCAGCGGTCTGTTCACACTCTAAGCCCTGCTTTTTACTGGGTATCCACACAACTGTGGTCAGCTCTTCATTTTCATGTCCAAACAATCCAGACTTGAGAAATCATTGCAATCTCCAGTACAGAATGTTCCATTCATTCACTGCGAATCTGGAATTCAACTGAATCTCCACTACCTGCAGATTTATCTTACACCACTTGTGAATGTCCAAGTAAAACAATGCTGGTTTTCAGAGGCCTGTTCATGTTCGCAGTCGTGCTGTTCAATTGGCTATCCACTCAACCTGTTTTGCTCCTCATTTTCCTGTGCACACAACCCAGCCTTCAGAAATCATTGTAATCTCCACTACAGGATGTTCCATTCATTCACTGGGAATCTGGAATTCATCTGAATCTGCACTCCACGCAGGCTTTCGTTACACCACTGCTGAAAGTCGAAGTAATGCAATACTGGTTTTCAGTGGTCTGTTCACATTCGAAGCCGAGGCTTTTTACAGGCTATCCACTCAACACTGGTCAGCTCTTCATTTTCGTGTCCCCACAATCCAGATTTCAGAAATCATTGCAATCTCCACTACAGAATGTTCCATTCATTCACTGCGAGTCTGGAGTTTATCTGATTCTCCACTCCCGCCTGGTTAACATTACACCACTTGTGAATGTCCAAGTAAGCCAATGCTGGTTTTCAGAGGCCTGTTCATACTCGCAGCCGTGCTGTTTAATTGACAATTCACTCCACCCTGTTCAGCTCTTCATTGTCCCACCACACTACCAGCCTTCAGAAATCTTTGTTATCTCCACTACAGAATGTTCCATTCATTCACTGCGAATCTGGAATTCATCTGACTCTCAACTCCACGCAGGTTTTCATTACACCACTGTTGAATGTCCAAGTAACCCAATGCTGGTTTTCAGCGGCCTGTTCATATTCGCAGCCCTGCTGTTTACTTGGCTATCGATTCAAGCCTGGTCAGCTCTTCATTTTCCTGTCCACACAACACAGGCTTCAGAAATCATTGGAATCTCCTCTACAGAATGTTCCATTCATTCACTGCGAATGTGGAATTCAACTGACTCTCCACTCCATGCAGGTTTTCCTTACACCACTGATGAATGTCCAAGTAACCCAATGCTGGTTTTCAGCTGCATGTTCACACTCGCAGCCATGCTATACAATTGGCTTTCCACTAAATCCTGATTAGTTCTTGATTTTCCTTCCACACGACCCAGCCTTCAGAAATCGTTGGAATCTCCACTAGAGAATGTTCCATTCATTCACTGCGAATCTGGAATTCCTCTGAACCTCCACTCCCGGCAGGTTTTCGTTACACCACTGTTGAATGTCCAAGTAACCCAATGTTTTAAGTGTTTTCTTCACAAGCGCAGTGGTGCTGTTCAATTGGCTATCCACTCAACCCTGGCCAGCTCTACATTTTCCTGTCCACACCACAGAGACTGGAGAAATCATTGTTATCTCCACTACAGAATGTTCCATTCATTCACAGCGAATCTGGAATTCATCTGAATCTCCACTCCCGGCAGGTTTTCGTGACACCACTGGTAAATATCCAAGTAAGCCAATGCTGGTTTTAAGTGGCCTGCTCATACTCTCAGCCGTGCTGTTCAATTTGCTATCCACTCAACCCTCTTCAGCTCCATTTTCCTGTCCACATAACCCAAACTTCAGAAACAATTGGTATCTCCTCCACAGAATGTTCCATTCATTGACGGCAAATCTGAAATTCATCTAATTCTCAACTCCCGTCAGGTTTTCGTTACACCACTTGTGAATGTCCAATTAAGCCAAAGCTGGTTTTCAGTGGCCTGTTCTTACTACGAGACGTGCTGTTCATTTGGCTATCCATTCCACCCTGTTCAGCTCTACATTTTCGTGTCCACAAAACCCAGCCTTCAGAAATCATTGGAATCACCACTAGAGAATGTTCCATTCATTCACTGCGAATCTGGAATTCATCTGAATCTCCACTCCCGGCAGGTTTTCATTGCACCACTGCTGAATGTTCAAGTAACGCAATGATGGTTTTCAGCGGTCTATTCACACTCGAACCCGTGCTGTTCACGGTCTAGCGACTCAACACTGGTGAGTTCTTCATTTTCCAGTTCAGACAATACAAACCTCAGAAACCATTGCAATCTACACTACAGAATGTTTCATTCATTCACGCGAATCTTGAATTCATCTTGTTCTCCACTCCCAGCAGGTTTTCGTTTCACCACTGGTGAATGTCCAAGCAACCCAAGGCTGGTTTCAGCTGCGTGTTAACACTCGCAGCCGTGCTGTTCAATTGGCTATCCAGTGAACGCTGGTTAGCTCTTGATTTTCCTTCCACACACCGAGCCTTCAGAAATCATTCTTATCTCCACTTCAGAATGTTCCATTCGTTCCCTGCGAATCTGGAATTCCTCTGACTCTCCACACCAGGCAGATTTTCCTAACAACACTGGTGAATGACCAGGTAATCCAATGCTGGTTTTCAGCGGCTGTTCACACTCACAGCCTTGCTGTTCAATTGGCAATCCAGTCAAACCTAGTCAGCTCTTCATTTTCCTGTCCACACAACCCAGCGTTCAGAAATCATTGGAATCTCTACTACAGAAATTTCCATTCATTCACTGTGAATCTGGAAATACTCTGAATCTGCATTCCAGGAAGGCTTTCGTTACACCACTGATGAATGTCCAAGTAATGCAATGCTGCTTCTTAGTGGTCTGTTCACACTCGAAACCGTGCTGTTCATTGGCTATCCACTCAATATCGGTCAGCTCTTCAATATCCTGTCCAGACTATCCAGATTCCTAAATGTTGGCAATCACCACTACAGAATGTTCCATTCAATCACGCGAATCTGGAATTCATCAGAGTCTCCACTCCTGGAAGGTTTTCGTGACACCACTGGTAAATGTCCAAGGAAGACAATGCTGGTTTTAAGCCGCCTGCTAACACACTCAGCCGTGCTGTTCAATTTGCTATCCACCCAACCCTATTCAGCTCTACATTTTCCTGTCCTCATAACCCAACCTTCAGAAATAATTGGTATCTCCTCCACAGAATGTTCCGTTCATTCACTGCGAATCTTAAATTCATCTGACTCTCAACTCCCGGCGGGTTATCGTTACACCACTTGTGAATGTCCAAGTAAGCCAATGCTGGTTTTCAGTGGCCTGTTCATACTAAGAGACGTGCTGTTCATTTGGCTATCCACTCCACCCTGTTCAGCTCTACATTTTCGTGTCCACAAAACCCAGCCTTCAGAAATCATTGGAATCACCACTAGAGAATGTTCCATTCATTCACTGCGAATCTGGAATTCCTCTGAACCTCCACTCCTGGCAGGTTTTCGTTACGCCACTGGTGAATGTCCAAGTAACTCAATACTGGTTTTCAGAGGCATGTTCAACTCGCAGAAGTGCTGTTCAATGGGCTATCCACTCAATATTGGTCAGCTCTTCATTTTCCTCTCCACACAAACCAGCCTTCAGAAATCATTGGGCTCTCCACTACAGACTGTTCCATTCATTCACTGCGATTCTGCAATTCATCTGACTCTCCGCTCCAGGCAGGTTTTCATTACAGCACTGGTGAATGACCAAGTAATCCAATGCTGGTTTTCAGCCGCCTTTTCACACTCGCAGTGTGCTGTTCAATTGTCTATCCACTCAAACCTGGTCAGCCTTTCATTTTCTTTTCCACAATATCAGACTTCAGAAATCATTGGAATCGCCAGTACAGAATGTTCCATTCATTCACTGCCAATCTGGAATTCATCTGAATCTGCACTCCAGGTAGGCTTTCATTACACCACTTATGAATGTCCAAGTAACACAATGCTGGTTTTCAGCGGTCTGTTCACACTCTAAGCCCTGCTTTTTACTGGGTATCCACACAACTGTGGTCAGCTCTTCATTTTCATGTCCAAACAATCCAGACTTGAGAAATCATTGCAATCTCCAGTACAGAATGTTCCATTCATTCACTGCGAATCTGGAATTCAACTGAATCTCCACTACCTGCAGATTTATCTTACACCACTTGTGAATGTCCAAGTAAAACAATGCTGGTTTTCAGAGGCCTGTTCATGTTCGCAGTCGTGCTGTTCAATTGGCTATCCACTCAACCTGTTTTGCTCCTCATTTTCCTGTGCACACAACCCAGCCTTCAGAAATCATTGTAATCTCCACTACAGGATGTTCCCTTCATTCACTGGGAATCTGGAATTCATCTGAATCTGCACTCCACGCAGGCTTTCGTTACACCACTGCTGAAAGTCGAAGTAATGCAATACTGGTTTTCAGTGGTCTGTTCACATTCGAAGCCGAGGCTTTTTACAGGCTATCCACTCAACACTGGTCAGCTCTTCATTTTCGTGTCCCCACAATCCAGATTTCAGAAATCATTGCAATCTCCACTACAGAATGTTCCATTCATTCACTGCGAGTCTGGAGTTTATCTGATTCTCCACTCCCGCCTGGTTAACATTACACCACTTGTGAATGTCCAAGTAAGCCAATGCTGGTTTTCAGAGGCCTGTTCATACTCGCAGCCGTGCTGTTTAATTGACAATTCACTCCACCCTGTTCAGCTCTTCATTGTCCCACCACACTACCAGCCTTCAGAAATCTTTGTTATCTCCACTACAGAATGTTCCATTCATTCACTGCGAATCTGGAATTCATCTGACTCTCAACTCCACGCAGGTTTTCATTACACCACTGTTGAATGTCCAAGTAACCCAATGCTGGTTTTCAGCGGCCTGTTCATATTCGCAGCCCTGCTGTTTACTTGGCTATCGATTCAAGCCTGGTCAGCTCTTCATTTTCCTGTCCACACAACACAGGCTTCAGAAATCATTGGAATCTCCTCTACAGAATGTTCCATTCATTCACTGCGAATGTGGAATTCAACTGACTCTCCACTCCATGCAGGTTTTCCTTACACCACTGATGAATGTCCAAGTAACCCAATGCTGGTTTTCAGCTGCATGTTCACACTCGCAGCCATGCTATACAATTGGCTTTCCACTAAATCCTGATTAGTTCTTGATTTTCCTTCCACACGACCCAGCCTTCAGAAATCGTTGGAATCTCCACTAGAGAATGTTCCATTCATTCACTGCGAATCTGGAATTCCTCTGAACCTCCACTCCCGGCAGGTTTTCGTTACACCACTGTTGAATGTCCAAGTAACCCAATGTTTTAAGTGTTTTCTTCACAAGCGCAGTGGTGCTGTTCAATTGGCTATCCACTCAACCCTGGCCAGCTCTACATTTTCCTGTCCACACCACAGAGACTGGAGAAATCATTGTTATCTCCACTACAGAATGTTCCATTCATTCACAGCGAATCTGGAATTCATCTGAATCTCCACTCCCGGCAGGTTTTCGTGACACCACTGGTAAATATCCAAGTAAGCCAATGCTGGTTTTAAGTGGCCTGCTCATACTCTCAGCCGTGCTGTTCAATTTGCTATCCACTCAACCCTCTTCAGCTCCATTTTCCTGTCCACATAACCCAAACTTCAGAAACAATTGGTATCTCCTCCACAGAATGTTCCATTCATTGACGGCAAATCTGAAATTCATCTAATTCTCAACTCCCGTCAGGTTTTCGTTACACCACTTGTGAATGTCCAATTAAGCCAAAGCTGGTTTTCAGTGGCCTGTTCTTACTACGAGACGTGCTGTTCATTTGGCTATCCATTCCACCCTGTTCAGCTCTACATTTTCGTGTCCACAAAACCCAGCCTTCAGAAATCATTGGAATCACCACTAGAGAATGTTCCATTCATTCACTGCGAATCTGGAATTCATCTGAATCTCCACTCCCGGCAGGTTTTCATTGCACCACTGCTGAATGTTCAAGTAACGCAATGATGGTTTTCAGCGGTCTATTCACACTCGAACCCGTGCTGTTCACGGTCTAGCGACTCAACACTGGTGAGTTCTTCTTTTTCCAGTTCAGACAATACAAACCTCAGAAACCATTGCAATCTACACTACAGAATGTTTCATTCATTCAGGCGAATCTTGAATTCATCTTGTTCTCCACTCCCAGCAGGTTTTCGTTTCACCACTGGTGAATGTCCAAGCAACCCAAGGCTGGTTTCAGCTGCGTGTTAACACTCGCAGCCGTGCTGTTCAATTGGCTATCCAGTGAACGCTGGTTAGCTCTTGATTTTCCTTCCACACACCGAGCCTTCAGAAATCATTCTTATCTCCACTTCAGAGTGTTCCATTCGTTCCCTGCGAATCTGGAATTCCTCTGACTCTCCACACCAGGCAGATTTTCCTAACAACACTGGTGAATGACCAGGTAATCCAATGCTGGTTTTCAGCGGCTGTTCACACTCACAGCCTTGCTGTTCAATTGGCAATCCAGTCAAACCTAGTCAGCTCTTCATTTTCCTGTCCACACAACCCAGCGTTCAGAAATCATTGGAATCTCTACTACAGAAATTTCCATTCATTCACTGTGAATCTGGAAATACTCTGAATCTGCATTCCAGGAAGGCTTTCGTTACACCACTGATGAATGTCCAAGTAATGCAATGCTGCTTCTTAGTGGTCTGTTCACACTCGAAACCGTGCTGTTCATTGGCTATCCACTCAATATCGGTCAGCTCTTCAATATCCTGTCCAGACTATCCAGATTCCTAAATGTTGGCAATCACCACTACAGAATGTTCCATTTAATCACGCGAATCTGGAATTCATCAGAGTCTCCACTCCTGGAAGGTTTTCGTGACACCACTGGTAAATGTCCAAGGAAGACAATGCTGGTTTTAAGCCGCCTGCTAACACACTCAGCCGTGCTGTTCAATTTGCTATCCACCCAACCCTATTCAGCTCTACATTTTCCTGTCCTCATAACCCAACCTTCAGAAATAATTGGTATCTCCTCCACAGAATGTTCCGTTCATTCACTGCGAATCTTAAATTCATCTGACTCTCAACTCCCGGCGGGTTATCGTTACACCACTTGTGAATGTCCAAGTAGTAAGCCAATGCTGGTTTTCAGTGGCCTGTTCATACTAAGAGACGTGCTGTTCATTTGGCTATCCACTCCACCCTGTTCAGCTCTACATTTTCGTGTCCACAAAACCCAGCCTTCAGAAATCATTGGAATCACCACTAGAGAATGTTCCATTCATTCACTGCGAATCTGGAATTCCTCTGAACCTCCACTCCTGGCAGGTTTTCGTTACGCCACTGGTGAATGTCCAAGTAACTCAATACTGGTTTTCAGAGGCATGTTCAACTCGCAGAAGTGCTGTTCAATGGGCTATCCACTCAATATTGGTCAGCTCTTCATTTTCCTCTCCACACAAACCAGCCTTCAGAAATCATTGGGCTCTCCACTACAGACTGTTCCATTCATTCACTGCGATTCTGCAATTCATCTGACTCTCCGCTCCAGGCAGGTTTTCATTACAGCACTGGTGAATGACCAAGTAATCCAATGCTGGTTTTCAGCCGCCTTTTCACACTCGCAGTGTGCTGTTCAATTGTCTATCCACTCAAACCTGGTCAGCCTTTCATTTTCTTTTCCACAATATCAGACTTCAGAAATCATTGGAATCGCCAGTACAGAATGTTCCATTCATTCACTGCCAATCTGGAATTCATCTGAATCTGCACTCCAGGTAGGCTTTCATTACACCACTTATGAATGTCCAAGTAACACAATGCTGGTTTTCAGCGGTCTGTTCACACTCTAAGCCCTGCTTTTTACTGGGTATCCACACAACTGTGGTCAGCTCTTCATTTTCATGTCCAAACAATCCAGACTTGAGAAATCATTGCAATCTCCAGTACAGAATGTTCCATTCATTCACTGCGAATCTGGAATTCAACTGAATCTCCACTACCTGCAGATTTATCTTACACCACTTGTGAATGTCCAAGTAAAACAATGCTGGTTTTCAGAGGCCTGTTCATGTTCGCAGTCGTGCTGTTCAATTGGCTATCCACTCAACCTGTTTTGCTCCTCATTTTCCTGTGCACACAACCCAGCCTTCAGAAATCATTGTAATCTCCACTACAGGATGTTCCATTCATTCACTGGGAATCTGGAATTCATCTGAATCTGCACTCCACGCAGGCTTTCGTTACACCACTGCTGAAAGTCGAAGTAATGCAATACTGGTTTTCAGTGGTCTGTTCACATTCGAAGCCGAGGCTTTTTACAGGCTATCCACTCAACACTGGTCAGCTCTTCATTTTCGTGTCCCCACAATCCAGATTTCAGAAATCATTGCAATCTCCACTACAGAATGTTCCATTCATTCACTGCGAGTCTGGAGTTTATCTGATTCTCCACTCCCGCCTGGTTAACATTACACCACTTGTGAATGTCCAAGTAAGCCAATGCTGGTTTTCAGAGGCCTGTTCATACTCGCAGCCGTGCTGTTTAATTGACAATTCACTCCACCCTGTTCAGCTCTTCATTGTCCCACCACACTACCAGCCTTCAGAAATCTTTGTTATCTCCACTACAGAATGTTCCATTCATTCACTGCGAATCTGGAATTCATCTGACTCTCAACTCCACGCAGGTTTTCATTACACCACTGTTGAATGTCCAAGTAACCCAATGCTGGTTTTCAGCGGCCTGTTCATATTCGCAGCCCTGCTGTTTACTTGGCTATCGATTCAAGCCTGGTCAGCTCTTCATTTTCCTGTCCACACAACACAGGCTTCAGAAATCATTGGAATCTCCTCTACAGAATGTTCCATTCATTCACTGCGAATGTGGAATTCAACTGACTCTCCACTCCATGCAGGTTTTCCTTACACCACTGATGAATGTCCAAGTAACCCAATGCTGGTTTTCAGCTGCATGTTCACACTCGCAGCCATGCTATACAATTGGCTTTCCACTAAATCCTGATTAGTTCTTGATTTTCCTTCCACACGACCCAGCCTTCAGAAATCGTTGGAATCTCCACTAGAGAATGTTCCATTCATTCACTGCGAATCTGGAATTCCTCTGAACCTCCACTCCCGGCAGGTTTTCGTTACACCACTGTTGAATGTCCAAGTAACCCAATGTTTTAAGTGTTTTCTTCACAAGCGCAGTGGTGCTGTTCAATTGGCTATCCACTCAACCCTGGCCAGCTCTACATTTTCCTGTCCACACCACAGAGACTGGAGAAATCATTGTTATCTCCACTACAGAATGTTCCATTCATTCACAGCGAATCTGGAATTCATCTGAATCTCCACTCCCGGCAGGTTTTCGTGACACCACTGGTAAATATCCAAGTAAGCCAATGCTGGTTTTAAGTGGCCTGCTCATACTCTCAGCCGTGCTGTTCAATTTGCTATCCACTCAACCCTCTTCAGCTCCATTTTCCTGTCCACATAACCCAAACTTCAGAAACAATTGGTATCTCCTCCACAGAATGTTCCATTCATTGACGGCAAATCTGAAATTCATCTAATTCTCAACTCCCGTCAGGTTTTCGTTACACCACTTGTGAATGTCCAATTAAGCCAAAGCTGGTTTTCAGTGGCCTGTTCTTACTACGAGACGTGCTGTTCATTTGGCTATCCATTCCACCCTGTTCAGCTCTACATTTTCGTGTCCACAAAACCCAGCCTTCAGAAATCATTGGAATCACCACTAGAGAATGTTCCATTCATTCACTGCGAATCTGGAATTCATCTGAATCTCCACTCCCGGCAGGTTTTCATTGCACCACTGCTGAATGTTCAAGTAACGCAATGATGGTTTTCAGCGGTCTATTCACACTCGAACCCGTGCTGTTCACGGTCTAGCGACTCAACACTGGTGAGTTCTTCTTTTTCCAGTTCAGACAATACAAACCTCAGAAACCATTGCAATCTACACTACAGAATGTTTCATTCATTCACGCGAATCTTGAATTCATCTTGTTCTCCACTCCCAGCAGGTTTTCGTTTCACCACTGGTGAATGTCCAAGCAACCCAAGGCTGGTTTCAGCTGCGTGTTAACACTCGCAGCCGTGCTGTTCAATTGGCTATCCAGTGAACGCTGGTTAGCTCTTGATTTTCCTTCCACACACCGAGCCTTCAGAAATCATTCTTATCTCCACTTCAGAATGTTCCATTCGTTCCCTGCGAATCTGGAATTCCTCTGACTCTCCACACCAGGCAGATTTTCCTAACAACACTGGTGAATGACCAGGTAATCCAATGCTGGTTTTCAGCGGCTGTTCACACTCACAGCCTTGCTGTTCAATTGGCAATCCAGTCAAACCTAGTCAGCTCTTCATTTTCCTGTCCACACAACCCAGCGTTCAGAAATCATTGGAATCTCTACTACAGAAATTTCCATTCATTCACTGTGAATCTGGAAATACTCTGAATCTGCATTCCAGGAAGGCTTTCGTTACACCACTGATGAATGTCCAAGTAATGCAATGCTGCTTCTTAGTGGTCTGTTCACACTCGAAACCGTGCTGTTCATTGGCTATCCACTCAATATCGGTCAGCTCTTCAATATCCTGTCCAGACTATCCAGATTCCTAAATGTTGGCAATCACCACTACAGAATGTTCCATTCAATCACGCGAATCTGGAATTCATCAGAGTCTCCACTCCTGGAAGGTTTTCGTGACACCACTGGTAAATGTCCAAGGAAGACAATGCTGGTTTTAAGCCGCCTGCTAACACACTCAGCCGTGCTGTTCAATTTGCTATCCACCCAACCCTATTCAGCTCTACATTTTCCTGTCCTCATAACCCAACCTTCAGAAATAATTGGTATCTCCTCCACAGAATGTTCCGTTCATTCACTGCGAATCTTAAATTCATCTGACTCTCAACTCCCGGCGGGTTATCGTTACACCACTTGTGAATGTCCAAGTAAGCCAATGCTGGTTTTCAGTGGCCTGTTCATACTAAGAGACGTGCTGTTCATTTGGCTATCCACTCCACCCTGTTCAGCTCTACATTTTCGTGTCCACAAAACCCAGCCTTCAGAAATCATTGGAATCACCACTAGAGAATGTTCCATTCATTCACTGCGAATCTGGAATTCCTCTGAACCTCCACTCCTGGCAGGTTTTCGTTACGCCACTGGTGAATGTCCAAGTAACTCAATACTGGTTTTCAGAGGCATGTTCAACTCGCAGAAGTGCTGTTCAATGGGCTATCCACTCAATATTGGTCAGCTCTTCATTTTCCTCTCCACACAAACCAGCCTTCAGAAATCATTGGGCTCTCCACTACAGACTGTTCCATTCATTCACTGCGATTCTGCAATTCATCTGACTCTCCGCTCCAGGCAGGTTTTCATTACAGCACTGGTGAATGACCAAGTAATCCAATGCTGGTTTTCAGCCGCCTTTTCACACTCGCAGTGTGCTGTTCAATTGTCTATCCACTCAAACCTGGTCAGCCTTTCATTTTCTTTTCCCCAATATCAGACTTCAGAAATCATTGGAATCGCCAGTACAGAATGTTCCATTCATTCACTGCCAATCTGGAATTCATCTGAATCTGCACTCCAGGTAGGCTTTCATTACACCACTTATGAATGTCCAAGTAACACAATGCTGGTTTTCAGCGGTCTGTTCACACTCTAAGCCCTGCTTTTTACTGGGTATCCACACAACTGTGGTCAGCTCTTCATTTTCATGTCCAAACAATCCAGACTTGAGAAATCATTGCAATCTCCAGTACAGAATGTTCCATTCATTCACTGCGAATCTGGAATTCAACTGAATCTCCACTACCTGCAGATTTATCTTACACCACTTGTGAATGTCCAAGTAAAACAATGCTGGTTTTCAGAGGCCTGTTCATGTTCGCAGTCGTGCTGTTCAATTGGCTATCCACTCAACCTGTTTTGCTCCTCATTTTCCTGTGCACACAACCCAGCCTTCAGAAATCATTGTAATCTCCACTACAGGATGTTCCATTCATTCACTGGGAATCTGGAATTCATCTGAATCTGCACTCCACGCAGGCTTTCGTTACACCACTGCTGAAAGTCGAAGTAATGCAATACTGGTTTTCAGTGGTCTGTTCACATTCGAAGCCGAGGCTTTTTACAGGCTATCCACTCAACACTGGTCAGCTCTTCATTTTCGTGTCCCCACAATCCAGATTTCAGAAATCATTGCAATCTCCACTACAGAATGTTCCATTCATTCACTGCGAGTCTGGAGTTTATCTGATTCTCCACTCCGGCCTGGTTAACATTACACCACTTGTGAATGTCCAAGTAAGCCAATGCTGGTTTTCAGAGGCCTGTTCATACTCGCAGCCGTGCTGTTTAATTGACAATTCACTCCACCCTGTTCAGCTCTTCATTGTCCCACCACACTACCAGCCTTCAGAAATCTTTGTTATCTCCACTACAGAATGTTCCATTCATTCACTGCGAATCTGGAATTCATCTGACTCTCAACTCCACGCAGGTTTTCATTACACCACTGTTGAATGTCCAAGTAACCCAATGCTGGTTTTCAGCGGCCTGTTCATATTCGCAGCCCTGCTGTTTACTTGGCTATCGATTCAAGCCTGGTCAGCTCTTCATTTTCCTGTCCACACAACACAGGCTTCAGAAATCATTGGAATCTCCTCTACAGAATGTTCCATTCATTCACTGCGAATGTGGAATTCAACTGACTCTCCACTCCATGCAGGTTTTCCTTACACCACTGATGAATGTCCAAGTAACCCAATGCTGGTTTTCAGCTGCATGTTCACACTCGCAGCCATGCTATACAATTGGCTTTCCACTAAATCCTGATTAGTTCTTGATTTCCTTCCACACGACCTAGCCTTCAGAAATCGTTGGAATCTCCACTAGAGAATGTTCCATTCATTCACTGCGAATCTGGAATTCCTCTGAACCTCCACTCCCGGCAGGTTTTCGTTACACCACTGTTGAATGTCCAAGTAACCCAATGTTTTAAGTGTTTTCTTCACAAGCGCAGTGGTGCTGTTCAATTGGCTATCCACTCAACCCTGGCCAGCTCTACATTTTCCTGTCCACACCACAGAGACTGGAGAAATCATTGTTATCTCCACTACAGAATGTTCCATTCATTCACAGCGAATCTGGAATTCATCTGAATCTCCACTCCCGGCAGGTTTTCGTGACACCACTGGTAAATATCCAAGTAAGCCAATGCTGGTTTTAAGTGGCCTGCTCATACTCTCAGCCGTGCTGTTCAATTTGCTATCCACTCAACCCTCTTCAGCTCCATTTTCCTGTCCACATAACCCAAACTTCAGAAACAATTGGTATCTCCTCCACAGAATGTTCCATTCATTGACAGCAAATCTGAAATTCATCTAATTCTCAACTCCCGTCAGGTTTTCGTTACACCACTTGTGAATGTCCAATTAAGCCAAAGCTGGTTTTCAGTGGCCTGTTCTTACTACGAGACGTGCTGTTCATTTGGCTATCCATTCCACCCTGTTCAGCTCTACATTTTCGTGTCCACAAAACCCAGCCTTCAGAAATCATTGGAATCACCACTAGAGAATGTTCCATTCATTCACTGCGAATCTGGAATTCATCTGAATCTCCACTCCCGGCAGGTTTTCATTGCACCACTGCTGAATGTTCAAGTAACGCAATGATGGTTTTCAGCGGTCTATTCACACTCGAACCCGTGCTGTTCACGGTCTAGCGACTCAACACTGGTGAGTTCTTCTTTTTCCAGTTCAGACAATACAAACCTCAGAAACCATTGCAATCTACACTACAGAATGTTTCATTCATTCAGGCGAATCTTGAATTCATCTTGTTCTCCACTCCCAGCAGGTTTTCGTTTCACCACTGGTGAATGTCCAAACAACCCAAGGCTGGTTTCAGCTGCGTGTTAACACTCGCAGCCGTGCTGTTCAATTGGCTATCCAGTGAACGCTGGTTAGCTCTTGATTTTCCTTCCACACACCGAGCCTTCAGAAATCATTCTTATCTCCACTTCAGAATGTTCCATTCGTTCCCTGCGAATCTGGAATTCCTCTGACTCTCCACACCAGGCAGATTTTCCTAACAACACTGGTGAATGACCAGGTAATCCAATGCTGGTTTTCAGCGGCTGTTCACACTCACAGCTTTGCTGTTCAATTGGCAATCCAGTCAAACCTAGTCAGCTCTTCATTTTCCTGTCCACACAACCCAGCGTTCAGAAATCATTGGAATCTCTACTACAGAAATTTCCATTCATTCACTGTGAATCTGGAAATACTCTGAATCTGCATTCCAGGAAGGCTTTCGTTACACCACTGATGAATGTCCAAGTAATGCAATGCTGCTTCTTAGTGGTCTGTTCACACTCGAAACCGTGCTGTTCATTGGCTATCCACTCAATATCGGTCAGCTCTTCAATATCCTGTCCAGACTATCCAGATTCCTAAATGTTGGCAATCACCACTACAGAATGTTCCATTCAATCACGCGAATCTGGAATTCATCAGAGTCTCCACTCCTGGAAGGTTTTCGTGACACCACTGGTAAATGTCCAAGGAAGACAATGCTGGTTTTAAGCCGCCTGCTAACACACTCAGCCGTGCTGTTCAATTTGCTATCCACCCAACCCTATTCAGCTCTACATTTTCCTGTCCTCATAACCCAACCTTCAGAAATAATTGGTATCTCCTCCACAGAATGTTCCGTTCATTCACTGCGAATCTTAAATTCATCTGACTCTCAACTCCCGGCGGGTTATCGTTACACCACTTGTGAATGTCCAAGTAAGCCAATGCTGGTTTTCAGTGGCCTGTTCATACTAAGAGACGTGCTGTTCATTTGGCTATCCACTCCACCCTGTTCAGCTCTACATTTTCGTGTCCACAAAACCCAGCCTTCAGAAATCATTGGAATCACCACTAGAGAATGTTCCATTCATTCACTGCGAATCTGGAATTCCTCTGAACCTCCACTCCTGGCAGGTTTTCGTTACGCCACTGGTGAATGTCCAAGTAACTCAATACTGGTTTTCAGAGGCATGTTCAACTCGCAGAAGTGCTGTTCAATGGGCTATCCACTCAATATTGGTCAGCTCTTCATTTTCCTCTCCACACAAACCAGCCTTCAGAAATCATTGGGCTCTCCACTACAGACTGTTCCATTCATTCACTGCGATTCTGCAATTCATCTGACTCTCCGCTCCAGGCAGGTTTTCATTACAGCACTGGTGAATGACCAAGTAATCCAATGCTGGTTTTCAGCCGCCTTTTCACACTCGCAGTGTGCTGTTCAATTGTCTATCCACTCAAACCTGGTCAGCCTTTCATTTTCTTTTCCACAATATCAGACTTCAGAAATCATTGGAATCGCCAGTACAGAATGTTCCATTCATTCACTGCCAATCTGGAATTCATCTGAATCTGCACTCCAGGTAGGCTTTCATTACACCACTTATGAATGTCCAAGTAACACAATGCTGGTTTTCAGCGGTCTGTTCACACTCTAAGCCCTGCTTTTTACTGGGTATCCACACAACTGTGGTCAGCTCTTCATTTTCATGTCCAAACAATCCAGACTTGAGAAATCATTGCAATCTCCAGTACAGAATGTTCCATTCATTCACTGCGAATCTGGAATTCAACTGAATCTCCACTACCTGCAGATTTATCTTACACCACTTGTGAATGTCCAAGTAAAACAATGCTGGTTTTCAGAGGCCTGTTCATGTTCGCAGTCGTGCTGTTCAATTGGCTATCCACTCAACCTGTTTTGCTCCTCATTTTCCTGTGCACACAACCCAGCCTTCAGAAATCATTGTAATCTCCACTACAGGATGTTCCATTCATTCACTGGGAATCTGGAATTCATCTGAATCTGCACTCCACGCAGGCTTTCGTTACACCACTGCTGAAAGTCGAAGTAATGCAATACTGGTTTTCAGTGGTCTGTTCACATTCGAAGCCGAGGCTTTTTACAGGCTATCCACTCAACACTGGTCAGCTCTTCATTTTCGTGTCCCCACAATCCAGATTTCAGAAATCATTGCAATCTCCACTACAGAATGTTCCATTCATTCACTGCGAGTCTGGAGTTTATCTGATTCTCCACTCCCGCCTGGTTAACATTACACCACTTGTGAATGTCCAAGTAAGCCAATGCTGGTTTTCAGAGGCCTGTTCATACTCGCAGCCGTGCTGTTTAATTGACAATTCACTCCACCCTGTTCAGCTCTTCATTGTCCCACCACACTACCAGCCTTCAGAAATCTTTGTTATCTCCACTACAGAATGTTCCATTCATTCACTGCGAATCTGGAATTCATCTGACTCTCAACTCCACGCAGGTTTTCATTACACCACTGTTGAATGTCCAAGTAACCCAATGCTGGTTTTCAGCGGCCTGTTCATATTCGCAGCCCTGCTGTTTACTTGGCTATCGATTCAAGCCTGGTCAGCTCTTCATTTTCCTGTCCACACAACACAGGCTTCAGAAATCATTGGAATCTCCTCTACAGAATGTTCCATTCATTCACTGCGAATGTGGAATTCAACTGACTCTCCACTCCATGCAGGTTTTCCTTACACCACTGATGAATGTCCAAGTAACCCAATGCTGGTTTTCAGCTGCATGTTCACACTCGCAGCCATGCTATACAATTGGCTTTCCACTAAATCCTGATTAGTTCTTGATTTTCCTTCCACACGACCCAGCCTTCAGAAATCGTTGGAATCTCCACTAGAGAATGTTCCATTCATTCACTGCGAATCTGGAATTCCTCTGAACCTCCACTCCCGGCAGGTTTTCGTTACACCACTGTTGAATGTCCAAGTAACCCAATGTTTTAAGTGTTTTCTTCACAAGCGCAGTGGTGCTGTTCAATTGGCTATCCACTCAACCCTGGCCAGCTCTACATTTTCCTGTCCACACCACAGAGACTGGAGAAATCATTGTTATCTCCACTACAGAATGTTCCATTCATTCACAGCGAATCTGGAATTCATCTGAATCTCCACTCCCGGCAGGTTTTCGTGACACCACTGGTAAATATCCAAGTAAGCCAATGCTGGTTTTAAGTGGCCTGCTCATACTCTCAGCCGTGCTGTTCAATTTGCTATCCACTCAACCCTCTTCAGCTCCATTTTCCTGTCCACATAACCCAAACTTCAGAAACAATTGGTATCTCCTCCACAGAATGTTCCATTCATTGACAGCAAATCTGAAATTCATCTAATTCTCAACTCCCGTCAGGTTTTCGTTACACCACTTGTGAATGTCCAATTAAGCCAAAGCTGGTTTTCAGTGGCCTGTTCTTACTACGAGACGTGCTGTTCATTTGGCTATCCATTCCACCCTGTTCAGCTCTACATTTTCGTGTCCACAAAACCCAGCCTTCAGAAATCATTGGAATCACCACTAGAGAATGTTCCATTCATTCACTGCGAATCTGGAATTCATCTGAATCTCCACTCCCGGCAGGTTTTCATTGCACCACTGCTGAATGTTCAAGTAACGCAATGATGGTTTTCAGCGGTCTATTCACACTCGAACCCGTGCTGTTCACGGTCTAGCGACTCAACACTGGTGAGTTCTTCTTTTTCCAGTTCAGACAATACAAACCTCAGAAACCATTGCAATCTACACTACAGAATGTTTCATTCATTCAGGCGAATCTTGAATTCATCTTGTTCTCCACTCCCAGCAGGTTTTCGTTTCACCACTGGTGAATGTCCAAGCAACCCAAGGCTGGTTTCAGCTGCGTGTTAACACTCGCAGCCGTGCTGTTCAATTGGCTATCCAGTGAACGCTGGTTAGCTCTTGATTTTCCTTCCACACACCGAGCCTTCAGAAATCATTCTTATCTCCACTTCAGAATGTTCCATTCGTTCCCTGCGAATCTGGAATTCCTCTAACTCTCCACACCAGGCAGATTTTCCTAACAACACTGGTGAATGACCAGGTAATCCAATGCTGGTTTTCAGCGGCTGTTCACACTCACAGCCTTGCTGTACAATTGGCAATCCAGTCAAACCTAGTCAGCTCTTCATTTTCCTGTCCACACAACCCAGCGTTCAGAAATCATTGGAATCTCTACTACAGAAATTTCCATTCATTCACTGTGAATCTGGAAATACTCTGAATCTGCATTCCAGGAAGGCTTTCGTTACACCACTGATGAATGTCCAAGTAATGCAATGCTGCTTCTTAGTGGTCTGTTCACACTCGAAACCGTGCTGTTCATTGGCTATCCACTCAATATCGGTCAGCTCTTCAATATCCTGTCCAGACTATCCAGATTCCTAAATGTTGGCAATCACCACTACAGAATGTTCCATTCAATCACGCGAATCTGGAATTCATCAGAGTCTCCACTCCTGGAAGGTTTTCGTGACACCACTGGTAAATGTCCAAGGAAGACAATGCTGGTTTTAAGCCGCCTGCTAACACACTCAGCCGTGCTGTTCAATTTGCTATCCACCCAACCCTATTCAGCTGTACATTTTCCTGTCCTCATAACCCAACCTTCAGAAATAATTGGTATCTCCTCCACAGAATGTTCCGTTCATTCACTGCGAATCTTAAATTCATCTGACTCTCAACTCCCGGCGGGTTATCGTTACACCACTTGTGAATGTCCAAGTAAGCCAATGCTGGTTTTCAGTGGCCTGTTCATACTAAGAGACGTGCTGTTCATTTGGCTATCCACTCCACCCTGTTCAGCTCTACATTTTCATGTCCACAAAACCCAGCCTTCAGAAATCATTGGAATCACCACTAGAGAATGTTCCATTCATTCACTGCGAATCTGGAATTCCTCTGAACCTCCACTCCTGGCAGGTTTTCGTTACGCCACTGGTGAATGTCCAAGTAACTCAATACTGGTTTTCAGAGGCATGTTCAACTCGCAGAAGTGCTGTTCAATGGGCTATCCACTCAATATTGGTCAGCTCTTCATTTTCCTCTCCACACAAACCAGCCTTCAGAAATCATTGGGCTCTCCACTACAGACTGTTCCATTCATTCACTGCGATTCTGCAATTCATCTGACTCTCCGCTCCAGGCAGGTTTTCATTACAGCACTGGTGAATGACCAAGTAATCCAATGCTGGTTTTCAGCCGCCTTTTCACACTCGCAGTGTGCTGTTCAATTGTCTATCCACTCAAACCTGGTCAGCCTTTCATTTTCTTTTCCACAATATCAGACTTCAGAAATCATTGGAATCGCCAGTACAGAATGTTCCATTCATTCACTGCCAATCTGGAATTCATCTGAATCTGCACTCCAGGTAGGCTTTCATTACACCACTTATGAATGTCCAAGTAACACAATGCTGGTTTTCAGCGGTCTGTTCACACTCTAAGCCCTGCTTTTTACTGGGTATCCACACAACTGTGGTCAGCTCTTCATTTTCATGTCCAAACAATCCAGACTTGAGAAATCATTGCAATCTCCAGTACAGAATGTTCCATTCATTCACTGCGAATCTGGAATTCAACTGAATCTCCACTACCTGCAGATTTATCTTACACCACTTGTGAATGTCCAAGTAAAACAATGCTGGTTTTCAGAGGCCTGTTCATGTTCGCAGTCGTGCTGTTCAATTGGCTATCCACTCAACCTGTTTTGCTCCTCATTTTCCTGTGCACACAACCCAGCCTTCAGAAATCATTGTAATCTCCACTACAGGATGTTCCATTCATTCACTGGGAATCTGGAATTCATCTGAATCTGCACTCCACGCAGGCTTTCGTTACACCACTGCTGAAAGTCGAAGTAATGCAATACTGGTTTTCAGTGGTCTGTTCACATTCGAAGCCGAGGCTTTTTACAGGCTATCCACTCAACACTGGTCAGCTCTTCATTTTCGTGTCCCCACAATCCAGATTTCAGAAATCATTGCAATCTCCACTACAGAATGTTCCATTCATTCACTGCGAGTCTGGAGTTTATCTGATTCTCCACTCCCGCCTGGTTAACATTACACCACTTGTGAATGTCCAAGTAAGCCAATGCTGGTTTTCAGAGGCCTGTTCATACTCGCAGCCGTGCTGTTTAATTGACAATTCACTCCACCCTGTTCAGCTCTTCATTGTCCCACCACACTACCAGCCTTCAGAAATCTTTGTTATCTCCACTACAGAATGTTCCATTCATTCACTGCGAATCTGGAATTCATCTGACTCTCAACTCCACGCAGGTTTTCATTACACCACTGTTGAATGTCCAAGTAACCCAATGCTGGTTTTCAGCGGCCTGTTCATATTCGCAGCCCTGCTGTTTACTTGGCTATCGATTCAAGCCTGGTCAGCTCTTCATTTTCCTGTCCACACAACACAGGCTTCAGAAATCATTGGAATCTCCTCTACAGAATGTTCCATTCATTCACTGCGAATGTGGAATTCAACTGACTCTCCACTCCATGCAGGTTTTCCTTACACCACTGATGAATGTCCAAGTAACCCAATGCTGGTTTTCAGCTGCATGTTCACACTCGCAGCCATGCTATACAATTGGCTTTCCACTAAATCCTGATTAGTTCTTGATTTTCCTTCCACACGACCCAGCCTTCAGAAATCGTTGGAATCTCCACTAGAGAATGTTCCATTCATTCACTGCGAATCTGGAATTCCTCTGAACCTCCACTCCCGGCAGGTTTTCGTTACACCACTGTTGAATGTCCAAGTAACCCAATGTTTTAAGTGTTTTCTTCACAAGCGCAGTGGTGCTGTTCAATTGGCTATCCACTCAACCCTGGCCAGCTCTACATTTTCCTGTCCACACCACAGAGACTGGAGAAATCATTGTTATCTCCACTACAGAATGTTCCATTCATTCACAGCGAATCTGGAATTCATCTGAATCTCCACTCCCGGCAGGTTTTCGTGACACCACTGGTAAATATCCAAGTAAGCCAATGCTGGTTTTAAGTGGCCTGCTCATACTCTCAGCCGTGCTGTTCAATTTGCTATCCACTCAACCCTCTTCAGCTCCATTTTCCTGTCCACATAACCCAAACTTCAGAAACAATTGGTATCTCCTCCACAGAATGTTCCATTCATTGACAGCAAATCTGAAATTCATCTAATTCTCAACTCCCGTCAGGTTTTCGTTACACCACTTGTGAATGTCCAATTAAGCCAAAGCTGGTTTTCAGTGGCCTGTTCTTACTACGAGACGTGCTGTTCATTTGGCTATCCATTCCACCCTGTTCAGCTCTACATTTTCGTGTCCACAAAACCCAGCCTTCAGAAATCATTGGAATCACCACTAGAGAATGTTCCATTCATTCACTGCGAATCTGGAATTCATCTGAATCTCCACTCCCGGCAGGTTTTCATTGCACCACTGCTGAATGTTCAAGTAACGCAATGATGGTTTTCAGCGGTCTATTCACACTCGAACCCGTGCTGTTCACGGTCTAGCGACTCAACACTGGTGAGTTCTTCTTTTTCCAGTTCAGACAATACAAACCTCAGAAACCATTGCAATCTACACTACAGAATGTTTCATTCATTCAGGCGAATCTTGAATTCATCTTGTTCTCCACTCCCAGCAGGTTTTCGTTTCACCACTGGTGAATGTCCAAGCAACCCAAGGCTGGTTTCAGCTGCGTGTTAACACTCGCAGCCGTGCTGTTCAATTGGCTATCCAGTGAACGCTGGTTAGCTCTTGATTTTCCTTCCACACACCGAGCCTTCAGAAATCATTCTTATCTCCACTTCAGAATGTTCCATTCGTTCCCTGCGAATCTGGAATTCCTCTGACTCTCCACACCAGGCAGATTTTCCTAACAACACTGGTGAATGACCAGGTAATCCAATGCTGGTTTTCAGCGGCTGTTCACACTCACAGCCTTGCTGTTCAATTGGCAATCCAGTCAAACCTAGTCAGCTCTTCATTTTCCTGTCCACACAACCCAGCGTTCAGAAATCATTGGAATCTCTACTACAGAAATTTCCATTCATTCACTGTGAATCTGGAAATACTCTGAATCTGCATTCCAGGAAGGCTTTCGTTACACCACTGATGAATGTCCAAGTAATGCAATGCTGCTTCTTAGTGGTCTGTTCACACTCGAAACCGTGCTGTTCATTGGCTATCCACTCAATATCGGTCAGCTCTTCAATATCCTGTCCAGACTATCCAGATTCCTAAATGTTGGCAATCACCACTACAGAATGTTCCATTCAATCACGCGAATCTGGAATTCATCAGAGTCTCCACTCCTGGAAGGTTTTCGTGACACCACTGGTAAATGTCCAAGGAAGACAATGCTGGTTTTAAGCCGCCTGCTAACACACTCAGCCGTGCTGTTCAATTTGCTATCCACCCAACCCTATTCAGCTGTACATTTTCCTGTCCTCATAACCCAACCTTCAGAAATAATTGGTATCTCCTCCACAGAATGTTCCGTTCATTCACTGCGAATCTTAAATTCATCTGACTCTCAACTCCCGGCGGGTTATCGTTACACCACTTGTGAATGTCCAAGTAAGCCAATGCTGGTTTTCAGTGGCCTGTTCATACTAAGAGACGTGCTGTTCATTTGGCTATCCACTCCACCCTGTTCAGCTCTACATTTTCATGTCCACAAAACCCAGCCTTCAGAAATCATTGGAATCACCACTAGAGAATGTTCCATTCATTCACTGCGAATCTGGAATTCATCTGAACCTCCACTCCTGGCAGGTTTTCGTTACGCCACTGGTGAATGTCCAAGTAACTCAATACTGGTTTTCAGAGGCATGTTCAACTCGCAGAAGTGCTGTTCAATGGGCTATCCACTCAATATTGGTCAGCTCTTCATTTTCCTCTCCACACAAACCAGCCTTCAGAAATCATTGGGCTCTCCACTACAGACTGTTCCATTCATTCACTGCGATTCTGCAATTCATCTGACTCTCCGCTCCAGGCAGGTTTTCATTACAGCACTGGTGAATGACCAAGTAATCCAATGCTGGTTTTCAGCCGCCTTTTCACACTCGCAGTGTGCTGTTCAATTGTCTATCCACTCAAACCTGGTCAGCCTTTCATTTTCTTTTCCACAATATCAGACTTCAGAAATCATTGGAATCGCCAGTACAGAATGTTCCATTCATTCACTGCCAATCTTTAATTCATCTGAATCTGCACTCCAGGTAGGCTTTCATTACACCACTTATGAATGTCCAAGTAACACAATGCTGGTTTTCAGCGGTCTGTTCACACTCTAAGCCCTGCTTTTTACTGGGTATCCACACAACTGTGGTCAGCTCTTCATTTTCATGTCCAAACAATCCAGACTTGAGAAATCATTGCAATCTCCAGTACAGAATGTTCCATTCATTCACTGCGAATCTGGAATTCAACTGAATCTCCACTACCTGCAGATTTATCTTACACCACTTGTGAATGTCCAAGTAAAACAATGCTGGTTTTCAGAGGCCTGTTCATGTTCGCAGTCGTGCTGTTCAATTGGCTATCCACTCAACCTGTTTTGCTCCTCATTTTCCTGTGCACACAACCCAGCCTTCAGAAATCATTGTAATCTCCACTACAGGATGTTCCATTCATTCACTGGGAATCTGGAATTCATCTGAATCTGCACTCCACGCAGGCTTTCGTTACACCACTGCTGAAAGTCGAAGTAATGCAATACTGGTTTTCAGTGGTCTGTTCACATTCGAAGCCGAGGCTTTTTACAGGCTATCCACTCAACACTGGTCAGCTCTTCATTTTCGTGTCCCCACAATCCAGATTTCAGAAATCATTGCAATCTCCACTACAGAATGTTCCATTCATTCACTGCGAGTCTGGAGTTTATCTGATTCTCCACTCCCGCCTGGTTAACATTACACCACTTGTGAATGTCCAAGTAAGCCAATGCTGGTTTTCAGAGGCCTGTTCATACTCGCAGCCGTGCTGTTTAATTGACAATTCACTCCACCCTGTTCAGCTCTTCATTGTCCCACCACACTACCAGCCTTCAGAAATCTTTGTTATCTCCACTACAGAATGTTCCATTCATTCACTGCGAATCTGGAATTCATCTGACTCTCAACTCCACGCAGGTTTTCATTACACCACTGTTGAATGTCCAAGTAACCCAATGCTGGTTTTCAGCGGCCTGTTCATATTCGCAGCCCTGCTGTTTACTTGGCTATCGATTCAAGCCTGGTCAGCTCTTCATTTTCCTGTCCACACAACACAGACTTCAGAAATCATTGGAATCTCCTCTACAGAATGTTCCATTCATTCACTGCGAATGTGGAATTCAACTGACTCTCCACTCCATGCAGGTTTTCCTTACACCACTGATGAATGTCCAAGTAACCCAATGCTGGTTTTCAGCTGCATGTTCACACTCGCAGCCATGCTATACAATTGGCTTTCCACTAAATCCTGATTAGTTCTTGATTTTCCTTCCACACGACCCAGCCTTCAGAAATCGTTGGAATCTCCACTAGAGAATGTTCCATTCATTCACTGCGAATCTGGAATTCCTCTGAACCTCCACTCCCGGCAGGTTTTCGTTACACCACTGTTGAATGTCCAAGTAACCCAATGTTTTAAGTGTTTTCTTCACAAGCGCAGTGGTGCTGTTCAATTGGCTATCCACTCAACCCTGGCCAGCTCTACATTTTCCTGTCCACACCACAGAGACTGGAGAAATCATTGTTATCTCCACTACAGAATGTTCCATTCATTCACAGCGAATCTGGAATTCATCTGAATCTCCACTCCCGGCAGGTTTTCGTGACACCACTGGTAAATATCCAAGTAAGCCAATGCTGGTTTTAAGTGGCCTGCTCATACTCTCAGCCGTGCTGTTCAATTTGCTATCCACTCAACCCTCTTCAGCTCCATTTTCCTGTCCACATAACCCAAACTTCAGAAACAATTGGTATCTCCTCCACAGAATGTTCCATTCATTGACAGCAAATCTGAAATTCATCTAATTCTCAACTCCCGTCAGGTTTTCGTTACACCACTTGTGAATGTCCAATTAAGCCAAAGCTGGTTTTCAGTGGCCTGTTCTTACTACGAGACGTGCTGTTCATTTGGCTATCCATTCCACCCTGTTCAGCTCTACATTTTCGTGTCCACAAAACCCAGCCTTCAGAAATCATTGGAATCACCACTAGAGAATGTTCCATTCATTCACTGCGAATCTGGAATTCATCTGAATCTCCACTCCCGGCAGGTTTTCATTGCACCACTGCTGAATGTTCAAGTAACGCAATGATGGTTTTCAGCGGTCTATTCACACTCGAACCCGTGCTGTTCACGGTCTAGCGACTCAACACTGGTGAGTTCTTCTTTTTCCAGTTCAGACAATACAAACCTCAGAAACCATTGCAATCTACACTACAGAATGTTTCATTCATTCACGCGAATCTTGAATTCATCTTGTTCTCCACTCCCAGCAGGTTTTCGTTTCACCACTGGTGAATGTCCAAGCAACCCAAGGCTGGTTTCAGCTGCGTGTTAACACTCGCAGCCGTGCTGTTCAATTGGCTATCCAGTGAACGCTGGTTAGCTCTTGATTTTCCTTCCACACACCGAGCCTTCAGAAATCATTCTTATCTCCACTTCAGAATGTTCCATTCGTTCCCTGCGAATCTGGAATTCCTCTGACTCTCCACACCAGGCAGATTTTCCTAACAACACTGGTGAATGACCAGGTAATCCAATGCTGGTTTTCAGCGGCTGTTCACACTCACAGCCTTGCTGTTCAATTGGCAATCCAGTCAAACCTAGTCAGCTCTTCATTTTCCTGTCCACACAACCCAGCGTTCAGAAATCATTGGAATCTCTACTACAGAAATTTCCATTCATTCACTGTGAATCTGGAAATAATCTGAATCTGCATTCCAGGAAGGCTTTCGTTACACCACTGATGAATGTCCAAGTAATGCAATGCTGCTTCTTAGTGGTCTGTTCACACTCGAAACCGTGCTGTTCATTGGCTATCCACTCAATATCGGTCAGCTCTTCAATATCCTGTCCAGACTATCCAGATTCCTAAATGTTGGCAATCACCACTACAGAATGTTCCATTCAATCACGCGAATCTGGAATTCATCAGAGTCTCCACTCCTGGAAGGTTTTCGTGACACCACTGGTAAATGTCCAAGGAAGACAATGCTGGTTTTAAGCCGACTGCTAACACACTCAGCCGTGCTGTTCAATTTGCTATCCACCCAACCCTATTCAGCTGTACATTTTCCTGTCCTCATAACCCAACCTTCAGAAATAATTGGTATCTCCTCCACAGAATGTTCCGTTCATTCACTGCGAATCTTAAATTCATCTGACTCTCAACTCCCGGCGGGTTATCGTTACACCACTTGTGAATGTCCAAGTAAGCCAATGCTGGTTTTCAGTGGCCTGTTCATACTAAGAGACGTGCTGTTCATTTGGCTATCCACTCCACCCTGTTCAGCTCTACATTTTCGTGTCCACAAAACCCAGCCTTCAGAAATCATTGGAATCACCACTAGAGAATGTTCCATTCATTCACTGCGAATCTGGAATTCATCTGAACCTCCACTCCTGGCAGGTTTTCGTTACGCCACTGGTGAATGTCCAAGTAACTCAATACTGGTTTTCAGAGGCATGTTCAACTCGCAGAAGTGCTGTTCAATGGGCTATCCACTCAATATTGGTCAGCTCTTCATTTTCCTCTCCACACAAACCAGCCTTCAGAAATCATTGGGCTCTCCACTACAGACTGTTCCATTCATTCACTGCGATTCTGCAATTCATCTGACTCTCCGCTCCAGGCAGGTTTTCATTACAGCACTGGTGAATGACCAAGTAATCCAATGCTGGTTTTCAGCCGCCTTTTCACACTCGCAGTGTGCTGTTCAATTGTCTATCCACTCAAACCTGGTCAGCCTTTCATTTTCTTTTCCACAATATCAGACTTCAGAAATCATTGGAATCGCCAGTACAGAATGTTCCATTCATTCACTGCCAATCTGGAATTCATCTGAATCTGCACTCCAGGTAGGCTTTCATTACACCACTTATGAATGTCCAAGTAACACAATGCTGGTTTTCAGCGGTCTGTTCACACTCTAAGCCCTGCTTTTTACTGGGTATCCACACAACTGTGGTCAGCTCTTCATTTTCATGTCCAAACAATCCAGACTTGAGAAATCATTGCAATCTCCAGTACAGAATGTTCCATTCATTCACTGCGAATCTGGAATTCAACTGAATCTCTACTACCTGCAGATTTATCTTACACCACTTGTGAATGTCCAAGTAAAACAATGCTGGTTTTCAGAGGCCTGTTCATGTTCGCAGTCGTGCTGTTCAATTGGCTATCCACTCAACCTGTTTTGCTCCTCATTTTCCTGTGCACACAACCCAGCCTTCAGAAATCATTGTAATCTCCACTACAGGATGTTCCATTCATTCACTGGGAATCTGGAATTCATCTGAATCTGCACTCCACGCAGGCTTTCGTTACACCACTGCTGAAAGTCGAAGTAATGCAATACTGGTTTTCAGTGGTCTGTTCACATTCGAAGCCGAGGCTTTTTACAGGCTATCCACTCAACACTGGTCAGCTCTTCATTTTCGTGTCCCCACAATCCAGATTTCAGAAATCATTGCAATCTCCACTACAGAATGTTCCATTCATTCACTGCGAGTCTGGAGTTTATCTGATTCTCCACTCCCGCCTGGTTAACATTACACCACTTGTGAATGTCCAAGTAAGCCAATGCTGGTTTTCAGAGGCCTGTTCATACTCGCAGCCGTGCTGTTTAATTGACAATTCACTCCACCCTGTTCAGCTCTTCATTGTCCCACCACACTACCAGCCTTCAGAAATCTTTGTTATCTCCACTACAGAATGTTCCATTCATTCACTGCGAATCTGGAATTCATCTGACTCTCAACTCCACGCAGGTTTTCATTACACCACTGTTGAATGTCCAAGTAACCCAATGCTGGTTTTCAGCGGCCTGTTCATATTCGCAGCCCTGCTGTTTACTTGGCTATCGATTCAAGCCTGGTCAGCTCTTCATTTTCCTGTCCACACAACACAGGCTTCAGAAATCATTGGAATCTCCTCTACAGAATGTTCCATTCATTCACTGCGAATGTGGAATTCAACTGACTCTCCACTCCATGCAGGTTTTCCTTACACCACTGATGAATGTCCAAGTAACCCAATGCTGGTTTTCAGCTGCATGTTCACACTCGCAGCCATGCTATACAATTGGCTTTCCACTAAATCCTGATTAGTTCTTGATTTTCCTTCCACACGACCCAGCCTTCAGAAATCGTTGGAATCTCCACTAGAGAATGTTCCATTCATTCACTGCGAATCTGGAATTCCTCTGAACCTCCACTCCCGGCAGGTTTTCGTTACACCACTGTTGAATGTCCAAGTAACCCAATGTTTTAAGTGTTTTCTTCACAAGCGCAGTGGTGCTGTTCAATTGGCTATCCACTCAACCCTGGCCAGCTCTACATTTTCCTGTCCACACCACAGAGACTGGAGAAATCATTGTTATCTCCACTACAGAATGTTCCATTCATTCACAGCGAATCTGGAATTCATCTGAATCTCCACTCCCGGCAGGTTTTCGTGACACCACTGGTAAATATCCAAGTAAGCCAATGCTGGTTTTAAGTGGCCTGCTCATACTCTCAGCCGTGCTGTTCAATTTGCTATCCACTCAACCCTCTTCAGCTCCATTTTCCTGTCCACATAACCCAAACTTCAGAAACAATTGGTATCTCCTCCACAGAATGTTCCATTCATTGACGGCAAATCTGAAATTCATCTAATTCTCAACTCCCGTCAGGTTTTCGTTACACCACTTGTGAATGTCCAATTAAGCCAAAGCTGGTTTTCAGTGGCCTGTTCTTACTACGAGACGTGCTGTTCATTTGGCTATCCATTCCACCCTGTTCAGCTCTACATTTTCGTGTCCACAAAACCCAGCCTTCAGAAATCATTGGAATCACCACTAGAGAATGAATGTTCCATTCATTCACTGCGAATCTGGAATTCATCTGAATCTCCACTCCCGGCAGGTTTTCATTGCACCACTGCTGAATGTTCAAGTAACGCAATGATGGTTTTCAGCGGTCTATTCACACTCGAACCCGTGCTGTTCACGGTCTAGCGACTCAACACTGGTGAGTTCTTCTTTTTCCAGTTCAGACAATACAAACCTCAGAAACCATTGCAATCTACACTACAGAATGTTTCATTCATTCACGCGAATCTTGAATTCATCTTGTTCTCCACTCCCAGCAGGTTTTCGTTTCACCACTGGTGAATGTCCAAGCAACCCAAGGCTGGTTTCAGCTGCGTGTTAACACTCGCAGCCGTGCTGTTCAATTGGCTATCCAGTGAACGCTGGTTAGCTCTTGATTTTCCTTCCACACACCGAGCCTTCAGAAATCATTCTTATCTCCACTTCAGAATGTTCCATTCGTTCCCTGCGAATCTGGAATTCCTCTGACTCTCCACACCAGGCAGATTTTCCTAACAACACTGGTGAATGACCAGGTAATCCAATGCTGGTTTTCAGCGGCTGTTCACACTCACAGCCTTGCTGTTCAATTGGCAATCCAGTCAAACCTAGTCAGCTCTTCATTTTCCTGTCCACACAACCCAGCGTTCAGAAATCATTGGAATCTCTACTACAGAAATTTCCATTCATTCACTGTGAATCTGGAAATAATCTGAATCTGCATTCCAGGAAGGCTTTCGTTACACCACTGATGAATGTCCAAGTAATGCAATGCTGCTTCTTAGTGGTCTGTTCACACTCGAAACCGTGCTGTTCATTGGCTATCCACTCAATATCGGTCAGCTCTTCAATATCCTGTCCAGACTATCCAGATTCCTAAATGTTGGCAATCACCACTACAGAATGTTCCATTCAATCACGCGAATCTGGAATTCATCAGAGTCTCCACTCCTGGAAGGTTTTCGTGACACCACTGGTAAATGTCCAAGGAAGACAATGCTGGTTTTAAGCCGCCTGCTAACACACTCAGCCGTGCTGTTCAATTTGCTATCCACCCAACCCTATTCAGCTCTACATTTTCCTGTCCTCATAACCCAACCTTCAGAAATAATTGGTATCTCCTCCACAGAATGTTCCGTTCATTCACTGCGAATCTTAAATTCATCTGACTCTCAACTCCCGGCGGGTTATCGTTACACCACTTGTGAATGTCCAAGTAAGCCAATGCTGGTTTTCAGTGGCCTGTTCATACTAAGAGACGTGCTGTTCATTTGGCTATCCACTCCACCCTGTTCAGCTCTACATTTTCGTGTCCACAAAACCCAGCCTTCAGAAATCATTGGAATCACCACTAGAGAATGTTCCATTCATTCACTGCGAATCTGGAATTCCTCTGAACCTCCACTCCTGGCAGGTTTTCGTTACGCCACTGGTGAATGTCCAAGTAACTCAATACTGGTTTTCAGAGGCATGTTCAACTCGCAGAAGTGCTGTTCAATGGGCTATCCACTCAATATTGGTCAGCTCTTCATTTTCCTCTCCACACAAACCAGCCTTCAGAAATCATTGGGCTCTCCACTACAGACTGTTCCATTCATTCACTGCGATTCTGCAATTCATCTGACTCTCCGCTCCAGGCAGGTTTTCATTACAGCACTGGTGAATGACCAAGTAATCCAATGCTGGTTTTCAGCCGCCTTTTCACACTCGCAGTGTGCTGTTCAATTGTCTATCCACTCAAACCTGGTCAGCCTTTCATTTTCTTTTCCACAATATCAGACTTCAGAAATCATTGGAATCGCCAGTACAGAATGTTCCATTCATTCACTGCCAATCTGGAATTCATCTGAATCTGCACTCCAGGTAGGCTTTCATTACACCACTTATGAATGTCCAAGTAACACAATGCTGGTTTTCAGCGGTCTGTTCACACTCTAAGCCCTGCTTTTTACTGGGTATCCACACAACTGTGGTCAGCTCTTCATTTTCATGTCCAAACAATCCAGACTTGAGAAATCATTGCAATCTCCAGTACAGAATGTTCCATTCATTCACTGCGAATCTGGAATTCAACTGAATCTCCACTACCTGCAGATTTATCTTACACCACTTGTGAATGTCCAAGTAAAACAATGCTGGTTTTCAGAGGCCTGTTCATGTTCGCAGTCGTGCTGTTCAATTGGCTATCCACTCAACCTGTTTTGCTCCTCATTTTCCTGTGCACACAACCCAGCCTTCAGAAATCATTGTAATCTCCACTACAGGATGTTCCATTCATTCACTGGGAATCTGGAATTCATCTGAATCTGCACTCCACGCAGGCTTTCGTTACACCACTGCTGAAAGTCGAAGTAATGCAATACTGGTTTTCAGTGGTCTGTTCACATTCGAAGCCGAGGCTTTTTACAGGCTATCCACTCAACACTGGTCAGCTCTTCATTTTCGTGTCCCCACAATCCAGATTTCAGAAATCATTGCAATCTCCACTACAGAATGTTCCATTCATTCACTGCGAGTCTGGAGTTTATCTGATTCTCCACTCCCGCCTGGTTAACATTACACCACTTGTGAATGTCCAAGTAAGCCAATGCTGGTTTTCAGAGGCCTGTTCATACTCGCAGCCGTGCTGTTTAATTGACAATTCACTCCACCCTGTTCAGCTCTTCATTGTCCCACCACACTACCAGCCTTCAGAAATCTTTGTTATCTCCACTACAGAATGTTCCATTCATTCACTGCGAATCTGGAATTCATCTGACTCTCAACTCCACGCAGGTTTTCATTACACCACTGTTGAATGTCCAAGTAACCCAATGCTGGTTTTCAGCGGCCTGTTCATATTCGCAGCCCTGCTGTTTACTTGGCTATCGATTCAAGCCTGGTCAGCTCTTCATTTTCCTGTCCACACAACACAGGCTTCAGAAATCATTGGAATCTCCTCTACAGAATGTTCCATTCATTCACTGCGAATGTGGAATTCAACTGACTCTCCACTCCATGCAGGTTTTCCTTACACCACTGATGAATGTCCAAGTAACCCAATGCTGGTTTTCAGCTGCATGTTCACACTCGCAGCCATGCTATACAATTGGCTTTCCACTAAATCCTGATTAGTTCTTGATTTTCCTTCCACACGACCCAGCCTTCAGAAATCGTTGGAATCTCCACTAGAGAATGTTCCATTCATTCACTGCGAATCTGGAATTCCTCTGAACCTCCACTCCCGGCAGGTTTTCGTTACACCACTGTTGAATGTCCAAGTAACCCAATGTTTTAAGTGTTTTCTTCACAAGCGCAGTGGTGCTGTTCAATTGGCTATCCACTCAACCCTGGCCAGCTCTACATTTTCCTGTCCACACCACAGAGACTGGAGAAATCATTGTTATCTCCACTACAGAATGTTCCATTCATTCACAGCGAATCTGGAATTCATCTGAATCTCCACTCCCGGCAGGTTTTCGTGACACCACTGGTAAATATCCAAGTAAGCCAATGCTGGTTTTAAGTGGCCTGCTCATACTCTCAGCCGTGCTGTTCAATTTGCTATCCACTCAACCCTCTTCAGCTCCATTTTCCTGTCCACATAACCCAAACTTCAGAAACAATTGGTATCTCCTCCACAGAATGTTCCATTCATTGACGGCAAATCTGAAATTCATCTAATTCTCAACTCCCGTCAGGTTTTCGTTACACCACTTGTGAATGTCCAATTAAGCCAAAGCTGGTTTTCAGTGGCCTGTTCTTACTACGAGACGTGCTGTTCATTTGGCTATCCATTCCACCCTGTTCAGCTCTACATTTTCGTGTCCACAAAACCCAGCCTTCAGAAATCATTGGAATCACCACTAGAGAATGTTCCATTCATTCACTGCGAATCTGGAATTCATCTGAATCTCCACTCCCGGCAGGTTTTCATTGCACCACTGCTGAATGTTCAAGTAACGCAATGATGGTTTTCAGCGGTCTATTCACACTCGAACCCGTGCTGTTCACGGTCTAGCGACTCAACACTGGTGAGTTCTTCTTTTTCCAGTTCAGACAATACAAACCTCAGAAACCATTGCAATCTACACTACAGAATGTTTCATTCATTCAGGCGAATCTTGAATTCATCTTGTTCTCCACTCCCAGCAGGTTTTCGTTTCACCACTGGTGAATGTCCAAGCAACCCAAGGCTGGTTTCAGCTGCGTGTTAACACTCGCAGCCGTGCTGTTCAATTGGCTATCCAGTGAACGCTGGTTAGCTCTTGATTTTCCTTCCACACACCGAGCCTTCAGAAATCATTCTTATCTCCACTTCAGAATGTTCCATTCGTTCCCTGCGAATCTGGAATTCCTCTGACTCTCCACACCAGGCAGATTTTCCTAACAACACTGGTGAATGACCAGGTAATCCAATGCTGGTTTTCAGCGGCTGTTCACACTCACAGCCTTGCTGTTCAATTGGCAATCCAGTCAAACCTAGTCAGCTCTTCATTTTCCTGTCCACGCAACCCAGCGTTCAGAAATCATTGGAATCTCTACTACAGAAATTTCCATTCATTCACTGTGAATCTGGAAATACTCTGAATCTGCATTCCAGGAAGGCTTTCGTTACACCACTGATGAATGTCCAAGTAATGCAATGCTGCTTCTTAGTGGTCTGTTCACACTCGAAACCGTGCTGTTCATTGGCTATCCACTCAATATCGGTCAGCTCTTCAATATCCTGTCCAGACTATCCAGATTCCTAAATGTTGGCAATCACCACTACAGAATGTTCCATTCAATCACGCGAATCTGGAATTCATCAGAGTCTCCACTCCTGGAAGGTTTTCGTGACACCACTGGTAAATGTCCAAGGAAGACAATGCTGGTTTTAAGCCGCCTGCTAACACACTCAGCCGTGCTGTTCAATTTGCTATCCACCCAACCCTATTCAGCTCTACATTTTCCTGTCCTCATAACCCAACCTTCAGAAATAATTGGTATCTCCTCCACAGAATGTTCCGTTCATTCACTGCGAATCTTAAATTCATCTGACTCTCAACTCCCGGCGGGTTATCGTTACACCACTTGTGAATGTCCAAGTAAGCCAATGCTGGTTTTCAGTGGCCTGTTCATACTAAGAGACGTGCTGTTCATTTGGCTATCCACTCCACCCTGTTCAGCTCTACATTTTCGTGTCCACAAAACCCAGCCTTCAGAAATCATTGGAATCACCACTAGAGAATGTTCCATTCATTCACTGCGAATCTGGAATTCCTCTGAACCTCCACTCCTGGCAGGTTTTCGTTACGCCACTGGTGAATGTCCAAGTAACTCAATACTGGTTTTCAGAGGCATGTTCAACTCGCAGAAGTGCTGTTCAATGGGCTCTCCACTCAATATTGGTCAGCTCTTCATTTTCCTCTCCACACAAACCAGCCTTCAGAAATCATTGGGCTCTCCACTACAGACTGTTCCATTCATTCACTGCGATTCTGCAATTCATCTGACTCTCCGCTCCAGGCAGGTTTTCATTACAGCACTGGTGAATGACCAAGTAATCCAATGCTGGTTTTCAGCCGCCTTTTCACACTCGCAGTGTGCTGTTCAATTGTCTATCCACTCAAACCTGGTCAGCCTTTCATTTTCTTTTCCACAATATCAGACTTCAGAAATCATTGGAATCGCCAGTACAGAATGTTCCATTCATTCACTGCCAATCTGGAATTCATCTGAATCTGCACTCCAGGTAGGCTTTCATTACACCACTTATGAATGTCCAAGTAACACAATGCTGGTTTTCAGCGGTCTGTTCACACTCTAAGCCCTGCTTTTTACTGGGTATCCACACAACTGTGGTCAGCTCTTCATTTTCATGTCCAAACAATCCAGACTTGAGAAATCATTGCAATCTCCAGTACAGAATGTTCCATTCATTCACTGCGAATCTGGAATTCAACTGAATCTCCACTACCTGCAGATTTATCTTACACCACTTGTGAATGTCCAAGTAAAACAATGCTGGTTTTCAGAGGCCTGTTCATGTTCGCAGTCGTGCTGTTCAATTGGCTATCCACTCAACCTGTTTTGCTCCTCATTTTCCTGTGCACACAACCCAGCCTTCAGAAATCATTGTAATCTCCACTACAGGATGTTCCATTCATTCACTGGGAATCTGGAATTCATCTGAATCTGCACTCCACGCAGGCTTTCGTTACACCACTGCTGAAAGTCGAAGTAATGCAATACTGGTTTTCAGTGGTCTGTTCACATTCGAAGCCGAGGCTTTTTACAGGCTATCCACTCAACACTGGTCAGCTCTTCATTTTCGTGTCCCCACAATCCAGATTTCAGAAATCATTGCAATCTCCACTACAGAATGTTCCATTCATTCACTGCGAGTCTGGAGTTTATCTGATTCTCCACTCCCGCCTGGTTAACATTACACCACTTGTGAATGTCCAAGTAAGCCAATGCTGGTTTTCAGAGGCCTGTTCATACTCGCAGCCGTGCTGTTTAATTGACAATTCACTCCACCCTGTTCAGCTCTTCATTGTCCCACCACACTACCAGCCTTCAGAAATCTTTGTTATCTCCACTACAGAATGTTCCATTCATTCACTGCGAATCTGGAATTCATCTGACTCTCAACTCCACGCAGGTTTTCATTACACCACTGTTGAATGTCCAAGTAACCCAATGCTGGTTTTCAGCGGCCTGTTCATATTCGCAGCCCTGCTGTTTACTTGGCTATCGATTCAAGCCTGGTCAGCTCTTCATTTTCCTGTCCACACAACACAGGCTTCAGAAATCATTGGAATCTCCTCTACAGAATGTTCCATTCATTCACTGCGAATGTGGAATTCAACTGACTCTCCACTCCATGCAGGTTTTCCTTACACCACTGATGAATGTCCAAGTAACCCAATGCTGGTTTTCAGCTGCATGTTCACACTCGCAGCCATGCTATACAATTGGCTTTCCACTAAATCCTGATTAGTTCTTGATGTTCCTTCCACACGACCCAGCCTTCAGAAATCGTTGGAATCTCCACTAGAGAATGTTCCATTCATTCACTGCGAATCTGGAATTCCTCTGAACCTCCACTCCCGGCAGGTTTTCGTTACACCACTGTTGAATGTCCAAGTAACCCAATGTTTTAAGTGTTTTCTTCACAAGCGCAGTGGTGCTGTTCAATTGGCTATCCACTCAACCCTGGCCAGCTCTACATTTTCCTGTCCACACCACAGAGACTGGAGAAATCATTGTTATCTCCACTACAGAATGTTCCATTCATTCACAGCGAATCTGGAATTCATCTGAATCTCCACTCCCGGCAGGTTTTCGTGACACCACTGGTAAATATCCAAGTAAGCCAATGCTGGTTTTAAGTGGCCTGCTCATACTCTCAGCCGTGCTGTTCAATTTGCTATCCACTCAACCCTCTTCAGCTCCATTTTCCTGTCCACATAACCCAAACTTCAGAAACAATTGGTATCTCCTCCACAGAATGTTCCATTCATTGACGGCAAATCTGAAATTCATCTAATTCTCAACTCCCGTCAGGTTTTCGTTACACCACTTGTGAATGTCCAATTAAGCCAAAGCTGGTTTTCAGTGGCCTGTTCTTACTACGAGACGTGCTGTTCATTTGGCTATCCATTCCACCCTGTTCAGCTCTACATTTTCGTGTCCACAAAACCCAGCCTTCAGAAATCATTGGAATCACCACTAGAGAATGTTCCATTCATTCACTGCGAATCTGGAATTCATCTGAATCTCCACTCCCGGCAGGTTTTCATTGCACCACTGCTGAATGTTCAAGTAACGCAATGATGGTTTTCAGCGGTCTATTCACACTCGAACCCGTGCTGTTCACGGTCTAGCGACTCAACACTGGTGAGTTCTTCTTTTTCCAGTTCAGACAATACAAACCTCAGAAACCATTGCAATCTACACTACAGAATGTTTCATTCATTCAGGCGAATCTTGAATTCATCTGGTTCTCCACTCCCAGCAGGTTTTCGTTTCACCACTGGTGAATGTCCAAGCAACCCAAGGCTGGTTTCAGCTGCGTGTTAACACTCGCAGCCGTGCTGTTCAATTGGCTATCCAGTGAACGCTGGTTAGCTCTTGATTTTCCTTCCACACACCGAGCCTTCAGAAATCATTCTTATCTCCACTTCAGAATGTTCCATTCGTTCCCTGCGAATCTGGAATTCCTCTGACTCTCCACACCAGGCAGATTTTCCTAACAACACTGGTGAATGACCAGGTAATCCAATGCTGGTTTTCAGCGGCTGTTCACACTCACAGCCTTGCTGTTCAATTGGCAATCCAGTCAAACCTAGTCAGCTCTTCATTTTCCTGTCCACACAACCCAGCGTTCAGAAATCATTGGAATCTCTACTACAGAAATTTCCATTCATTCACTGTGAATCTGGAAATACTCTGAATCTGCATTCCAGGAAGGCTTTCGTTACACCACTGATGAATGTCCAAGTAATGCAATGCTGCTTCTTAGTGGTCTGTTCACACTCGAAACCGTGCTGTTCATTGGCTATCCACTCAATATCGGTCAGCTCTTCAATATCCTGTCCAGACTATCCAGATTCCTAAATGTTGGCAATCACCACTACAGAATGTTCCATTCAATCACGCGAATCTGGAATTCATCAGAGTCTCCACTCCTGGAAGGTTTTCGTGACACCACTGGTAAATGGCCAAGGAAGACAATGCTGGTTTTAAGCCGCCTGCTAACACACTCAGCCGTGCTGTTCAATTTGCTATCCACCCAACCCTATTCAGCTCTACATTTTCCTGTCCTCATAACCCAACCTTCAGAAATAATTGGTATCTCCTCCACAGAATGTTCCGTTCATTCACTGCGAATCTTAAATTCATCTGACTCTCAACTCCCGGCGGGTTATCCTTACACCACTTGTGAATGTCCAAGTAAGCCAATGCTGGTTTTCAGTGGCCTGTTCATACTAAGAGACGTGCTGTTCATTTGGCTATCCACTCCACCCTGTTCAGCTCTACATTTTCGTGTCCACAAAACCCAGCCTTCAGAAATCATTGGAATCACCACTAGAGAATGTTCCATTCATTCACTGCGAATCTGGAATTCATCTGAACCTCCACTCCTGGCAGGTTTTCGTTACGCCACTGGTGAATGTCCAAGTAACTCAATACTGGTTTTCAGAGGCATGTTCAACTCGCAGAAGTGCTGTTCAATGGGCTATCCACTCAATATTGGTCAGCTCTTCATTTTCCTCTCCACACAAACCAGCCTTCAGAAATCATTGGGCTCTCCACTACAGACTGTTCCATTCATTCACTGCGATTCTGCAATTCATCTGACTCTCCGCTCCAGGCAGGTTTTCATTACAGCACTGGTGAATGACCAAGTAATCCAATGCTGGTTTTCAGCCGCCTTTTCACACTCGCAGTGTGCTGTTCAATTGTCTATCCACTCAAACCTGGTCAGCCTTTCATTTTCTTTTCCACAATATCAGACTTCAGAAATCATTGGAATCGCCAGTACAGAATGTTCCATTCATTCACTGCCAATCTGGAATTCATCTGAATCTGCACTCCAGGTAGGCTTTCATTACACCACTTATGAATGTCCAAGTAACACAATGCTGGTTTTCAGCGGTCTGTTCACACTCTAAGCCCTGCTTTTTACTGGGTATCCACACAACTGTGTTCAGCTCTTCATTTTCATGTCCAAACAATCCAGACTTGAGAAATCATTGCAATCTCCAGTACAGAATGTTCCATTCATTCACTGCGAATCTGGAATTCAACTGAATCTCCACTACCTGCAGATTTATCTTACACCACTTGTGAATGTCCAAGTAAAACAATGCTGGTTTTCAGAGGCCTGTTCATGTTCGCAGTCGTGCTGTTCAATTGGCTATCCACTCAACCTGTTTTGCTCCTCATTTTCCTGTGCACACAACCCAGCCTTCAGAAATCATTGTAATCTCCACTACAGGATGTTCCATTCATTCACTGGGAATCTGGAATTCATCTGAATCTGCACTCCACGCAGGCTTTCGTTACACCACTGCTGAAAGTCGAAGTAATGCAATACTGGTTTTCAGTGGTCTGTTCACATTCGAAGCCGAGGCTTTTTACAGGCTATCCACTCAACACTGGTCAGCTCTTCATTTTCGTGTCCCCACAATCCAGATTTCAGAAATCATTGCAATCTCCACTACAGAATGTTCCATTCATTCACTGCGAGTCTGGAGTTTATCTGATTCTCCACTCCCGCCTGGTTAACATTACACCACTTGTGAATGTCCAAGTAAGCCAATGCTGGTTTTCAGAGGCCTGTTCATACTCGCAGCCGTGCTGTTTAATTGACAATTCACTCCACCCTGTTCAGCTCTTCATTGTCCCACCACACTACCAGCCTTCAGAAATCTTTGTTATCTCCACTACAGAATGTTCCATTCATTCACTGCGAATCTGGAATTCATCTGACTCTCAACTCCACGCAGGTTTTCATTACACCACTGTTGAATGTCCAAGTAACCCAATGCTGGTTTTCAGCGGCCTGTTCATATTCGCAGCCCTGCTGTTTACTTGGCTATCGATTCAAGCCTGGTCAGCTCTTCATTTTCCTGTCCACACAACACAGGCTTCAGAAATCATTGGAATCTCCTCTACAGAATGTTCCATTCATTCACTGCGAATGTGGAATTCAACTGACTCTCCACTCCATGCAGGTTTTCCTTACACCACTGATGAATGTCCAAGTAACCCAATGCTGGTTTTCAGCTGCATGTTCACACTCGCAGCCATGCTATACAATTGGCTTTCCACTAAATCCTGATTAGTTCTTGATGTTCCTTCCACACGACCCAGCCTTCAGAAATCGTTGGAATCTCCACTAGAGAATGTTCCATTCATTCACTGCGAATCTGGAATTCCTCTGAACCTCCACTCCCGGCAGGTTTTCGTTACACCACTGTTGAATGTCCAAGTAACCCAATGTTTTAAGTGTTTTCTTCACAAGCGCAGTGGTGCTGTTCAATTGGCTATCCACTCAACCCTGGCCAGCTCTACATTTTCCTGTCCACACCACAGAGACTGGAGAAATCATTGTTATCTCCACTACAGAATGTTCCATTCATTCACAGCGAATCTGGAATTCATCTGAATCTCCACTCCCGGCAGGTTTTCGTGACACCACTGGTAAATATCCAAGTAAGCCAATGCTGGTTTTAAGTGGCCTGCTCATACTCTCAGCCGTGCTGTTCAATTTGCTATCCACTCAACCCTCTTCAGCTCCATTTTCCTGTCCACATAACCCAAACTTCAGAAACAATTGGTATCTCCTCCACAGAATGTTCCATTCATTGACGGCAAATCTGAAATTCATCTAATTCTCAACTCCCGTCAGGTTTTCGTTACACCACTTGTGAATGTCCAATTAAGCCAAAGCTGGTTTTCAGTGGCCTGTTCTTACTACGAGACGTGCTGTTCATTTGGCTATCCATTCCACCCTGTTCAGCTCTACATTTTCGTGTCCACAAAACCCAGCCTTCAGAAATCATTGGAATCACCACTAGAGAATGTTCCATTCATTCACTGCGAATCTGGAATTCATCTGAATCTCCACTCCCGGCAGGTTTTCATTGCACCACTGCTGAATGTTCAAGTAACGCAATGATGGTTTTCAGCGGTCTATTCACACTCGAACCCGTGCTGTTCACGGTCTAGCGACTCAACACTGGTGAGTTCTTCTTTTTCCAGTTCAGACAATACAAACCTCAGAAACCATTGCAATCTACACTACAGAATGTTTCATTCATTCAGGCGAATCTTGAATTCATCTTGTTCTCCACTCCCAGCAGGTTTTCGTTTCACCACTGGTGAATGTCCAAGCAACCCAAGGCTGGTTTCAGCTGCGTGTTAACACTCGCAGCCGTGCTGTTCAATTGGCTATCCAGTGAACGCTGGTTAGCTCTTGATTTTCCTTCCACACACCGAGCCTTCAGAAATCATTCTTATCTCCACTTCAGAATGTTCCATTCGTTCCCTGCGAATCTGGAATTCCTCTGACTCTCCACACCAGGCAGATTTTCCTAACAACACTGGTGAATGACCAGGTAATCCAATGCTGGTTTTCAGCGGCTGTTCACACTCACAGCCTTGCTGTTCAATTGGCAATCCAGTCAAACCTAGTCAGCTCTTCATTTTCCTGTCCACACAACCCAGCGTTCAGAAATCATTGGAATCTCTACTACAGAAATTTCCATTCATTCACTGTGAATCTGGAAATACTCTGAATCTGCATTCCAGGAAGGCTTTCGTTACACCACTGATGAATGTCCAAGTAATGCAATGCTGCTTCTTAGTGGTCTGTTCACACTCGAAACCGTGCTGTTCATTGGCTATCCACTCAATATCGGTCAGCTCTTCAATATCCTGTCCAGACTATCCAGATTCCTAAATGTTGGCAATCACCACTACAGAATGTTCCATTCAATCACGCGAATCTGGAATTCATCAGAGTCTCCACTCCTGGAAGGTTTTCGTGACACCACTGGTAAATGTCCAAGGAAGACAATGCTGGTTTTAAGCCGCCTGCTAACACACTCAGCCGTGCTGTTCAATTTGCTATCCACCCAACCCTATTCAGCTCTACATTTTCCTGTCCTCATAACCCAACCTTCAGAAATAATTGGTATCTCCTCCACAGAATGTTCCGTTCATTCACTGCGAATCTTAAATTCATCTGACTCTCAACTCCCGGCGGGTTATCGTTACACCACTTGTGAATGTCCAAGTAAGCCAATGCTGGTTTTCAGTGGCCTGTTCATACTAAGAGACGTGCTGTTCATTTGGCTATCCACTCCACCCTGTTCAGCTCTACATTTTCGTGTCCACAAAACCCAGCCTTCAGAAATCATTGGAATCACCACTAGAGAATGTTCCATTCATTCACTGCGAATCTGGAATTCCTCTGAACCTCCACTCCTGGCAGGTTTTCGTTACGCCACTGGTGAATGTCCAAGTAACTCAATACTGGTTTTCAGAGGCATGTTCAACTCGCAGAAGTGCTGTTCAATGGGCTATCCACTCAATATTGGTCAGCTCTTCATTTTCCTCTCCACACAAACCAGCCTTCAGAAATCATTGGGCTCTCCACTACAGACTGTTCCATTCATTCACTGCGATTCTGCAATTCATCTGACTCTCCGCTCCAGGCAGGTTTTCATTACAGCACTGGTGAATGACCAAGTAATCCAATGCTGGTTTTCAGCCGCCTTTTCACACTCGCAGTGTGCTGTTCAATTGTCTATCCACTCAAACCTGGTCAGCCTTTCATTTTCTTTTCCACAATATCAGACTTCAGAAATCATTGGAATCGCCAGTACAGAATGTTCCATTCATTCACTGCCAATCTGGAATTCATCTGAATCTGCACTCCAGGTAGGCTTTCATTACACCACTTATGAATGTCCAAGTAACACAATGCTGGTTTTCAGCGGTCTGTTCACACTCTAAGCCCTGCTTTTTACTGGGTATCCACACAACTGTGGTCAGCTCTTCATTTTCATGTCCAAACAATCCAGACTTGAGAAATCATTGCAATCTCCAGTACAGAATGTTCCATTCATTCACTGCGAATCTGGAATTCAACTGAATCTCCACTACCTGCAGATTTATCTTACACCACTTGTGAATGTCCAAGTAAAACAATGCTGGTTTTCAGAGGCCTGTTCATGTTCGCAGTCGTGCTGTTCAATTGGCTATCCACTCAACCTGTTTTGCTCCTCATTTTCCTGTGCACACAACCCAGCCTTCAGAAATCATTGTAATCTCCACTACAGGATGTTCCATTCATTCACTGGGAATCTGGAATTCATCTGAATCTGCACTCCACGCAGGCTTTCGTTACACCACTGCTGAAAGTCGAAGTAATGCAATACTGGTTTTCAGTGGTCTGTTCACATTCGAAGCCGAGGCTTTTTACAGGCTATCCACTCAACACTGGTCAGCTCTTCATTTTCGTGTCCCCACAATCCAGATTTCAGAAATCATTGCAATCTCCACTACAGAATGTTCCATTCATTCACTGCGAGTCTGGAGTTTATCTGATTCTCCACTCCCGCCTGGTTAACATTACACCACTTGTGAATGTCCAAGTAAGCCAATGCTGGTTTTCAGAGGCCTGTTCATACTCGCAGCCGTGCTGTTTAATTGACAATTCACTCCACCCTGTTCAGCTCTTCATTGTCCCACCACACTACCAGCCTTCAGAAATCTTTGTTATCTCCACTACAGAATGTTCCATTCATTCACTGCGAATCTGGAATTCATCTGACTCTCAACTCCACGCAGGTTTTCATTACACCACTGTTGAATGTCCAAGTAACCCAATGCTGGTTTTCAGCGGCCTGTTCATATTCGCAGCCCTGCTGTTTACTTGGCTATCGATTCAAGCCTGGTCAGCTCTTCATTTTCCTGTCCACACAACACAGGCTTCAGAAATCATTGGAATCTCCTCTACAGAATGTTCCATTCATTCACTGCGAATGTGGAATTCAACTGACTCTCCACTCCATGCAGGTTTTCCTTACACCACTGATGAATGTCCAAGTAACCCAATGCTGGTTTTCAGCTGCATGTTCACACTCGCAGCCATGCTATACAATTGGCTTTCCACTAAATCCTGATTAGTTCTTGATTTTCCTTCCACACGACCCAGCCTTCAGAAATCGTTGGAATCTCCACTAGAGAATGTTCCATTCATTCACTGCGAATCTGGAATTCCTCTGAACCTCCACTCCCGGCAGGTTTTCGTTACACCACTGTTGAATGTCCAAGTAACCCAATGTTTTAAGTGTTTTCTTCACAAGCGCAGTGGTGCTGTTCAATTGGCTATCCACTCAACCCTGGCCAGCTCTACATTTTCCTGTCCACACCACAGAGACTGGAGAAATCATTGTTATCTCCACTACAGAATGTTCCATTCATTCACAGCGAATCTGGAATTCATCTGAATCTCCACTCCCGGCAGGTTTTCGTGACACCACTGGTAAATATCCAAGTAAGCCAATGCTGGTTTTAAGTGGCCTGCTCATACTCTCAGCCGTGCTGTTCAATTTGCTATCCACTCAACCCTCTTCAGCTCCATTTTCCTGTCCACATAACCCAAACTTCAGAAACAATTGGTATCTCCTCCACAGAATGTTCCATTCATTGACGGCAAATCTGAAATTCATCTAATTCTCAACTCCCGTCAGGTTTTCGTTAGACCACTTGTGAATGTCCAATTAAGCCAAAGCTGGTTTTCAGTGGCCTGTTCTTACTACGAGACGTGCTGTTCATTTGGCTATCCATTCCACCCTGTTCAGCTCTACATTTTCGTGTCCACAAAACCCAGCCTTCAGAAATCATTGGAATCACCACTAGAGAATGTTCCATTCATTCACTGCGAATCTGGAATTCATCTGAATCTCCACTCCCGGCAGGTTTTCATTGCACCACTGCTGAATGTTCAAGTAACGCAATGATGGTTTTCAGCGGTCTATTCACACTCGAACCCGTGCTGTTCACGGTCTAGCGACTCAACACTGGTGAGTTCTTCTTTTTCCAGTTCAGACAATACAAACCTCAGAAACCATTGCAATCTACACTACAGAATGTTTCATTCATTCAGGCGAATCTTGAATTCATCTTGTTCTCCACTCCCAGCAGGTTTTCGTTTCACCACTGGTGAATGTCCAAGCAACCCAAGGCTGGTTTCAGCTGCGTGTTAACACTCGCAGCCGTGCTGTTCAATTGGCTATCCAGTGAACGCTGGTTAGCTCTTGATTTTCCTTCCACACACCGAGCCTTCAGAAATCATTCTTATCTCCACTTCAGAATGTTCCATTCGTTCCCTGCGAATCTGGAATTCCTCTGACTCTCCACACCAGGCAGATTTTCCTAACAACACTGGTGAATGACCAGGTAATCCAATGCTGGTTTTCAGCGGCTGTTCACACTCACAGCCTTGCTGTTCAATTGGCAATCCAGTCAAACCTAGTCAGCTCTTCATTTTCCTGTCCACACAACCCAGCGTTCAGAAATCATTGGAATCTCTACTACAGAAATTTCCATTCATTCACTGTGAATCTGGAAATACTCTGAATCTGCATTCCAGGAAGGCTTTCGTTACACCACTGATGAATGTCCAAGTAATGCAATGCTGCTTCTTAGTGGTCTGTTCACACTCGAAACCGTGCTGTTCATTGGCTATCCACTCAATATCGGTCAGCTCTTCAATATCCTGTCCAGACTATCCAGATTCCTAAATGTTGGCAATCACCACTACAGAATGTTCCATTCAATCACGCGAATCTGGAATTCATCAGAGTCTCCACTCCTGGAAGGTTTTCGTGACACCACTGGTAAATGTCCAAGGAAGACAATGCTGGTTTTAAGCCGCCTGCTAACACACTCAGCCGTGCTGTTCAATTTGCTATCCACCCAACCCTATTCAGCTCTACATTTTCCTGTCCTCATAACCCAACCTTCAGAAATAATTGGTATCTCCTCCACAGAATGTTCCGTTCATTCACTGCGAATCTTAAATTCATCTGACTCTCAACTCCCGGCGGGTTATCGTTACACCACTTGTGAATGTCCAAGTAAGCCAATGCTGGTTTTCAGTGGCCTGTTCATACTAAGAGACGTGCTGTTCATTTGGCTATCCACTCAACCTGTTTTGCTCCTCATTTTCCTGTGCACACAACCCAGCCTTCAGAAATCATTGTAATCTCCACTACAGGATGTTCCATTCATTCACTGGGAATCTGGAATTCATCTGAATCTGCACTCCACGCAGGCTTTCGTTACACCACTGCTGAAAGTCGAAGTAATGCAATACTGGTTTTCAGTGGTCTGTTCACATTCGAAGCCGAGGCTTTTTACAGGCTATCCACTCAACACTGGTCAGCTCTTCATTTTCGTGTCCCCACAATCCAGATTTCAGAAATCATTGCAATCTCCACTACAGAATGTTCCATTCATTCACTGCGAGTCTGGAGTTTATCTGATTCTCCACTCCCGCCTGGTTAACATTACACCACTTGTGAATGTCCAAGTAAGCCAATGCTGGTTTTCAGAGGCCTGTTCATACTCGCAGCCGTGCTGTTTAATTGACAATTCACTCCACCCTGTTCAGCTCTTCATTGTCCCACCACACTACCAGCCTTCAGAAATCTTTGTTATCTCCACTACAGAATGTTCCATTCATTCACTGCGAATCTGGAATTCATCTGACTCTCAACTCCACGCAGGTTTTCATTACACCACTGTTGAATGTCCAAGTAACCCAATGCTGGTTTTCAGCGGCCTGTTCATATTCGCAGCCCTGCTGTTTACTTGGCTATCGATTCAAGCCTGGTCAGCTCTTCATTTTCCTGTCCACACAACACAGGCTTCAGAAATCATTGGAATCTCCTCTACAGAATGTTCCATTCATTCACTGCGAATGTGGAATTCAACTGACTCTCCACTCCATGCAGGTTTTCCTTACACCACTGATGAATGTCCAAGTAACCCAATGCTGGTTTTCAGCTGCATGTTCACACTCGCAGCCATGCTATACAATTGGCTTTCCACTAAATCCTGATTAGTTCTTGATTTTCCTTCCACACGACCCAGCCTTCAGAAATCGTTGGAATCTCCACTAGAGAATGTTCCATTCATTCACTGCGAATCTGGAATTCCTCTGAACCTCCACTCCCGGCAGGTTTTCGTTACACCACTGTTGAATGTCCAAGTAACCCAATGTTTTAAGTGTTTTCTTCACAAGCGCAGTGGTGCTGTTCAATTGGCTATCCACTCAACCCTGGCCAGCTCTACATTTTCCTGTCCACACCACAGAGACTGGAGAAATCATTGTTATCTCCACTACAGAATGTTCCATTCATTCACAGCGAATCTGGAATTCATCTGAATCTCCACTCCCGGCAGGTTTTCGTGACACCACTGGTAAATATCCAAGTAAGCCAATGCTGGTTTTAAGTGGCCTGCTCATACTCTCAGCCGTGCTGTTCAATTTGCTATCCACTCAACCCTCTTCAGCTCCATTTTCCTGTCCACATAACCCAAACTTCAGAAACAATTGGTATCTCCTCCACAGAATGTTCCATTCATTGACGGCAAATCTGAAATTCATCTAATTCTCAACTCCCGTCAGGTTTTCGTTACACCACTTGTGAATGTCCAATTAAGCCAAAGCTGGTTTTCAGTGGCCTGTTCTTACTACGAGACGTGCTGTTCATTTGGCTATCCATTCCACCCTGTTCAGCTCTACATTTTCGTGTCCACAAAACCCAGCCTTCAGAAATCATTGGAATCACCACTAGAGAATGTTCCATTCATTCACTGCGAATCTGGAATTCATCTGAATCTCCACTCCCGGCAGGTTTTCATTGCACCACTGCTGAATGTTCAAGTAACGCAATGATGGTTTTCAGCGGTCTATTCACACTCGAACCCGTGCTGTTCACGGTCTAGCGACTCAACACTGGTGAGTTCTTCTTTTTCCAGTTCAGACAATACAAACCTCAGAAACCATTGCAATCTACACTACAGAATGTTTCATTCATTCAGGCGAATCTTGAATTCATCTTGTTCTCCACTCCCAGCAGGTTTTCGTTTCACCACTGGTGAATGTCCAAGCAACCCAAGGCTGGTTTCAGCTGCGTGTTAACACTCGCAGCCGTGCTGTTCAATTGGCTATCCAGTGAACGCTGGTTAGCTCTTGATTTTCCTTCCACACACCGAGCCTTCAGAAATCATTCTTATCTCCACTTCAGAATGTTCCATTCGTTCCCTGCGAATCTGGAATTCCTCTGACTCTCCACACCAGGCAGATTTTCCTAACAACACTGGTGAATGACCAGGTAATCCAATGCTGGTTTTCAGCGGCTGTTCACACTCACAGCCTTGCTGTTCAATTGGCAATCCAGTCAAACCTAGTCAGCTCTTCATTTTCCTGTCCACACAACCCAGCGTTCAGAAATCATTGGAATCTCTACTACAGAAATTTCCATTCATTCACTGTGAATCTGGAAATACTCTGAATCTGCATTCCAGGAAGGCTTTCGTTACACCACTGATGAATGTCCAAGTAATGCAATGCTGCTTCTTAGTGGTCTGTTCACACTCGAAACCGTGCTGTTCATTGGCTATCCACTCAATATCGGTCAGCTCTTCAATATCCTGTCCAGACTATCCAGATTCCTAAATGTTGGCAATCACCACTACAGAATGTTCCATTCAATCACGCGAATCTGGAATTCATCAGAGTCTCCACTCCTGGAAGGTTTTCGTGACACCACTGGTAAATGGCCAAGGAAGACAATGCTGGTTTTAAGCCGCCTGCTAACACACTCAGCCGTGCTGTTCAATTTGCTATCCACCCAACCCTATTCAGCTCTACATTTTCCTGTCCTCATAACCCAACCTTCAGAAATAATTGGTATCTCCTCCACAGAATGTTCCGTTCATTCACTGCGAATCTTAAATTCATCTGACTCTCAACTCCCGGCGGGTTATCGTTACACCACTTGTGAATGTCCAAGTAAGCCAATGCTGGTTTTCAGTGGCCTGTTCATACTAAGAGACGTGCTGTTCATTTGGCTATCCACTCCACCCTGTTCAGCTCTACATTTTCGTGTCCACAAAACCCAGCCTTCAGAAATCATTGGAATCACCACTAGAGAATGTTCCATTCATTCACTGCGAATCTGGAATTCCTCTGAACCTCCACTCCTGGCAGGTTTTCGTTACGCCACTGGTGAATGTCCAAGTAACTCAATACTGGTTTTCAGAGGCATGTTCAACTCGCAGAAGTGCTGTTCAATGGGCTATCCACTCAATATTGGTCAGCTCTTCATTTTCCTCTCCACACAAACCAGCCTTCAGAAATCATTGGGCTCTCCACTACAGACTGTTCCATTCATTCACTGCGATTCTGCAATTCATCTGACTCTCCGCTCCAGGCAGGTTTTCATTACAGCACTGGTGAATGACCAAGTAATCCAATGCTGGTTTTCAGCCGCCTTTTCACACTCGCAGTGTGCTGTTCAATTGTCTATCCACTCAAACCTGGTCAGCCTTTCATTTTCTTTTCCACAATATCAGACTTCAGAAATCATTGGAATCGCCAGTACAGAATGTTCCATTCATTCACTGCCAATCTGGAATTCATCTGAATCTGCACTCCAGGTAGGCTTTCATTACACCACTTATGAATGTCCAAGTAACACAATGCTGGTTTTCAGCGGTCTGTTCACACTCTAAGCCCTGCTTTTTACTGGGTATCCACACAACTGTGGTCAGCTCTTCATTTTCATGTCCAAACAATCCAGACTTGAGAAATCATTGCAATCTCCAGTACAGAATGTTCCATTCATTCACTGCGAATCTGGAATTCAACTGAATCTCCACTACCTGCAGATTTATCTTACACCACTTGTGAATGTCCAAGTAAAACAATGCTGGTTTTCAGAGGCCTGTTCATGTTCGCAGTCGTGCTGTTCAATTGGCTATCCACTCAACCTGTTTTGCTCCTCATTTTCCTGTGCACACAACCCAGCCTTCAGAAATCATTGTAATCTCCACTACAGGATGTTCCATTCATTCACTGGGAATCTGGAATTCATCTGAATCTGCACTCCACGCAGGCTTTCGTTACACCACTGCTGAAAGTCGAAGTAATGCAATACTGGTTTTCAGTGGTCTGTTCACATTCGAAGCCGAGGCTTTTTACAGGCTATCCACTCAACACTGGTCAGCTCTTCATTTTCGTGTCCCCACAATCCAGATTTCAGAAATCATTGCAATCTCCACTACAGAATGTTCCATTCATTCACTGCGAGTCTGGAGTTTATCTGATTCTCCACTCCCGCCTGGTTAACATTACACCACTTGTGAATGTCCAAGTAAGCCAATGCTGGTTTTCAGAGGCCTGTTCATACTCGCAGCCGTGCTGTTTAATTGACAATTCACTCCACCCTGTTCAGCTCTTCATTGTCCCACCACACTACCAGCCTTCAGAAATCTTTGTTATCTCCACTACAGAATGTTCCATTCATTCACTGCGAATCTGGAATTCATCTGACTCTCAACTCCACGCAGGTTTTCATTACACCACTGTTGAATGTCCAAGTAACCCAATGCTGGTTTTCAGCGGCCTGTTCATATTCGCAGCCCTGCTGTTTACTTGGCTATCGATTCAAGCCTGGTCAGCTCTTCATTTTCCTGTCCACACAACACAGGCTTCAGAAATCATTGGAATCTCCTCTACAGAATGTTCCATTCATTCACTGCGAATGTGGAATTCAACTGACTCTCCACTCCATGCAGGTTTTCCTTACACCACTGATGAATGTCCAAGTAACCCAATGCTGGTTTTCAGCTGCATGTTCACACTCGCAGCCATGCTATACAATTGGCTTTCCACTAAATCCTGATTAGTTCTTGATTTTCCTTCCACACGACCCAGCCTTCAGAAATCGTTGGAATCTCCACTAGAGAATGTTCCATTCATTCACTGCGAATCTGGAATTCCTCTGAACCTCCACTCCCGGCAGGTTTTCGTTACACCACTGTTGAATGTCCAAGTAACCCAATGTTTTAAGTGTTTTCTTCACAAGCGCAGTGGTGCTGTTCAATTGGCTATCCACTCAACCCTGGCCAGCTCTACATTTTCCTGTCCACACCACAGAGACTGGAGAAATCATTGTTATCTCCACTACAGAATGTTCCATTCATTCACAGCGAATCTGGAATTCATCTGAATCTCCACTCCCGGCAGGTTTTCGTGACACCACTGGTAAATATCCAAGTAAGCCAATGCTGGTTTTAAGTGGCCTGCTCATACTCTCAGCCGTGCTGTTCAATTTGCTATCCACTCAACCCTCTTCAGCTCCATTTTCCTGTCCACATAACCCAAACTTCAGAAACAATTGGTATCTCCTCCACAGAATGTTCCATTCATTGACGGCAAATCTGAAATTCATCTAATTCTCAACTCCCGTCAGGTTTTCGTTACACCACTTGTGAATGTCCAATTAAGCCAAAGCTGGTTTTCAGTGGCCTGTTCTTACTACGAGACGTGCTGTTCATTTGGCTATCCATTCCACCCTGTTCAGCTCTACATTTTCGTGTCCACAAAACCCAGCCTTCAGAAATCATTGGAATCACCACTAGAGAATGTTCCATTCATTCACTGCGAATCTGGAATTCATCTGAATCTCCACTCCCGGCAGGTTTTCATTGCACCACTGCTGAATGTTCAAGTAACGCAATGATGGTTTTCAGCGGTCTATTCACACTCGAACCCGTGCTGTTCACGGTCTAGCGACTCAACACTGGTGAGTTCTTCTTTTTCCAGTTCAGACAATACAAACCTCAGAAACCATTGCAATCTACACTACAGAATGTTTCATTCATTCAGGCGAATCTTGAATTCATCTTGTTCTCCACTCCCAGCAGGTTTTCGTTTCACCACTGGTGAATGTCCAAGCAACCCAAGGCTGGTTTCAGCTGCGTGTTAACACTCGCAGCCGTGCTGTTCAATTGGCTATCCAGTGAACGCTGGTTAGCTCTTGATTTTCCTTCCACACACCGAGCCTTCAGAAATCATTCTTATCTCCACTTCAGAATGTTCCATTCGTTCCCTGCGAATCTGGAATTCCTCTGACTCTCCACACCAGGCAGATTTTCCTAACAACACTGGTGAATGACCAGGTAATCCAATGCTGGTTTTCAGCGGCTGTTCACACTCACAGCCTTGCTGTTCAATTGGCAATCCAGTCAAACCTAGTCAGCTCTTCATTTTCCTGTCCACACAACCCAGCGTTCAGAAATCATTGGAATCTCTACTACAGAAATTTCCATTCATTCACTGTGAATCTGGAAATACTCTGAATCTGCATTCCAGGAAGGCTTTCGTTACACCACTGATGAATGTCCAAGTAATGCAATGCTGCTTCTTAGTGGTCTGTTCACACTCGAAACCGTGCTGTTCATTGGCTATCCACTCAATATCGGTCAGCTCTTCAATATCCTGTCCAGACTATCCAGATTCCTAAATGTTGGCAATCACCACTACAGAATGTTCCATTCAATCACGCGAATCTGGAATTCATCAGAGTCTCCACTCCTGGAAGGTTTTCGTGACACCACTGGTAAATGTCCAAGGAAGACAATGCTGGTTTTAAGCCGCCTGCTAACACACTCAGCCGTGCTGTTCAATTTGCTATCCACCCAACCCTATTCAGCTCTACATTTTCCTGTCCTCATAACCCAACCTTCAGAAATAATTGGTATCTCCTCCACAGAATGTTCCGTTCATTCACTGCGAATCTTAAATTCATCTGACTCTCAACTCCCGGCGGGTTATCGTTACACCACTTGTGAATGTCCAAGTAAGCCAATGCTGGTTTTCAGTGGCCTGTTCATACTAAGAGACGTGCTGTTCATTTGGCTATCCACTCCACCCTGTTCAGCTCTACATTTTCGTGTCCACAAAACCCAGCCTTCAGAAATCATTGGAATCACCACTAGAGAATGTTCCATTCATTCACTGCGAATCTGGAATTCCTCTGAACCTCCACTCCTGGCAGGTTTTCGTTACGCCACTGGTGAATGTCCAAGTAACTCAATACTGGTTTTCAGAGGCATGTTCAACTCGCAGAAGTGCTGTTCAATGGGCTATCCACTCAATATTGGTCAGCTCTTCATTTTCCTCTCCACACAAACCAGCCTTCAGAAATCATTGGGCTCTCCACTACAGACTGTTCCATTCATTCACTGCGATTCTGCAATTCATCTGACTCTCCGCTCCAGGCAGGTTTTCATTACAGCACTGGTGAATGACCAAGTAATCCAATGCTGGTTTTCAGCCGCCTTTTCACACTCGCAGTGTGCTGTTCAATTGTCTATCCACTCAAACCTGGTCAGCCTTTCATTTTCTTTTCCACAATATCAGACTTCAGAAATCATTGGAATCGCCAGTACAGAATGTTCCATTCATTCACTGCCAATCTGGAATTCATCTGAATCTGCACTCCAGGTAGGCTTTCATTACACCACTTATGAATGTCCAAGTAACACAATGCTGGTTTTCAGCGGTCTGTTCACACTCTAAGCCCTGCTTTTTACTGGGTATCCACACAACTGTGGTCAGCTCTTCATTTTCATGTCCAAACAATCCAGACTTGAGAAATCATTGCAATCTCCAGTACAGAATGTTCCATTCATTCACTGCGAATCTGGAATTCAACTGAATCTCCACTACCTGCAGATTTATCTTACACCACTTGTGAATGTCCAAGTAAAACAATGCTGGTTTTCAGAGGCCTGTTCATGTTCGCAGTCGTGCTGTTCAATTGGCTATCCACTCAACCTGTTTTGCTCCTCATTTTCCTGTGCACACAACCCAGCCTTCAGAAATCATTGTAATCTCCACTACAGGATGTTCCATTCATTCACTGGGAATCTGGAATTCATCTGAATCTGCACTCCACGCAGGCTTTCGTTACACCACTGCTGAAAGTCGAAGTAATGCAATACTGGTTTTCAGTGGTCTGTTCACATTCGAAGCCGAGGCTTTTTACAGGCTATCCACTCAACACTGGTCAGCTCTTCATTTTCGTGTCCCCACAATCCAGATTTCAGAAATCATTGCAATCTCCACTACAGAATGTTCCATTCATTCACTGCGAGTCTGGAGTTTATCTGATTCTCCACTCCCGCCTGGTTAACATTACACCACTTGTGAATGTCCAAGTAAGCCAATGCTGGTTTTCAGAGGCCTGTTCATACTCGCAGCCGTGCTGTTTAATTGACAATTCACTCCACCCTGTTCAGCTCTTCATTGTCCCACCACACTACCAGCCTTCAGAAATCTTTGTTATCTCCACTACAGAATGTTCCATTCATTCACTGCGAATCTGGAATTCATCTGACTCTCAACTCCACGCAGGTTTTCATTACACCACTGTTGAATGTCCAAGTAACCCAATGCTGGTTTTCAGCGGCCTGTTCATATTCGCAGCCCTGCTGTTTACTTGGCTATCGATTCAAGCCTGGTCAGCTCTTCATTTTCCTGTCCACACAACACAGGCTTCAGAAATCATTGGAATCTCCTCTACAGAATGTTCCATTCATTCACTGCGAATGTGGAATTCAACTGACTCTCCACTCCATGCAGGTTTTCCTTACACCACTGATGAATGTCCAAGTAACCCAATGCTGGTTTTCAGCTGCATGTTCACACTCGCAGCCATGCTATACAATTGGCTTTCCACTAAATCCTGATTAGTTCTTGATTTTCCTTCCACACGACCCAGCCTTCAGAAATCGTTGGAATCTCCACTAGAGAATGTTCCATTCATTCACTGCGAATCTGGAATTCCTCTGAACCTCCACTCCCGGCAGGTTTTCGTTACACCACTGTTGAATGTCCAAGTAACCCAATGTTTTAAGTGTTTTCTTCACAAGCGCAGTGGTGCTGTTCAATTGGCTATCCACTCAACCCTGGCCAGCTCTACATTTTCCTGTCCACACCACAGAGACTGGAGAAATCATTGTTATCTCCACTACAGAATGTTCCATTCATTCACAGCGAATCTGGAATTCATCTGAATCTCCACTCCCGGCAGGTTTTCGTGACACCACTGGTAAATATCCAAGTAAGCCAATGCTGGTTTTAAGTGGCCTGCTCATACTCTCAGCCGTGCTGTTCAATTTGCTATCCACTCAACCCTCTTCAGCTCCATTTTCCTGTCCACATAACCCAAACTTCAGAAACAATTGGTATCTCCTCCACAGAATGTTCCATTCATTGACGGCAAATCTGAAATTCATCTAATTCTCAACTCCCGTCAGGTTTTCGTTACACCACTTGTGAATGTCCAATTAAGCCAAAGCTGGTTTTCAGTGGCCTGTTCTTACTACGAGACGTGCTGTTCATTTGGCTATCCATTCCACCCTGTTCAGCTCTACATTTTCGTGTCCACAAAACCCAGCCTTCAGAAATCATTGGAATCACCACTAGAGAATGTTCCATTCATTCACTGCGAATCTGGAATTCATCTGAATCTCCACTCCCGGCAGGTTTTCATTGCACCACTGCTGAATGTTCAAGTAACGCAATGATGGTTTTCAGCGGTCTATTCACACTCGAACCCGTGCTGTTCACGGTCTAGCGACTCAACACTGGTGAGTTCTTCTTTTTCCAGTTCAGACAATACAAACCTCAGAAACCATTGCAATCTACACTACAGAATGTTTCATTCATTCACGCGAATCTTGAATTCATCTTGTTCTCCACTCCCAGCAGGTTTTCGTTTCACCACTGGTGAATGTCCAAGCAACCCAAGGCTGGTTTCAGCTGCGTGTTAACACTCGCAGCCGTGCTGTTCAATTGGCTATCCAGTGAACGCTGGTTAGCTCTTGATTTTCCTTCCACACACCGAGCCTTCAGAAATCATTCTTATCTCCACTTCAGAATGTTCCATTCGTTCCCTGCGAATCTGGAATTCCTCTGACTCTCCACACCAGGCAGATTTTCCTAACAACACTGGTGAATGACCAGGTAATCCAATGCTGGTTTTCAGCGGCTGTTCACACTCACAGCCTTGCTGTTCAATTGGCAATCCAGTCAAACCTAGTCAGCTCTTCATTTTCCTGTCCACACAACCCAGCGTTCAGAAATCATTGGAATCTCTACTACAGAAATTTCCATTCATTCACTGTGAATCTGGAAATACTCTGAATCTGCATTCCAGGAAGGCTTTCGTTACACCACTGATGAATGTCCAAGTAATGCAATGCTGCTTCTTAGTGGTCTGTTCACACTCGAAACCGTGCTGTTCATTGGCTATCCACTCAATATCGGTCAGCTCTTCAATATCCTGTCCAGACTATCCAGATTCCTAAATGTTGGCAATCACCACTACAGAATGTTCCATTCAATCACGCGAATCTGGAATTCATCAGAGTCTCCACTCCTGGAAGGTTTTCGTGACACCACTGGTAAATGTCCAAGGAAGACAATGCTGGTTTTAAGCCGCCTGCTAACACACTCAGCCGTGCTGTTCAATTTGCTATCCACCCAACCCTATTCAGCTCTACATTTTCCTGTCCTCATAACCCAACCTTCAGAAATAATTGGTATCTCCTCCACAGAATGTTCCGTTCATTCACTGCGAATCTTAAATTCATCTGACTCTCAACTCCCGGCGGGTTATCGTTACACCACTTGTGAATGTCCAAGTAAGCCAATGCTGGTTTTCAGTGGCCTGTTCATACTAAGAGACGTGCTGTTCATTTGGCTATCCACTCCACCCTGTTCAGCTCTACATTTTCGTGTCCACAAAACCCAGCCTTCAGAAATCATTGGAATCACCACTAGAGAATGTTCCATTCATTCACTGCGAATCTGAAATTCATCTGAACCTCCACTCCTGGCAGGTTTTCGTTACGCCACTGGTGAATGTCCAAGTAACTCAATACTGGTTTTCAGAGGCATGTTCAACTCGCAGAAGTGCTGTTCAATGGGCTATCCACTCAATATTGGTCAGCTCTTCATTTTCCTCTCCACACAAACCAGCCTTCAGAAATCATTGGGCTCTCCACTACAGACTGTTCCATTCATTCACTGCGATTCTGCAATTCATCTGACTCTCCGCTCCAGGCAGGTTTTCATTACAGCACTGGTGAATGACCAAGTAATCCAATGCTGGTTTTCAGCCGCCTTTTCACACTCGCAGTGTGCTGTTCAATTGTCTATCCACTCAAACCTGGTCAGCCTTTCATTTTCTTTTCCACAATATCAGACTTCAGAAATCATTGGAATCGCCAGTACAGAATGTTCCATTCATTCACTGCCAATCTGGAATTCATCTGAATCTGCACTCCAGGTAGGCTTTCATTACACCACTTATGAATGTCCAAGTAACACAATGCTGGTTTTCAGCGGTCTGTTCACACTCTAAGCCCTGCTTTTTACTGGGTATCCACACAACTGTGGTCAGCTCTTCATTTTCATGTCCAAACAATCCAGACTTGAGAAATCATTGCAATCTCCAGTACAGAATGTTCCATTCATTCACTGCGAATCTGGAATTCAACTGAATCTCCACTACCTGCAGATTTATCTTACACCACTTGTGAATGTCCAAGTAAAACAATGCTGGTTTTCAGAGGCCTGTTCATGTTCGCAGTCGTGCTGTTCAATTGGCTATCCACTCAACCTGTTTTGCTCCTCATTTTCCTGTGCACACAACCCAGCCTTCAGAAATCATTGTAATCTCCACTACAGGATGTTCCATTCATTCACTGGGAATCTGGAATTCATCTGAATCTGCACTCCACGCAGGCTTTCGTTACACCACTACTGAAAGTCGAAGTAATGCAATACTGGTTTTCAGTGGTCTGTTCACATTCGAAGCCGAGGCTTTTTACAGGCTATCCACTCAACACTGGTCAGCTCTTCATTTTCGTGTCCCCACAATCCAGATTTCAGAAATCATTGCAATCTCCACTACAGAATGTTCCATTCATTCACTGCGAGTCTGGAGTTTATCTGATTCTCCACTCCCGCCTGGTTAACATTACACCACTTGTGAATGTCCAAGTAAGCCAATGCTGGTTTTCAGAGGCCTGTTCATACTCGCAGCCGTGCTGTTTAATTGACAATTCACTCCACCCTGTTCAGCTCTTCATTGTCCCACCACACTACCAGCCTTCAGAAATCTTTGTTATCTCCACTACAGAATGTTCCATTCATTCACTGCGAATCTGGAATTCATCTGACTCTCAACTCCACGCAGGTTTTCATTACACCACTGTTGAATGTCCAAGTAACCCAATGCTGGTTTTCAGCGGCCTGTTCATATTCGCAGCCCTGCTGTTTACTTGGCTATCGATTCAAGCCTGGTCAGCTCTTCATTTTCCTGTCCACACAACACAGGCTTCAGAAATCATTGGAATCTCCTCTACAGAATGTTCCATTCATTCACTGCGAATGTGGAATTCAACTGACTCTCCACTCCATGCAGGTTTTCCTTACACCACTGATGAATGTCCAAGTAACCCAATGCTGGTTTTCAGCTGCATGTTCACACTCGCAGCCATGCTATACAATTGGCTTTCCACTAAATCCTGATTAGTTCTTGATTTTCCTTCCACACGACCCAGCCTTCAGAAATCGTTGGAATCTCCACTAGAGAATGTTCCATTCATTCACTGCGAATCTGGAATTCCTCTGAACCTCCACTCCCGGCAGGTTTTCGTTACACCACTGTTGAATGTCCAAGTAACCCAATGTTTTAAGTGTTTTCTTCACAAGCGCAGTGGTGCTGTTCAATTGGCTATCCACTCAACCCTGGCCAGCTCTACATTTTCCTGTCCACACCACAGAGACTGGAGAAATCATTGTTATCTCCACTACAGAATGTTCCATTCATTCACAGCGAATCTGGAATTCATCTGAATCTCCACTCCCGGCAGGTTTTCGTGACACCACTGGTAAATATCCAAGTAAGCCAATGCTGGTTTTAAGTGGCCTGCTCATACTCTCAGCCGTGCTGTTCAATTTGCTATCCACTCAACCCTCTTCAGCTCCATTTTCCTGTCCACATAACCCAAACTTCAGAAACAATTGGTATCTCCTCCACAGAATGTTCCATTCATTGACGGCAAATCTGAAATTCATCTAATTCTCAACTCCCGTCAGGTTTTCGTTACACCACTTGTGAATGTCCAATTAAGCCAAAGCTGGTTTTCAGTGGCCTGTTCTTACTACGAGACGTGCTGTTCATTTGGCTATCCATTCCACCCTGTTCAGCTCTACATTTTCGTGTCCACAAAACCCAGCCTTCAGAGATCATTGGAATCACCACTAGAGAATGTTCCATTCATTCACTGCGAATCTGGAATTCATCTGAATCTCCACTCCCGGCAGGTTTTCATTGCACCACTGCTGAATGTTCAAGTAACGCAATGATGGTTTTCAGCGGTCTATTCACACTCGAACCCGTGCTGTTCACGGTCTAGCGACTCAACACTGGTGAGTTCTTCTTTTTCCAGTTCAGACAATACAAACCTCAGAAACCATTGCAATCTACACTACAGAATGTTTCATTCATTCAGGCGAATCTTGAATTCATCTTGTTCTCCACTCCCAGCAGGTTTTCGTTTCACCACTGGTGAATGTCCAAGCAACCCAAGGCTGGTTTCAGCTGCGTGTTAACACTCGCAGCCGTGCTGTTCAATTGGCTATCCAGTGAACGCTGGTTAGCTCTTGATTTTCCTTCCACACACCGAGCCTTCAGAAATCATTCTTATCTCCACTTCAGAATGTTCCATTCGTTCCCTGCGAATCTGGAATTCCTCTGACTCTCCACACCAGGCAGATTTCCCTAACAACACTGGTGAATGACCAGGTAATCCAATGCTGGTTTTCAGCGGCTGTTCACACTCACAGCCTTGCTGTTCAATTGGCAATCCAGTCAAACCTAGTCAGCTCTTCATTTTCCTGTCCACACAACCCAGCGTTCAGAAATCATTGGAATCTCTATTACAGAAATTTCCATTCATTCACTGTGAATCTGGAAATAATCTGAATCTGCATTCCAGGAAGGCTTTCGTTACACCACTGATGAATGTCCAAGTAATGCAATGCTGCTTCTTAGTGGTCTGTTCACACTCGAAACCGTGCTGTTCATTGGCTATCCACTCAATATCGGTCAGCTCTTCAATATCCTGTCCAGACTATCCAGATTCCTAAATGTTGGCAATCACCACTACAGAATGTTCCATTCAATCACGCGAATCTGGAATTCATCAGAGTCTCCACTCCTGGAAGGTTTTCGTGACACCACTGGTAAATGTCCAAGGAAGACAATGCTGGTTTTAAGCCGCCTGCTAACACACTCAGCCGTGCTGTTCAATTTGCTATCCACCCAACCCTATTCAGCTCTACATTTTCCTGTCCTCATAACCCAACCTTCAGAAATAATTGGTATCTCCTCCACAGAATGTTCCGTTCATTCACTGCGAATCTTAAATTCATCTGACTCTCAACTCCCGGCGGGTTATCGTTACACCACTTGTGAATGTCCAAGTAAGCCAATGCTGGTTTTCAGTGGCCTGTTCATACTAAGAGACGTGCTGTTCATTTGGCTATCCACTCCACCCTGTTCAGCTCTACATTTTCGTGTCCACAAAACCCAGCCTTCAGAAATCATTGGAATCACCACTAGAGAATGTTCCATTCATTCACTGCGAATCTGGAATTCCTCTGAACCTCCACTCCTGGCAGGTTTTCGTTACGCCACTGGTGAATGTCCAAGTAACTCAATACTGGTTTTCAGAGGCATGTTCAACTCGCAGAAGTGCTGTTCAATGGGCTATCCACTCAATATTGGTCAGCTCTTCATTTTCCTCTCCACACAAACCAGCCTTCAGAAATCATTGGGCTCTCCACTACAGACTGTTCCATTCATTCACTGCGATTCTGCAATTCATCTGACTCTCCGCTCCAGGCAGGTTTTCATTACAGCACTGGTGAATGACCAAGTAATCCAATGCTGGTTTTCAGCCGCCTTTTCACACTCGCAGTGTGCTGTTCAATTGTCTATCCACTCAAACCTGGTCAGACTTTCATTTTCTTTTCCACAATATCAGACTTCAGAAATCATTGGAATCGCCAGTACAGAATGTTCCATTCATTCACTGCCAATCTGGAATTCATCTGAATCTGCACTCCAGGTAGGCTTTCATTACACCACTTATGAATGTCCAAGTAACACAATGCTGGTTTTCAGCGGTCTGTTCACACTCTAAGCCCTGCTTTTTACTGGGTATCCACACAACTGTGGTCAGCTCTTCATTTTCATGTCCAAACAATCCAGACTTGAGAAATCATTGCAATCTCCAATACAGAATGTTCCATTCATTCACTGCGAATCTGGAATTCAACTGAATCTCCACTACCTGCAGATTTATCTTACACCACTTGTGAATGTCCAAGTAAAACAATGCTGGTTTTCAGAGGCCTGTTCATGTTCGCAGTCGTGCTGTTCAATTGGCTATCCACTCAACCTGTTTTGCTCCTCATTTTCCTGTGCACACAACCCAGCCTTCAGAAATCATTGTAATCTCCACTACAGGATGTTCCATTCATTCACTGGGAATCTGGAATTCATCTGAATCTGCACTCCACGCAGGCTTTCGTTACACCACTGCTGAAAGTCGAAGTAATGCAATACTGGTTTTCAGTGGTCTGTTCACATTCGAAGCCGAGGCTTTTTACAGGCTATCCACTCAACACTGGTCAGCTCTTCATTTTCGTGTCCCCACAATCCAGATTTCAGAAATCATTGCAATCTCCACTACAGAATGTTCCATTCATTCACTGCGAGTCTGGAGTTTATCTGATTCTCCACTCCCGCCTGGTTAACATTACACCACTTGTGAATGTCCAAGTAAGCCAATGCTGGTTTTCAGAGGCCTGTTCATACTCGCAGCCGTGCTGTTTAATTGACAATTCACTCCACCCTGTTCAGCTCTTCATTGTCCCACCACACTACCAGCCTTCAGAAATCTTTGTTATCTCCACTACAGAATGTTCCATTCATTCACTGCGAATCTGGAATTCCTCTGAACCTCCACTCCCGGCAGGTTTTCGTTACACCACTGTTGAATGTCCAAGTAACCCAATGTTTTAAGTGTTTTCTTCACAAGCGCAGTGGTGCTGTTCAATTGGCTATCCACTCAACCCTGGCCAGCTCTACATTTTCCTGTCCACACCACAGAGACTGGAGAAATCATTGTTATCTCCACTACAGAATGTTCCATTCATTCACAGCGAATCTGGAATTCATCTGAATCTCCACTCCCGGCAGGTTTTCGTGACACCACTGGTAAATATCCAAGTAAGCCAATGCTGGTTTTAAGTGGCCTGCTCATACTCTCAGCCGTGCTGTTCAATTTGCTATCCACTCAACCCTCTTCAGCTCCATTTTCCTGTCCACATAACCCAAACTTCAGAAACAATTGGTATCTCCTCCACAGAATGTTCCATTCATTGACGGCAAATCTGAAATTCATCTAATTCTCAACTCCCGTCAGGTTTTCGTTACACCACTTGTGAATGTCCAATTAAGCCAAAGCTGGTTTTCAGTGGCCTGTTCTTACTACGAGACGTGCTGTTCATTTGGCTATCCATTCCACCCTGTTCAGCTCTACATTTTCGTGTCCACAAAACCCAGCCTTCAGAAATCATTGGAATCACCACTAGAGAATGTTCCATTCATTCACTGCGAATCTGGAATTCATCTGAATCTCCACTCCCGGCAGGTTTTCATTGCACCACTGCTGAATGTTCAAGTAACGCAATGATGGTTTTCAGCGGTCTATTCACACTCGAACCCGTGCTGTTCACGGTCTAGCGACTCAACACTGGTGAGTTCTTCTTTTTCCAGTTCAGACAATACAAACCTCAGAAACCATTGCAATCTACACTACAGAATGTTTCATTCATTCAGGCGAATCTTGAATTCATCTTGTTCTCCACTCCCAGCAGGTTTTCGTTTCACCACTGGTGAATGTCCAAGCAACCCAAGGCTGGTTTCAGCTGCGTGTTAACACTCGCAGCCATGCTGTTCAATTGGCTATCCAGTGAACGCTGGTTAGCTCTTGATTTTCCTTCCACACACCGAGCCTTCAGAAATCATTCTTATCTCCACTTCAGAATGTTCCATTCGTTCCCTGCGAATCTGGAATTCCTCTGACTCTCCACACCAGGCAGATTTTCCTAACAACACTGGTGAATGACCAGGTAATCCAATGCTGGTTTTCAGCGGCTGTTCACACTCACAGCCTTGCTGTTCAATTGGCAATCCAGTCAAACCTAGTCAGCTCTTCATTTTCCTGTCCACACAACCCAGCGTTCAGAAATCATTGGAATCTCTACTACAGAAATTTCCATTCATTCACTGTGAATCTGGAAATACTCTGAATCTGCATTCCAGGAAGGCTTTCGTTACACCACTGATGAATGTCCAAGTAATGCAATGCTGCTTCTTAGTGGTCTGTTCACACTCGAAACCGTGCTGTTCATTGGCTATCCACTCAATATCGGTCAGCTCTTCAATATCCTGTCCAGACTATCCAGATTCCTAAATGTTGGCAATCACCACTACAGAATGTTCCATTCAATCACGCGAATCTGGAATTCATCAGAGTCTCCACTCCTGGAAGGTTTTCGTGACACCACTGGTAAATGTCCAAGGAAGACAATGCTGGTTTTAAGCCGCCTGCTAACACACTCAGCCGTGCTGTTCAATTTGCTATCCACCCAACCCTATTCAGCTCTACATTTTCCTGTCCTCATAACCCAACCTTCAGAAATAATTGGTATCTCCTCCACAGAATGTTCCGTTCATTCACTGCGAATCTTAAATTCATCTGACTCTCAACTCCCGGCGGGTTATCGTTACACCACTTGTGAATGTCCAAGTAAGCCAATGCTGGTTTTCAGTGGCCTGTTCATACTAAGAGACGTGCTGTTCATTTGGCTATCCACTCCACCCTGTTCAGCTCTACATTCTCGTGTCCACAAAACCCAGCCTTCAGAAATCATTGGAATCACCACTAGAGAATGTTCCATTCATTCACTGCGAATCTGGAATTCCTCTGAACCTCCACTCCTGGCAGGTTTTCGTTACGCCACTGGTGAATGTCCAAGTAACTCAATACTGGTTTTCAGAGGCATGTTCAACTCGCAGAAGTGCTGTTCAATGGGCTATCCACTCAATATTGGTCAGCTCTTCATTTTCCTCTCCACACAAACCAGCCTTCAGAAATCATTGGGCTCTCCACTACAGACTGTTCCATTCATTCACTGCGATTCTGCAATTCATCTGACTCTCCGCTCCAGGCAGGTTTTCATTACAGCACTGGTGAATGACCAAGTAATCCAATGCTGGTTTTCAGCCGCCTTTTCACACTCGCAGTGTGCTGTTCAATTGTCTATCCACTCAAACCTGGTCAGCCTTTCATTTTCTTTTCCACAATATCAGACTTCAGAAATCATTGGAATCGCCAGTACAGAATGTTCCATTCATTCACTGCCAATCTGGAATTCATCTGAATCTGCACTCCAGGTAGGCTTTCATTACACCACTTATGAATGTCCAAGTAACACAATGCTGGTTTTCAGCGGTCTGTTCACACTCTAAGCCCTGCTTTTTACTGGGTATCCACACAACTGTGGTCAGCTCTTCATTTTCATGTCCAAACAATCCAGACTTGAGAAATCATTGCAATCTCCAGTACAGAATGTTCCATTCATTCACTGCGAATCTGGAATTCAACTGAATCTCCACTACCTGCAGATTTATCTTACACCACTTGTGAATGTCCAAGTAAAACAATGCTGGTTTTCAGAGGCCTGTTCATGTTCGCAGTCGTGCTGTTCAATTGGCTATCCACTCAACCTGTTTTGCTCCTCATTTTCCTGTGCACACAACCCAGCCTTCAGAAATCATTGTAATCTCCACTACAGGATGTTCCATTCATTCACTGGGAATCTGGAATTCATCTGAATCTGCACTCCACGCAGGCTTTCGTTACACCACTGCTGAAAGTCGAAGTAATGCAATACTGGTTTTCAGTGGTCTGTTCACATTCGAAGCCGAGGCTTTTTACAGGCTATCCACTCAACACTGGTCAGCTCTTCATTTTCGTGTCCCCACAATCCAGATTTCAGAAATCATTGCAATCTCCACTACAGAATGTTCCATTCATTCACTGCGAGTCTGGAGTTTATCTGATTCTCCACTCCCGCCTGGTTAACATTACACCACTTGTGAATGTCCAAGTAAGCCAATGCTGGTTTTCAGAGGCCTGTTCATACTCGCAGCCGTGCTGTTTAATTGACAATTCACTCCACCCTGTTCAGCTCTTCATTGTCCCACCACACTACCAGCCTTCAGAAATCTTTGTTATCTCCACTACAGAATGTTCCATTCATTCACTGCGAATCTGGAATTCATCTGACTCTCAACTCCACGCAGGTTTTCATTACACCACTGTTGAATGTCCAAGTAACCCAATGCTGGTTTTCAGCGGCCTGTTCATATTCGCAGCCCTGCTGTTTACTTGGCTATCGATTCAAGCCTGGTCAGCTCTTCATTTTCCTGTCCACACAACACAGGCTTCAGAAATCATTGGAATCTCCTCTACAGAATGTTCCATTCATTCACTGCGAATGTGGAATTCAACTGACTCTCCACTCCATGCAGGTTTTCCTTACACCACTGATGAATGTCCAAGTAACCCAATGCTGGTTTTCAGCTGCATGTTCACACTCGCAGCCATGCTATACAATTGGCTTTCCACTAAATCCTGATTAGTTCTTGATTTTCCTTCCACACGACCCAGCCTTCAGAAATCGTTGGAATCTCCACTAGAGAATGTTCCATTCATTCACTGCGAATCTGGAATTCCTCTGAACCTCCACTCCCGGCAGGTTTTCGTTACACCACTGTTGAATGTCCAAGTAACCCAATGTTTTAAGTGTTTTCTTCACAAGCGCAGTGGTGCTGTTCAATTGGCTATCCACTCAACCCTGGCCAGCTCTACATTTTCCTGTCCACACCACAGAGACTGGAGAAATCATTGTTATCTCCACTACAGAATGTTCCATTCATTCACAGCGAATCTGGAATTCATCTGAATCTCCACTCCCGGCAGGTTTTCGTGACACCACTGGTAAATATCCAAGTAAGCCAATGCTGGTTTTAAGTGGCCTGCTCATACTCTCAGCCGTGCTGTTCAATTTGCTATCCACTCAACCCTCTTCAGCTCCATTTTCCTGTCCACATAACCCAAACTTCAGAAACAATTGGTATCTCCTCCACAGAATGTTCCATTCATTGACGGCAAATCTGAAATTCATCTAATTCTCAACTCCCGTCAGGTTTTCGTTACACCACTTGTGAATGTCCAATTAAGCCAAAGCTGGTTTTCAGTGGCCTGTTCTTACTACGAGACGTGCTGTTCATTTGGCTATCCATTCCACCCTGTTCAGCTCTACATTTTCGTGTCCACAAAACCCAGCCTTCAGAAATCATTGGAATCACCACTAGAGAATGTTCCATTCATTCACTGCGAATCTGGAATTCATCTGAATCTCCACTCCCGGCAGGTTTTCATTGCACCACTGCTGAATGTTCAAGTAACGCAATGATGGTTTTCAGCGGTCTATTCACACTCGAACCCGTGCTGTTCACGGTCTAGCGACTCAACACTGGTGAGTTCTTCTTTTTCCAGTTCAGACAATACAAACCTCAGAAACCATTGCAATCTACACTACAGAATGTTTCATTCATTCAGGCGAATCTTGAATTCATCTTGTTCTCCACTCCCAGCAGGTTTTCGTTTCACCACTGGTGAATGTCCAAGCAACCCAAGGCTGGTTTCAGCTGCGTGTTAACACTCGCAGCCGTGCTGTTCAATTGGCTATCCAGTGAACGCTGGTTAGCTCTTGATTTTCCTTCCACACACCGAGCCTTCAGAAATCATTCTTATCTCCACTTCAGAATGTTCCATTCGTTCCCTGCGAATCTGGAATTCCTCTGACTCTCCACACCAGGCAGATTTTCCTAACAACACTGGTGAATGACCAGGTAATCCAATGCTGGTTTTCAGCGGCTGTTCACACTCACAGCCTTGCTGTTCAATTGGCAATCCAGTCAAACCTAGTCAGCTCTTCATTTTCCTGTCCACGCAACCCAGCGTTCAGAAATCATTGGAATCTCTACTACAGAAATTTCCATTCATTCACTGTGAATCTGGAAATACTCTGAATCTGCATTCCAGGAAGGCTTTCGTTACACCACTGATGAATGTCCAAGTAATGCAATGCTGCTTCTTAGTGGTCTGTTCACACTCGAAACCGTGCTGTTCATTGGCTATCCACTCAATATCGGTCAGCTCTTCAATATCCTGTCCAGACTATCCAGATTCCTAAATGTTGGCAATCACCACTACAGAATGTTCCATTCAATCACGCGAATCTGGAATTCATCAGAGTCTCCACTCCTGGAAGGTTTTCGTGACACCACTGGTAAATGTCCAAGGAAGACAATGCTGGTTTTAAGCCGCCTGCTAACACACTCAGCCGTGCTGTTCAATTTGCTATCCACCCAACCCTATTCAGCTCTACATTTTCCTGTCCTCATAACCCAACCTTCAGAAATAATTGGTATCTCCTCCACAGAATGTTCCGTTCATTCACTGCGAATCTTAAATTCATCTGACTCTCAACTCCCGGCGGGTTATCGTTACACCACTTGTGAATGTCCAAGTAAGCCAATGCTGGTTTTCAGTGGCCTGTTCATACTAAGAGACGTGCTGTTCATTTGGCTATCCACTCCACCCTGTTCAGCTCTACATTTTCGTGTCCACAAAACCCAGCCTTCAGAAATCATTGGAATCACCACTAGAGAATGTTCCATTCATTCACTGCGAATCTGGAATTCCTCTGAACCTCCACTCCTGGCAGGTTTTCGTTACGCCACTGGTGAATGTCCAAGTAACTCAATACTGGTTTTCAGAGGCATGTTCAACTCGCAGAAGTGCTGTTCAATGGGCTATCCACTCAATATTGGTCAGCTCTTCATTTTCCTCTCCACACAAACCAGCCTTCAGAAATCATTGGGCTCTCCACTACAGACTGTTCCATTCATTCACTGCGATTCTGCAATTCATCTGACTCTCCGCTCCAGGCAGGTTTTCATTACAGCACTGGTGAATGACCAAGTAATCCAATGCTGGTTTTCAGCCGCCTTTTCACACTCGCAGTGTGCTGTTCAATTGTCTATCCACTCAAACCTGGTCAGCCTTTCATTTTCTTTTCCACAATATCAGACTTCAGAAATCATTGGAATCGCCAGTACAGAATGTTCCATTCATTCACTGCCAATCTGGAATTCATCTGAATCTGCACTCCAGGTAGGCTTTCATTACACCACTTATGAATGTCCAAGTAACACAATGCTGGTTTTCAGCGGTCTGTTCACACTCTAAGCCCTGCTTTTTACTGGGTATCCACACAACTGTGGTCAGCTCTTCATTTTCATGTCCAAACAATCCAGACTTGAGAAATCATTGCAATCTCCAGTACAGAATGTTCCATTCATTCACTGCGAATCTGGAATTCAACTGAATCTCCACTACCTGCAGATTTATCTTACACCACTTGTGAATGTCCAAGTAAAACAATGCTGGTTTTCAGAGGCCTGTTCATGTTCGCAGTCGTGCTGTTCAATTGGCTATCCACTCAACCTGTTTTGCTCCTCATTTTCCTGTGCACACAACCCAGCCTTCAGAAATCATTGTAATCTCCACTACAGGATGTTCCATTCATTCACTGGGAATCTGGAATTCATCTGAATCTGCACTCCACGCAGGCTTTCGTTACACCACTGCTGAAAGTCGAAGTAATGCAATACTGGTTTTCAGTGGTCTGTTCACATTCGAAGCCGAGGCTTTTTACAGGCTATCCACTCAACACTGGTCAGCTCTTCATTTTCGTGTCCCCACAATCCAGATTTCAGAAATCATTGCAATCTCCACTACAGAATGTTCCATTCATTCACTGCGAGTCTGGAGTTTATCTGATTCTCCACTCCCGCCTGGTTAACATTACACCACTTGTGAATGTCCAAGTAAGCCAATGCTGGTTTTCAGAGGCCTGTTCATACTCGCAGCCGTGCTGTTTAATTGACAATTCACTCCACCCTGTTCAGCTCTTCATTGTCCCACCACACTACCAGCCTTCAGAAATCTTTGTTATCTCCACTACAGAATGTTCCATTCATTCACTGCGAATCTGGAATTCATCTGACTCTCAACTCCACGCAGGTTTTCATTACACCACTGTTGAATGTCCAAGTAACCCAATGCTGGTTTTCAGCGGCCTGTTCATATTCGCAGCCCTGCTGTTTACTTGGCTATCGATTCAAGCCTGGTCAGCTCTTCATTTTCCTGTCCACACAACACAGGCTTCAGAAATCATTGGAATCTCCTCTACAGAATGTTCCATTCATTCACTGCGAATGTGGAATTCAACTGACTCTCCACTCCATGCAGGTTTTCCTTACACCACTGATGAATGTCCAAGTAACCCAATGCTGGTTTTCAGCTGCATGTTCACACTCGCAGCCATGCTATACAATTGGCTTTCCACTAAATCCTGATTAGTTCTTGATTTTCCTTCCACACGACCCAGCCTTCAGAAATCGTTGGAATCTCCACTAGAGAATGTTCCATTCATTCACTGCGAATCTGGAATTCCTCTGAACCTCCACTCCCGGCAGGTTTTCGTTACACCACTGTTGAATGTCCAAGTAACCCAATGTTTTAAGTGTTTTCTTCACAAGCGCAGTGGTGCTGTTCAATTGGCTATCCACTCAACCCTGGCCAGCTCTACATTTTCCTGTCCACACCACAGAGACTGGAGAAATCATTGTTATCTCCACTACAGAATGTTCCATTCATTCACAGCGAATCTGGAATTCATCTGAATCTCCACTCCCGGCAGGTTTTCGTGACACCACTGGTAAATATCCAAGTAAGCCAATGCTGGTTTTAAGTGGCCTGCTCATACTCTCAGCCGTGCTGTTCAATTTGCTATCCACTCAACCCTCTTCAGCTCCATTTTCCTGTCCACATAACCCAAACTTCAGAAACAATTGGTATCTCCTCCACAGAATGTTCCATTCATTGACGGCAAATCTGAAATTCATCTAATTCTCAACTCCCGTCAGGTTTTCGTTACACCACTTGTGAATGTCTAATTAAGCCAAAGCTGGTTTTCAGTGGCCTGTTCTTACTACGAGACGTGCTGTTCATTTGGCTATCCATTCCACCCTGTTCAGCTCTACATTTTCGTGTCCACAAAACCCAGCCTTCAGAAATCATTGGAATCACCACTAGAGAATGTTCCATTCATTCACTGCGAATCTGGAATTCATCTGAATCTCCACTCCCGGCAGGTTTTCATTGCACCACTGCTGAATGTTCAAGTAACGCAATGATGGTTTTCAGCGGTCTATTCACACTCGAACCCGTGCTGTTCACGGTCTAGCGACTCAACACTGGTGAGTTCTTCTTTTTCCAGTTCAGACAATACAAACCTCAGAAACCATTGCAATCTACACTACAGAATGTTTCATTCATTCAGGCGAATCTTGAATTCATCTTGTTCTCCACTCCCAGCAGGTTTTCGTTTCACCACTGGTGAATGTCCAAGCAACCCAAGGCTGGTTTCAGCTGCGTGTTAACACTCGCAGCCGTGCTGTTCAATTGGCTATCCAGTGAACGCTGGTTAGCTCTTGATTTTCCTTCCACACACCGAGCCTTCAGAAATCATTCTTATCTCCACTTCAGAATGTTCCATTCGTTCCCTGCGAATCTGGAATTCCTCTGACTCTCCACACCAGGCAGATTTTCCTAACAACACTGGTGAATGACCAGGTAATCCAATGCTGGTTTTCAGCGGCTGTTCACACTCACAGCCTTGCTGTTCAATTGGCAATCCAGTCAAACCTAGTCAGCTCTTCATTTTCCTGTCCACACAACCCAGCGTTCAGAAATCATTGGAATCTCTACTACAGAAATTTCCATTCATTCACTGTGAATCTGGAAATAATCTGAATCTGCATTCCAGGAAGGCTTTCGTTACACCACTGATGAATGTCCAAGTAATGCAATGCTGCTTCTTAGTGGTCTGTTCACACTCGAAACCGTGCTGTTCATTGGCTATCCACTCAATATCGGTCAGCTCTTCAATATCCTGTCCAGACTATCCAGATTCCTAAATGTTGGCAATCACCACTACAGAATGTTCCATTCAATCACGCGAATCTGGAATTCATCAGAGTCTCCACTCCTGGAAGGTTTTCGTGACACCACTGGTAAATGTCCAAGGAAGACAATGCTGGTTTTAAGCCGCCTGCTAACACACTCAGCCGTGCTGTTCAATTTGCTATCCACCCAACCCTATTCAGCTCTACATTTTCCTGTCCTCATAACCCAACCTTCAGAAATAATTGGTATCTCCTCCACAGAATGTTCCGTTCATTCACTGCGAATCTTAAATTCATCTGACTCTCAACTCCCGGCGGGTTATCGTTACACCACTTGTGAATGTCCAAGTAAGCCAATGCTGGTTTTCAGTGGCCTGTTCATACTAAGAGACGTGCTGTTCATTTGGCTATCCACTCCACCCTGTTCAGCTCTACATTCTCGTGTCCACAAAACCCAGCCTTCAGAAATCATTGGAATCACCACTAGAGAATGTTCCTTTCATTCACTGCGAATCTGGAATTCCTCTGAACCTCCACTCCTGGCAGGTTTTCGTTACGCCACTGGTGAATGTCCAAGTAACTCAATACTGGTTTTCAGAGGCATGTTCAACTCGCAGAAGTGCTGTTCAATGGGCTATCCACTCAATATTGGTCAGCTCTTCATTTTCCTCTCCACACAAACCAGCCTTCAGAAATCATTGGGCTCTCCACTACAGACTGTTCCATTCATTCACTGCGATTCTGCAATTCATCTGACTCTCCGCTCCAGGCAGGTTTTCATTACAGCACTGGTGAATGACCAAGTAATCCAATGCTGGTTTTCAGCCGCCTTTTCACACTCGCAGTGTGCTGTTCAATTGTCTATCCACTCAAACCTGGTCAGCCTTTCATTTTCTTTTCCACAATATCAGACTTCAGAAATCATTGGAATCGCCAGTACAGAATGTTCCATTCATTCACTGCCAATCTGGAATTCATCTGAATCTGCACTCCAGGTAGGCTTTCATTACACCACTTATGAATGTCCAAGTAACACAATGCTGGTTTTCAGCGGTCTGTTCACACTCTAAGCCCTGCTTTTTACTGGGTATCCACACAACTGTGGTCAGCTCTTCATTTTCATGTCCAAACAATCCAGACTTGAGAAATCATTGCAATCTCCAGTACAGAATGTTCCATTCATTCACTGCGAATCTGGAATTCAACTGAATCTCCACTACCTGCAGATTTATCTTACACCACTTGTGAATGTCCAAGTAAAACAATGCTGGTTTTCAGAGGCCTGTTCATGTTCGCAGTCGTGCTGTTCAATTGGCTATCCACTCAACCTGTTTTGCTCCTCATTTTCCTGTGCACACAACCCAGCCTTCAGAAATCATTGTAATCTCCACTACAGGATGTTCCATTCATTCACTGGGAATCTGGAATTCATCTGAATCTGCACTCCACGCAGGCTTTCGTTACACCACTGCTGAAAGTCGAAGTAATGCAATACTGGTTTTCAGTGGTCTGTTCACATTCGAAGCCGAGGCTTTTTACAGGCTATCCACTCAACACTGGTCAGCTCTTCATTTTCGTGTCCCCACAATCCAGATTTCAGAAATCATTGCAATCTCCACTACAGAATGTTCCATTCATTCACTGCGAGTCTGGAGTTTATCTGATTCTCCACTCCCGCCTGGTTAACATTACACCACTTGTGAATGTCCAAGTAAGCCAATGCTGGTTTTCAGAGGCCTGTTCATACTCGCAGCCGTGCTGTTTAATTGACAATTCACTCCACCCTGTTCAGCTCTTCATTGTCCCACCACACTACCAGCCTTCAGAAATCTTTGTTATCTCCACTACAGAACGTTCCATTCATTCACTGCGAATCTGGAATTCATCTGACTCTCAACTCCACGCAGGTTTTCATTACACCACTGTTGAATGTCCAAGTAACCCAATGCTGGTTTTCAGCGGCCTGTTCATATTCGCAGCCCTGCTGTTTACTTGGCTATCGATTCAAGCCTGGTCAGCTCTTCATTTTCCTGTCCACACAACACAGGCTTCAGAAATCATTGTTATCTCCACTACAGAATGTTCCATTCATTCACTGCGAATGTGGAATTCAACTGACTCTCCACTCCATGCAGGTTTTCCTTACACCACTGATGAATGTCCAAGTAACCCAATGCTGGTTTTCAGCTGCATGTTCACACTCGCAGCCATGCTATACAATTGGCTTTCCACTAAATCCTGATTAGTTCTTGATTTTCCTTCCACACGACCCAGCCTTCAGAAATCGTTGGAATCTCCACTAGAGAATGTTCCATTCATTCACTGCGAATCTGGAATTCCTCTGAACCTCCACTCCCGGCAGGTTTTCGTTACACCACTGTTGAATGTCCAAGTAACCCAATGTTTTAAGTGTTTTCTTCACAAGCGCAGTGGTGCTGTTCAATTGGCTATCCACTCAACCCTGGCCAGCTCTACATTTTCCTGTCCACACCACAGAGACTGGAGAAATCATTGTTATCTCCACTACAGAATGTTCCATTCATTCACAGCGAATCTGGAATTCATCTGAATCTCCACTCCCGGCAGGTTTTCGTGACACCACTGGTAAATATCCAAGTAAGCCAATGCTGGTTTTAAGTGGCCTGCTCATACTCTCAGCCGTGCTGTTCAATTTGCTATCCACTCAACCCTCTTCAGCTCCATTTTCCTGTCCACATAACCCAAACTTCAGAAACAATTGGTATCTCCTCCACAGAATGTTCCATTCATTGACGGCAAATCTGAAATTCATCTAATTCTCAACTCCCGTCAGGTTTTCGTTACACCACTTGTGAATGTCCAATTAAGCCAAAGCTGGTTTTCAGTGGCCTGTTCTTACTACGAGACGTGCTGTTCATTTGGCTATCCATTCCACCCTGTTCAGCTCTACATTTTCGTGTCCACAAAACCCAGCCTTCAGAGATCATTGGAATCACCACTAGAGAATGTTCCATTCATTCACTGCGAATCTGGAATTCATCTGAATCTCCACTCCCGGCAGGTTTTCATTGCACCACTGCTGAATGTTCAAGTAACGCAATGATGGTTTTCAGCGGTCTATTCACACTCGAACCCGTGCTGTTCACGGTCTAGCGACTCAACACTGGTGAGTTCTTCTTTTTCCAGTTCAGACAATACAAACCTCAGAAACCATTGCAATCTACACTACAGAATGTTTCATTCATTCAGGCGAATCTTGAATTCATCTTGTTCTCCACTCCCAGCAGGTTTTCGTTTCACCACTGGTGAATGTCCAAGCAACCCAAGGCTGGTTTCAGCTGCGTGTTAACACTCGCAGCCGTGCTGTTCAATTGGCTATCCAGTGAACGCTGGTTAGCTCTTGATTTTCCTTCCACACACCGAGCCTTCAGAAATCATTCTTATCTCCACTTCAGAATGTTCCATTCGTTCCCTGCGAATCTGGAATTCCTCTGACTCTCCACACCAGGCAGATTTTCCTAACAACACTGGTGAATGACCAGGTAATCCAATGCTGGTTTTCAGCGGCTGTTCACACTCACAGCCTTGCTGTTCAATTGGCAATCCAGTCAAACCTAGTCAGCTCTTCATTTTCCTGTCCACACAACCCAGCGTTCAGAAATCATTGGAATCTCTACTACAGAAATTTCCATTCATTCACTGTGAATCTGGAAATACTCTGAATCTGCATTCCAGGAAGGCTTTCGTTACACCACTGATGAATGTCCAAGTAATGCAATGCTGCTTCTTAGTGGTCTGTTCACACTCGAAACCGTGCTGTTCATTGGCTATCCACTCAATATCGGTCAGCTCTTCAATATCCTGTCCAGACTATCCAGATTCCTAAATGTTGGCAATCACCACTACAGAATGTTCCATTCAATCACGCGAATCTGGAATTCATCAGAGTCTCCACTCCTGGAAGGTTTTCGTGACACCACTGGTAAATGTCCAAGGAAGACAATGCTGGTTTTAAGCCGCCTGCTAACACACTCAGCCGTGCTGTTCAATTTGCTATCCACCCAACCCTATTCAGCTCTACATTTTCCTGTCCTCATAACCCAACCTTCAGAAATAATTGGTATCTCCTCCACAGAATGTTCCGTTCATTCACTGCGAATCTTAAATTCATCTGACTCTCAACTCCCGGCGGGTTATCGTTACACCACTTGTGAATGTCCAAGTAAGCCAATGCTGGTTTTCAGTGGCCTGTTCATACTAAGAGACGTGCTGTTCATTTGGCTATCCACTCCACCCTGTTCAGCTCTACATTTTCGTGTCCACAAAACCCAGCCTTCAGAAATCATTGGAATCACCACTAGAGAATGTTCCATTCATTCACTGCGAATCTGGAATTCCTCTGAACCTCCACTCCTGGCAGGTTTTCGTTACGCCACTGGTGAATGTCCAAGTAACTCAATACTGGTTTTCAGAGGCATGTTCAACTCGCAGAAGTGCTGTTCAATGGGCTATCCACTCAATATTGGTCAGCTCTTCATTTTCCTCTCCACACAAACCAGCCTTCAGAAATCATTGGGCTCTCCACTACAGACTGTTCCATTCATTCACTGCGATTCTGCAATTCATCTGACTCTCCGCTCCAGGCAGGTTTTCATTACAGCACTGGTGAATGACCAAGTAATCCAATGCTGGTTTTCAGCCGCCTTTTCACACTCGCAGTGTGCTGTTCAATTGTCTATCCACTCAAACCTGGTCAGCCTTTCATTTTCTTTTCCACAATATCAGACTTCAGAAATCATTGGAATCGCCAGTACAGAATGTTCCATTCATTCACTGCCAATCTGGAATTCATCTGAATCTGCACTCCAGGTAGGCTTTCATTACACCACTTATGAATGTCCAAGTAACACAATGCTGGTTTTCAGCGGTCTGTTCACACTCTAAGCCCTGCTTTTTACTGGGTATCCACACAACTGTGGTCAGCTCTTCATTTTCATGTCCAAACAATCCAGACTTGAGAAATCATTGCAATCTCCAGTACAGAATGTTCCATTCATTCACTGCGAATCTGGAATTCAACTGAATCTCCACTACCTGCAGATTTATCTTACACCACTTGTGAATGTCCAAGTAAAACAATGCTGGTTTTCAGAGGCCTGTTCATGTTCGCAGTCGTGCTGTTCAATTGGCTATCCACTCAACCTGTTTTGCTCCTCATTTTCCTGTGCACACAACCCAGCCTTCAGAAATCATTGTAATCTCCACTACAGGATGTTCCATTCATTCACTGGGAATCTGGAATTCATCTGAATCTGCACTCCACGCAGGCTTTCGTTACACCACTGCTGAAAGTCGAAGTAATGCAATACTGGTTTTCAGTGGTCTGTTCACATTCGAAGCCGAGGCTTTTTACAGGCTATCCACTCAACACTGGTCAGCTCTTCATTTTCGTGTCCCCACAATCCAGATTTCAGAAATCATTGCAATCTCCACTACAGAATGTTCCATTCATTCACTGCGAGTCTGGAGTTTATCTGATTCTCCACTCCCGCCTGGTTAACATTACACCACTTGTGAATGTCCAAGTAAGCCAATGCTGGTTTTCAGAGGCCTGTTCATACTCGCAGCCGTGCTGTTTAATTGACAATTCACTCCACCCTGTTCAGCTCTTCATTGTCCCACCACACTACCAGCCTTCAGAAATCTTTGTTATCTCCACTACAGAATGTTCCATTCATTCACTGCGAATCTGGAATTCATCTGACTCTCAACTCCACGCAGGTTTTCATTACACCACTGTTGAATGTCCAAGTAACCCAATGCTGGTTTTCAGCGGCCTGTTCATATTCGCAGCCCTGCTGTTTACTTGGCTATCGATTCAAGCCTGGTCAGCTCTTCATTTTCCTGTCCACACAACACAGGCTTCAGAAATCATTGGAATCTCCTCTACAGAATGTTCCATTCATTCACTGCGAATGTGGAATTCAACTGACTCTCCACTCCATGCAGGTTTTCCTTACACCACTGATGAATGTCCAAGTAACCCAATGCTGGTTTTCAGCTGCATGTTCACACTCGCAGCCATGCTATACAATTGGCTTTCCACTAAATCCTGATTAGTTCTTGATTTTCCTTCCACACGACCCAGCCTTCAGAAATCGTTGGAATCTCCACTAGAGAATGTTCCATTCATTCACTGCGAATCTGGAATTCCTCTGAACCTCCACTCCCGGCAGGTTTTCGTTACACCACTGTTGAATGTCCAAGTAACCCAATGTTTTAAGTGTTTTCTTCACAAGCGCAGTGGTGCTGTTCAATTGGCTATCCACTCAACCCTGGCCAGCTCTACATTTTCCTGTCCACACCACAGAGACTGGAGAAATCATTGTTATCTCCACTACAGAATGTTCCATTCATTCACAGCGAATCTGGAATTCATCTGAATCTCCACTCCCGGCAGGTTTTCGTGACACCACTGGTAAATATCCAAGTAAGCCAATGCTGGTTTTAAGTGGCCTGCTCATACTCTCAGCCGTGCTGTTCAATTTGCTATCCACTCAACCCTCTTCAGCTCCATTTTCCTGTCCACATAACCCAAACTTCAGAAACAATTGGTATCTCCTCCACAGAATGTTCCATTCATTGACGGCAAATCTGAAATTCATCTAATTCTCAACTCCCGTCAGGTTTTCGTTACACCACTTGTGAATGTCCAATTAAGCCAAAGCTGGTTTTCAGTGGCCTGTTCTTACTACGAGACGTGCTGTTCATTTGGCTATCCATTCCACCCTGTTCAGCTCTACATTTTCGTGTCCACAAAACCCAGCCTTCAGAAATCATTGGAATCACCACTAGAGAATGTTCCATTCATTCACTGCGAATCTGGAATTCATCTGAATCTCCACTCCCGGCAGGTTTTCATTGCACCACTGCTGAATGTTCAAGTAACGCAATGATGGTTTTCAGCGGTCTATTCACACTCGAACCCGTGCTGTTCACGGTCTAGCGACTCAACACTGGTGAGTTCTTCTTTTTCCAGTTCAGACAATACAAACCTCAGAAACCATTGCAATCTACACTACAGAATGTTTCATTCATTCAGGCGAATCTTGAATTCATCTTGTTCTCCACTCCCAGCAGGTTTTCGTTTCACCACTGGTGAATGTCCAAGCAACCCAAGGCTGGTTTCAGCTGCGTGTTAACACTCGCAGCCGTGCTGTTCAATTGGCTATCCAGTGAACGCTGGTTAGCTCTTGATTTTCCTTCCACACACCGAGCCTTCAGAAATCATTCTTATCTCCACTTCAGAATGTTCCATTCGTTCCCTGCGAATCTGGAATTCCTCTGACTCTCCACACCAGGCAGATTTTCCTAACAACACTGGTGAATGACCAGGTAATCCAATGCTGGTTTTCAGCGGCTGTTCACACTCACAGCCTTGCTGTTCAATTGGCAATCCAGTCAAACCTAGTCAGCTCTTCATTTTCCTGTCCACACAACCCAGCGTTCAGAAATCATTGGAATCTCTACTACAGAAATTTCCATTCATTCACTGTGAATCTGGAAATACTCTGAATCTGCATTCCAGGAAGGCTTTCGTTACACCACTGATGAATGTCCAAGTAATGCAATGCTGCTTCTTAGTGGTCTGTTCACACTCGAAACCGTGCTGTTCATTGGCTATCCACTCAATATCGGTCAGCTCTTCAATATCCTGTCCAGACTATCCAGATTCCTAAATGTTGGCAATCACCACTACAGAATGTTCCATTCAATCACGCGAATCTGGAATTCATCAGAGTCTCCACTCCTGGAAGGTTTTCGTGACACCACTGGTAAATGTCCAAGGAAGACAATGCTGGTTTTAAGCCGCCTGCTAACACACTCAGCCGTGCTGTTCAATTTGCTATCCACCCAACCCTATTCAGCTCTACATTTTCCTGTCCTCATAACCCAACCTTCAGAAATAATTGGTATCTCCTCCACAGAATGTTCCGTTCATTCACTGCGAATCTTAAATTCATCTGACTCTCAACTCCCGGCGGGTTATCGTTACACCACTTGTGAATGTCCAAGTAAGCCAATGCTGGTTTTCAGTGGCCTGTTCATACTAAGAGACGTGCTGTTCATTTGGCTATCCACTCCACCCTGTTCAGCTCTACATTTTCGTGTCCACAAAACCCAGCCTTCAGAAATCATTGGAATCACCACTAGAGAATGTTCCATTCATTCACTGCGAATCTGGAATTCCTCTGAACCTCCACTCCTGGCAGGTTTTCGTTACGCCACTGGTGAATGTCCAAGTAACTCAATACTGGTTTTCAGAGGCATGTTCAACTCGCAGAAGTGCTGTTCAATGGGCTATCCACTCAATATTGGTCAGCTCTTCATTTTCCTCTCCACACAAACCAGCCTTCAGAAATCATTGGGCTCTCCACTACAGACTGTTCCATTCATTCACTGCGATTCTGCAATTCATCTGACTCTCCGCTCCAGGCAGGTTTTCATTACAGCACTGGTGAATGACCAAGTAATCCAATGCTGGTTTTCAGCCGCCTTTTCACACTCGCAGTGTGCTGTTCAATTGTCTATCCACTCAAACCTGGTCAGCCTTTCATTTTCTTTTCCACAATATCAGACTTCAGAAATCATTGGAATCGCCAGTACAGAATGTTCCATTCATTCACTGCCAATCTGGAATTCATCTGAATCTGCACTCCAGGTAGGCTTTCATTACACCACTTATGAATGTCCAAGTAACACAATGCTGGTTTTCAGCGGTCTGTTCACACTCTAAGCCCTGCTTTTTACTGGGTATCCACACAACTGTGGTCAGCTCTTCATTTTCATGTCCAAACAATCCAGACTTGAGAAATCATTGCAATCTCCAGTACAGAATGTTCCATTCATTCACTGCGAATCTGGAATTCAACTGAATCTCCACTACCTGCAGATTTATCTTACACCACTTGTGAATGTCCAAGTAAAACAATGCTGGTTTTCAGAGGCCTGTTCATGTTCGCAGTCGTGCTGTTCAATTGGCTATCCACTCAACCTGTTTTGCTCCTCATTTTCCTGTGCACACAACCCAGCCTTCAGAAATCATTGTAATCTCCACTACAGGATGTTCCATTCATTCACTGGGAATCTGGAATTCATCTGAATCTGCACTCCACGCAGGCTTTCGTTACACCACTGCTGAAAGTCGAAGTAATGCAATACTGGTTTTCAGTGGTCTGTTCACATTCGAAGCCGAGGCTTTTTACAGGCTATCCACTCAACACTGGTCAGCTCTTCATTTTCGTGTCCCCACAATCCAGATTTCAGAAATCATTGCAATCTCCACTACAGAATGTTCCATTCATTCACTGCGAGTCTGGAGTTTATCTGATTCTCCACTCCCGCCTGGTTAACATTACACCACTTGTGAATGTCCAAGTAAGCCAATGCTGGTTTTCAGAGGCCTGTTCATACTCGCAGCCGTGCTGTTTAATTGAAAATTCACTCCACCCTGTTCAACTCTTCATTGTCCCACCACACTACCAGCCTTCAGAAATCTTTGTTATCTCCACTACAGAATGTTCCATTCATTCACTGCGAATCTGGAATTCATCTGACTCTCAACTCCACGCAGGTTTTCATTACACCACTGTTGAATGTCCAAGTAACCCAATGCTGGTTTTCAGCGGCCTGTTCATATTCGCAGCCCTGCTGTTTACTTGGCTATCGATTCAAGCCTGGTCAGCTCTTCATTTTCCTGTCCACACAACACAGGCTTCAGAAATCATTGGAATCTCCTCTACAGAATGTTCCATTCATTCACTGCGAATGTGGAATTCAACTGACTCTCCACTCCATGCAGGTTTTCCTTACACCACTGATGAATGTCCAAGTAACCCAATGCTGGTTTTCAGCTGCATGTTCACACTCGCAGCCATGCTATACAATTGGCTTTCCACTAAATCCTGATTAGTTCTTGATTTTCCTTCCACACGACCCAGCCTTCAGAAATCGTTGGAATCTCCACTAGAGAATGTTCCATTCATTCACTGCGAATCTGGAATTCCTCTGAACCTCCACTCCCGGCAGGTTTTCGTTACACCACTGTTGAATGTCCAAGTAACCCAATGTTTTAAGTGTTTTCTTCACAAGCGCAGTGGTGCTGTTCAATTGGCTATCCACTCAACCCTGGCCAGCTCTACATTTTCCTGTCCACACCACAGAGACTGGAGAAATCATTGTTATCTCCACTACAGAATGTTCCATTCATTCACAGCGAATCTGGAATTCATCTGAATCTCCACTCCCGGCAGGTTTTCGTGACACCACTGGTAAATATCCAAGTAAGCCAATGCTGGTTTTAAGTGGCCTGCTCATACTCTCAGCCGTGCTGTTCAATTTGCTATCCACTCAACCCTCTTCAGCTCCATTTTCCTGTCCACATAACCCAAACTTCAGAAACAATTGGTATCTCCTCCACAGAATGTTCCATTCATTGACGGCAAATCTGAAATTCATCTAATTCTCAACTCCCGTCAGGTTTTCGTTACACCACTTGTGAATGTCCAATTAAGCCAAAGCTGGTTTTCAGTGGCCTGTTCTTACTACGAGACGTGCTGTTCATTTGGCTATCCATTCCACCCTGTTCAGCTCTACATTTTCGTGTCCACAAAACCCAGCCTTCAGAAATCATTGGAATCACCACTAGAGAATGTTCCATTCATTCACTGCGAATCTGGAATTCATCTGAATCTCCACTCCCGGCAGGTTTTCATTGCACCACTGCTGAATGTTCAAGTAACGCAATGATGGTTTTCAGCGGTCTATTCACACTCGAACCCGTGCTGTTCACGGTCTAGCGACTCAACACTGGTGAGTTCTTCTTTTTCCAGTTCAGACAATACAAACCTCAGAAACCATTGCAATCTACACTACAGAATGTTTCATTCATTCAGGCGAATCTTGAATTCATCTTGTTCTCCACTCCCAGCAGGTTTTCGTTTCACCACTGGTGAATGTCCAAGCAACCCAAGGCTGGTTTCAGCTGCGTGTTAACACTCGCAGCCGTGCTGTTCAATTGGCTATCCAGTGAACGCTGGTTAGCTCTTGATTTTCCTTCCACACACCGAGCCTTCAGAAATCATTCTTATCTCCACTTCAGAATGTTCCATTCGTTCCCTGCGAATCTGGAATTCCTCTGACTCTCCACACCAGGCAGATTTTCCTAACAACACTGGTGAATGACCAGGTAATCCAATGCTGGTTTTCAGCGGCTGTTCACACTCACAGCCTTGCTGTTCAATTGGCAATCCAGTCAAACCTAGTCAGCTCTTCATTTTCCTGTCCACACAACCCAGCGTTCAGAAATCATTGGAATCTCTACTACAGAAATTTCCATTCATTCACTGTGAATCTGGAAATAATCTGAATCTGCATTCCAGGAAGGCTTTCGTTACACCACTGATGAATGTCCAAGTAATGCAATGCTGCTTCTTAGTGGTCTGTTCACACTCGAAACCGTGCTGTTCATTGGCTATCCACTCAATATCGGTCAGCTCTTCAATATCCTGTCCAGACTATCCAGATTCCTAAATGTTGGCAATCACCACTACAGAATGTTCCATTCAATCACGCGAATCTGGAATTCATCAGAGTCTCCACTCCTGGAAGGTTTTCGTGACACCACTGGTAAATGTCCAAGGAAGACAATGCTTGTTTTAAGCCGCCTGCTAACACACTCAGCCGTGCTGTTCAATTTGCTATCCACCCAACCCTATTCAGCTCTACATTTTCCTGTCCTCATAACCCAACCTTCAGAAATAATTGGTATCTCCTCCACAGAATGTTCCGTTCATTCACTGCGAATCTTAAATTCATCTGACTCTCAACTCCCGGCGGGTTATCGTTACACCACTTGTGAATGTCCAAGTAAGCCAATGCTGGTTTTCAGTGGCCTGTTCATACTAAGAGACGTGCTGTTCATTTGGCTATCCACTCCACCCTGTTCAGCTCTACATTCTCGTGTCCACAAAACCCAGCCTTCAGAAATCATTGGAATCACCACTAGAGAATGTTCCTTTCATTCACTGCGAATCTGGAATTCCTCTGAACCTCCACTCCTGGCAGGTTTTCGTTACGCCACTGGTGAATGTCCAAGTAACTCAATACTGGTTTTCAGAGGCATGTTCAACTCGCAGAAGTGCTGTTCAATGGGCTATCCACTCAATATTGGTCAGCTCTTCATTTTCCTCTCCACACAAACCAGCCTTCAGAAATCATTGGGCTCTCCACTACAGACTGTTCCATTCATTCACTGCGATTCTGCAATTCATCTGACTCTCCGCTCCAGGCAGGTTTTCATTACAGCACTGGTGAATGACCAAGTAATCCAATGCTGGTTTTCAGCCGCCTTTTCACACTCGCAGTGTGCTGTTCAATTGTCTATCCACTCAAACCTGGTCAGCCTTTCATTTTCTTTTCCACAATATCAGACTTCAGAAATCATTGGAATCGCCAGTACAGAATGTTCCATTCATTCACTGCCAATCTGGAATTCATCTGAATCTGCACTCCAGGTAGGCTTTCATTACACCACTTATGAATGTCCAAGTAACACAATGCTGGTTTTCAGCGGTCTGTTCACACTCTAAGCCCTGCTTTTTACTGGGTATCCACACAACTGTGGTCAGCTCTTCATTTTCATGTCCAAACAATCCAGACTTGAGAAATCATTGCAATCTCCAGTACAGAATGTTCCATTCATTCACTGCGAATCTGGAATTCAACTGAATCTCCACTACCTGCAGATTTATCTTACACCACTTGTGAATGTCCAAGTAAAACAATGCTGGTTTTCAGAGGCCTGTTCATGTTCGCAGTCGTGCTGTTCAATTGGCTATCCACTCAACCTGTTTTGCTCCTCATTTTCCTGTGCACACAACCCAGCCTTCAGAAATCATTGTAATCTCCACTACAGGATGTTCCATTCATTCACTGGGAATCTGGAATTCATCTGAATCTGCACTCCACGCAGGCTTTCGTTACACCACTGCTGAAAGTCGAAGTAATGCAATACTGGTTTTCAGTGGTCTGTTCACATTCGAAGCCGAGGCTTTTTACAGGCTATCCACTCAACACTGGTCAGCTCTTCATTTTCGTGTCCCCACAATCCAGATTTCAGAAATCATTGCAATCTCCACTACAGAATGTTCCATTCATTCACTGCGAGTCTGGAGTTTATCTGATTCTCCACTCCCGCCTGGTTAACATTACACCACTTGTGAATGTCCAAGTAAGCCAATGCTGGTTTTCAGAGGCCCGTTCATACTCGCAGCCGTGCTGTTTAATTGACAATTCACTCCACCCTGTTCAGCTCTTCATTGTCCCACCACACTACCAGCCTTCAGAAATCTTTGTTATCTCCACTACAGAATGTTCCATTCATTCACTGCGAATCTGGAATTCATCTGACTCTCAACTCCACGCAGGTTTTCATTACACCACTGTTGAATGTCCAAGTAACCCAATGCTGGTTTTCAGCGGCCTGTTCATATTCGCAGCCCTGCTGTTTACTTGGCTATCGATTCAAGCCTGGTCAGCTCTTCATTTTCCTGTCCACACAACACAGGCTTCAGAAATCATTGGAATCTCCTCTACAGAATGTTCCATTCATTCACTGCGAATGTGGAATTCAACTGACTCTCCACTCCATGCAGGTTTTCCTTACACCACTGATGAATGTCCAAGTAACCCAATGCTGGTTTTCAGCTGCATGTTCACACTCGCAGCCATGCTATACAATTGGCTTTCCACTAAATCCTGATTAGTTCTTGATTTTCCTTCCACACGACCCAGCCTTCAGAAATCGTTGGAATCTCCACTAGAGAATGTTCCATTCATTCACTGCGAATCTGGAATTCCTCTGAACCTCCACTCCCGGCAGGTTTTCGTTACACCACTGTTGAATGTCCAAGTAACCCAATGTTTTAAGTGTTTTCTTCACAAGCGCAGTGGTGCTGTTCAATTGGCTATCCACTCAACCCTGGCCAGCTCTACATTTTCCTGTCCACACCACAGAGACTGGAGAAATCATTGTTATCTCCACTACAGAATGTTCCATTCATTCACAGCGAATCTGGAATTCATCTGAATCTCCACTCCCGGCAGGTTTTCGTGACACCACTGGTAAATATCCAAGTAAGCCAATGCTGGTTTTAAGTGGCCTGCTCATACTCTCAGCCGTGCTGTTCAATTTGCTATCCACTCAACCCTCTTCAGCTCCATTTTCCTGTCCACATAACCCAAACTTCAGAAACAATTGGTATCTCCTCCACAGAATGTTCCATTCATTGACGGCAAATCTGAAATTCATCTAATTCTCAACTCCCGTCAGGTTTTCGTTACACCACTTGTGAATGTCCAATTAAGCCAAAGCTGGTTTTCAGTGGCCTGTTCTTACTACGAGACGTGCTGTTCATTTGGCTATCCATTCCACCCTGTTCAGCTCTACATTTTCGTGTCCACAAAACCCAGCCTTCAGAAATCATTGGAATCACCACTAGAGAATGTTCCATTCATTCACTGCGAATCTGGAATTCATCTGAATCTCCACTCCCGGCAGGTTTTCATTGCACCACTGCTGAATGTTCAAGTAACGCAATGATGGTTTTCAGCGGTCTATTCACACTCGAACCCGTGCTGTTCACGGTCTAGCGACTCAACACTGGTGAGTTCTTCTTTTTCCAGTTCAGACAATACAAACCTCAGAAACCATTGCAATCTACACTACAGAATGTTTCATTCATTCAGGCGAATCTTGAATTCATCTTGTTCTCCACTCCCAGCAGGTTTTCGTTTCACCACTGGTGAATGTCCAAGCAACCCAAGGCTGGTTTCAGCTGCGTGTTAACACTCGCAGCCGTGCTGTTCAATTGGCTATCCAGTGAACGCTGGTTAGCTCTTGATTTTCCTTCCACACACCGAGCCTTCAGAAATCATTCTTATCTCCACTTCAGAATGTTCCATTCGTTCCCTGCGAATCTGGAATTCCTCTGACTCTCCACACCAGGCAGATTTTCCTAACAACACTGGTGAATGACCAGGTAATCCAATGCTGGTTTTCAGCGGCTGTTCACACTCACAGCCTTGCTGTTCAATTGGCAATCCAGTCAAACCTAGTCAGCTCTTCATTTTCCTGTCCACACAACCCAGCGTTCAGAAATCATTGGAATCTCTACTACAGAAATTTCCATTCATTCACTGTGAATCTGGAAATACTCTGAATCTGCATTCCAGGAAGGCTTTCGTTACACCACTGATGAATGTCCAAGTAATGCAATGCTGCTTCTTAGTGGTCTGTTCACACTCGAAACCGTGCTGTTCATTGGCTATCCACTCAATATCGGTCAGCTCTTCAATATCCTGTCCAGACTATCCAGATTCCTAAATGTTGGCAATCACCACTACAGAATGTTCCATTCAATCACGCGAATCTGGAATTCATCAGAGTCTCCACTCCTGGAAGGTTTTCGTGACACCACTGGTAAATGTCCAAGGAAGACAATGCTTGTTTTAAGCCGCCTGCTAACACACTCAGCCGTGCTGTTCAATTTGCTATCCACCCAACCCTATTCAGCTCTACATTTTCCTGTCCTCATAACCCAACCTTCAGAAATAATTGGTATCTCCTCCACAGAATGTTCCGTTCATTCACTGCGAATCTTAAATTCATCTGACTCTCAACTCCCGGCGGGTTATCGTTACACCACTTGTGAATGTCCAAGTAAGCCAATGCTGGTTTTCAGTGGCCTGTTCATACTAAGAGACGTGCTGTTCATTTGGCTATCCACTCCACCCTGTTCAGCTCTACATTTTCGTGTCCACAAAACCCAGCCTTCAGAAATCATTGGAATCACCACTAGAGAATGTTCCATTCATTCACTGCGAATCTGGAATTCCTCTGAACCTCCACTCCTGGCAGGTTTTCGTTACGCCACTGGTGAATGTCCAAGTAACTCAATACTGGTTTTCAGAGGCATGTTCAACTCGCAGAAGTGCTGTTCAATGGGCTATCCACTCAATATTGGTCAGCTCTTCATTTTCCTCTCCACACAAACCAGCCTTCAGAAATCATTGGGCTCTCCACTACAGACTGTTCCATTCATTCACTGCGATTCTGCAATTCATCTGACTCTCCGCTCCAGGCAGGTTTTCATTACAGCACTGGTGAATGACCAAGTAATCCAATGCTGGTTTTCAGCCGCCTTTTCACACTCGCAGTGTGCTGTTCAATTGTCTATCCACTCAAACCTGGTCAGCCTTTCATTTTCTTTTCCACAATATCAGACTTCAGAAATCATTGGAATCGCCAGTACAGAATGTTCCATTCATTCACTGCCAATCTGGAATTCATCTGAATCTGCACTCCAGGTAGGCTTTCATTACACCACTTATGAATGTCCAAGTAACACAATGCTGGTTTTCAGCGGTCTGTTCACACTCTAAGCCCTGCTTTTTACTGGGTATCCACACAACTGTGGTCAGCTCTTCATTTTCATGTCCAAACAATCCAGACTTGAGAAATCATTGCAATCTCCAGTACAGAATGTTCCATTCATTCACTGCGAATCTGGAATTCAACTGAATCTCCACTACCTGCAGATTTATCTTACACCACTTGTGAATGTCCAAGTAAAACAATGCTGGTTTTCAGAGGCCTGTTCATGTTCGCAGTCGTGCTGTTCAATTGGCTATCCACTCAACCTGTTTTGCTCCTCATTTTCCTGTGCACACAACCCAGCCTTCAGAAATCATTGTAATCTCCACTACAGGATGTTCCATTCATTCACTGGGAATCTGGAATTCATCTGAATCTGCACTCCACGCAGGCTTTCGTTACACCACTGCTGAAAGTCGAAGTAATGCAATACTGGTTTTCAGTGGTCTGTTCACATTCGAAGCCGAGGCTTTTTACAGGCTATCCACTCAACACTGGTCAGCTCTTCATTTTCGTGTCCCCACAATCCAGATTTCAGAAATCATTGCAATCTCCACTACAGAATGTTCCATTCATTCACTGCGAGTCTGGAGTTTATCTGATTCTCCACTCCCGCCTGGTTAACATTACACCACTTGTGAATGTCCAAGTAAGCCAATGCTGGTTTTCAGAGGCCTGTTCATACTCGCAGCCGTGCTGTTTAATTGACAATTCACTCCACCCTGTTCAGCTCTTCATTGTCCCACCACACTACCAGCCTTCAGAAATCTTTGTTATCTCCACTACAGAATGTTCCATTCATTCACTGCGAATCTGGAATTCATCTGACTCTCAACTCCACGCAGGTTTTCATTACACCACTGTTGAATGTCCAAGTAACCCAATGCTGGTTTTCAGCGGCCTGTTCATATTCGCAGCCCTGCTGTTTACTTGGCTATCGATTCAAGCCTGGTCAGCTCTTCATTTTCCTGTCCACACAACACAGGCTTCAGAAATCATTGGAATCTCCTCTACAGAATGTTCCATTCATTCACTGCGAATGTGGAATTCAACTGACTCTCCACTCCATGCAGGTTTTCCTTACACCACTGATGAATGTCCAAGTAACCCAATGCTGGTTTTCAGCTGCATGTTCACACTCGCAGCCATGCTATACAATTGGCTTTCCACTAAATCCTGATTAGTTCTTGATTTTCCTTCCACACGACCCAGCCTTCAGAAATCGTTGGAATCTCCACTAGAGAATGTTCCATTCATTCACTGCGAATCTGGAATTCCTCTGAACCTCCACTCCCGGCAGGTTTTCGTTACACCACTGTTGAATGTCCAAGTAACCCAATGTTTTAAGTGTTTTCTTCACAAGCGCAGTGGTGCTGTTCAATTGGCTATCCACTCAACCCTGGCCAGCTCTACATTTTCCTGTCCACACCACAGAGACTGGAGAAATCATTGTTATCTCCACTACAGAATGTTCCATTCATTCACAGCGAATCTGGAATTCATCTGAATCTCCACTCCCGGCAGGTTTTCGTGACACCACTGGTAAATATCCAAGTAAGCCAATGCTGGTTTTAAGTGGCCTGCTCATACTCTCAGCCGTGCTGTTCAATTTGCTATCCACTCAACCCTCTTCAGCTCCATTTTCCTGTCCACATAACCCAAACTTCAGAAACAATTGGTATCTCCTCCACAGAATGTTCCATTCATTGACGGCAAATCTGAAATTCATCTAATTCTCAACTCCCGTCAGGTTTTCGTTACACCACTTGTGAATGTCCAATTAAGCCAAAGCTGGTTTTCAGTGGCCTGTTCTTACTACGAGACGTGCTGTTCATTTGGCTATCCATTCCACCCTGTTCAGCTCTACATTTTCGTGTCCACAAAACCCAGCCTTCAGAAATCATTGGAATCACCACTAGAGAATGTTCCATTCATTCACTGCGAATCTGGAATTCATCTGAATCTCCACTCCCGGCAGGTTTTCATTGCACCACTGCTGAATGTTCAAGTAACGCAATGATGGTTTTCAGCGGTCTATTCACACTCGAACCCGTGCTGTTCACGGTCTAGCGACTCAACACTGGTGAGTTCTTCTTTTTCCAGTTCAGACAATACAAACCTCAGAAACCATTGCAATCTACACTACAGAATGTTTCATTCATTCAGGCGAATCTTGAATTCATCTTGTTCTCCACTCCCAGCAGGTTTTCGTTTCACCACTGGTGAATGTCCAAGCAACCCAAGGCTGGTTTCAGCTGCGTGTTAACACTCGCAGCCGTGCTGTTCAATTGGCTATCCAGTGAACGCTGGTTAGCTCTTGATTTTCCTTCCACACACCGAGCCTTCAGAAATCATTCTTATCTCCACTTCAGAATGTTCCATTCGTTCCCTGCGAATCTGGAATTCCTCTGACTCTCCACACCAGGCAGATTTTCCTAACAACACTGGTGAATGACCAGGTAATCCAATGCTGGTTTTCAGCGGCTGTTCACACTCACAGCCTTGCTGTTCAATTGGCAATCCAGTCAAACCTAGTCAGCTCTTCATTTTCCTGTCCACACAACCCAGCGTTCAGAAATCATTGGAATCTCTACTACAGAAATTTCCATTCATTCACTGTGAATCTGGAAATACTCTGAATCTGCATTCCAGGAAGGCTTTCGTTACACCACTGATGAATGTCCAAGTAATGCAATGCTGCTTCTTAGTGGTCTGTTCACACTCGAAACCGTGCTGTTCATTGGCTATCCACTCAATATCGGTCAGCTCTTCAATATCCTGTCCAGACTATCCAGATTCCTAAATGTTGGCAATCACCACTACAGAATGTTCCATTCAATCACGCGAATCTGGAATTCATCAGAGTCTCCACTCCTGGAAGGTTTTCGTGACACCACTGGTAAATGTCCAAGGAAGACAATGCTGGTTTTAAGCCGCCTGCTAACACACTCAGCCGTGCTGTTCAATTTGCTATCCACCCAACCCTATTCAGCTCTACATTTTCCTGTCCTCATAACCCAACCTTCAGAAATAATTGGTATCTCCTCCACAGAATGTTCCGTTCATTCACTGCGAATCTTAAATTCATCTGACTCTCAACTCCCGGCGGGTTATCGTTACACCACTTGTGAATGTCCAAGTAAGCCAATGCTGGTTTTCAGTGGCCTGTTCATACTAAGAGACGTGCTGTTCATTTGGCTATCCACTCCACCCTGTTCAGCTCTACATTTTCGTGTCCACAAAACCCAGCCTTCAGAAATCATTGGAATCACCACTAGAGAATGTTCCATTCATTCACTGCGAATCTGGAATTCCTCTGAACCTCCACTCCTGGCAGGTTTTCGTTACGCCACTGGTGAATGTCCAAGTAACTCAATACTGGTTTTCAGAGGCATGTTCAACTCGCAGAAGTGCTGTTCAATGGGCTATCCACTCAATATTGGTCAGCTCTTCATTTTCCTCTCCACACAAACCAGCCTTCAGAAATCATTGGGCTCTCCACTACAGACTGTTCCATTCATTCACTGCGATTCTGCAATTCATCTGACTCTCCGCTCCAGGCAGGTTTTCATTACAGCACTGGTGAATGACCAAGTAATCCAATGCTGGTTTTCAGCCGCCTTTTCACACTCGCAGTGTGCTGTTCAATTGTCTATCCACTCAAACCTGGTCAGCCTTTCATTTTCTTTTCCACAATATCAGACTTCAGAAATCATTGGAATCGCCAGTACAGAATGTTCCATTCATTCACTGCCAATCTGGAATTCATCTGAATCTGCACTCCAGGTAGGCTTTCATTACACCACTTATGAATGTCCAAGTAACACAATGCTGGTTTTCAGCGGTCTGTTCACACTCTAAGCCCTGCTTTTTACTGGGTATCCACACAACTGTGGTCAGCTCTTCATTTTCATGTCCAAACAATCCAGACTTGAGAAATCATTGCAATCTCCAGTACAGAATGTTCCATTCATTCACTGCGAATCTGGAATTCAACTGAATCTCCACTACCTGCAGATTTATCTTACACCACTTGTGAATGTCCAAGTAAAACAATGCTGGTTTTCAGAGGCCTGTTCATGTTCGCAGTCGTGCTGTTCAATTGGCTATCCACTCAACCTGTTTTGCTCCTCATTTTCCTGTGCACACAACCCAGCCTTCAGAAATCATTGTAATCTCCACTACAGGATGTTCCATTCATTCACTGGGAATCTGGAATTCATCTGAATCTGCACTCCACGCAGGCTTTCGTTACACCACTGCTGAAAGTCGAAGTAATGCAATACTGGTTTTCAGTGGTCTGTTCACATTCGAAGCCGAGGCTTTTTACAGGCTATCCACTCAACACTGGTCAGCTCTTCATTTTCGTGTCCCCACAATCCAGATTTCAGAAATCATTGCAATCTCCACTACAGAATGTTCCATTCATTCACTGCGAGTCTGGAGTTTATCTGATTCTCCACTCCCGCCTGGTTAACATTACACCACTTGTGAATGTCCAAGTAAGCCAAAGCTGGTTTTCAGTGGCCTGTTCTTACTACGAGACGTGCTGTTCATTTGGCTATCCATTCCACCCTGTTCAGCTCTACATTTTCGTGTCCACAAAACCCAGCCTTCAGAAATCATTGGAATCACCACTAGAGAATGTTCCATTCATTCACTGCGAATCTGGAATTCATCTGAATCTCCACACCCGGCAGGTTTTCATTGCACCACTGCTGAATGTTCAAGTAACGCAATGATGGTTTTCAGCGGTCTATTCACACTCGAACCCGTGCTGTTCACGGTCTAGCGACTCAACACTGGTGAGTTCTTCTTTTTCCAGTTCAGACAATACAAACCTCAGAAACCATTGCAATCTACACTACAGAATGTTTCATTCATTCAGGCGAATCTTGAATTCATCTTGTTCTCCACTCCCAGCAGGTTTTCGTTTCACCACTGGTGAATGTCCAAGCAACCCAAGGCTGGTTTCAGCTGCGTGTTAACACTCGCAGCCGTGCTGTTCAATTGGCTATCCAGTGAACGCTGGTTAGCTCTTGATTTTCCTTCCACACACCGAGCCTTCAGAAATCATTCTTATCTCCACTTCAGAATGTTCCATTCGTTCCCTGCGAATCTGGAATTCCTCTGACTCTCCACACCAGGCAGATTTTCCTAACAACACTGGTGAATGACCAGGTAATCCAATGCTGGTTTTCAGCGGCTGTTCACACTCACAGCCTTGCTGTTCAATTGGCAATCCAGTCAAACCTAGTCAGCTCTTCATTTTCCTGTCCACACAACCCAGCGTTCAGAAATCATTGGAATCTCTACTACAGAAATTTCCATTCATTCACTGTGAATCTGGAAATACTCTGAATCTGCATTCCAGGAAGGCTTTCGTTACACCACTGATGAATGTCCAAGTAATGCAATGCTGCTTCTTAGTGGTCTGTTCACACTCGAAACCGTGCTGTTCATTGGCTATCCACTCAATATCGGTCAGCTCTTCAATATCCTGTCCAGACTATCCAGATTCCTAAATGTTGGCAATCACCACTACAGAATGTTCCATTCAATCACGCGAATCTGGAATTCATCAGAGTCTCCACTCCTGGAAGGTTTTCGTGACACCACTGGTAAATGTCCAAGGAAGACAATGCTTGTTTTAAGCCGCCTGCTAACACACTCAGCCGTGCTGTTCAATTTGCTATCCACCCAACCCTATTCAGCTCTACATTTTCCTGTCCTCATAACCCAACCTTCAGAAATAATTGGTATCTCCTCCACAGAATGTTCCGTTCATTCACTGCGAATCTTAAATTCATCTGACTCTCAACTCCCGGCGGGTTATCGTTACACCACTTGTGAATGTCCAAGTAAGCCAATGCTGGTTTTCAGTGGCCTGTTCATACTAAGAGACGTGCTGTTCATTTGGCTATCCACTCCACCCTGTTCAGCTCTACATTTTCGTGTCCACAAAACCCAGCCTTCAGAAATCATTGGAATCACCACTAGAGAATGTTCCATTCATTCACTGCGAATCTGGAATTCCTCTGAACCTCCACTCCTGGCAGGTTTTCGTTACGCCACTGGTGAATGTCCAAGTAACTCAATACTGGTTTTCAGAGGCATGTTCAACTCGCAGAAGTGCTGTTCAATGGGCTATCCACTCAATATTGGTCAGCTCTTCATTTTCCTCTCCACACAAACCAGCCTTCAGAAATCATTGGGCTCTCCACTACAGACTGTTCCATTCATTCACTGCGATTCTGCAATTCATCTGACTCTCCGCTCCAGGCAGGTTTTCATTACAGCACTGGTGAATGACCAAGTAATCCAATGCTGGTTTTCAGCCGCCTTTTCACACTCGCAGTGTGCTGTTCAATTGTCTATCCACTCAAACCTGGTCAGCCTTTCATTTTCTTTTCCACAATATCAGACTTCAGAAATCATTGGAATCGCCAGTACAGAATGTTCCATTCATTCACTGCCAATCTGGAATTCATCTGAATCTGCACTCCAGGTAGGCTTTCATTACACCACTTATGAATGTCCAAGTAACACAATGCTGGTTTTCAGCGGTCTGTTCACACTCTAAGCCCTGCTTTTTACTGGGTATCCACACAACTGTGGTCAGCTCTTCATTTTCATGTCCAAACAATCCAGACTTGAGAAATCATTGCAATCTCCAGTACAGAATGTTCCATTCATTCACTGCGAATCTGGAATTCAACTGAATCTCCACTACCTGCAGATTTATCTTACACCACTTGTGAATGTCCAAGTAAAACAATGCTGGTTTTCAGAGGCCTGTTCATGTTCGCAGTCGTGCTGTTCAATTGGCTATCCACTCAACCTGTTTTGCTCCTCATTTTCCTGTGCACACAACCCAGCCTTCAGAAATCATTGTAATCTCCACTACAGGATGTTCCATTCATTCACTGGGAATCTGGAATTCATCTGAATCTGCACTCCACGCAGGCTTTCGTTACACCACTGCTGAAAGTCGAAGTAATGCAATACTGGTTTTCAGTGGTCTGTTCACATTCGAAGCCGAGGCTTTTTACAGGCTATCCACTCAACACTGGTCAGCTCTTCATTTTCGTGTCCCCACAATCCAGATTTCAGAAATCATTGCAATCTCCACTACAGAATGTTCCATTCATTCACTGCGAGTCTGGAGTTTATCTGATTCTCCACTCCCGCCTGGTTAACATTACACCACTTGTGAATGTCCAAGTAAGCCAAAGCTGGTTTTCAGTGGCCTGTTCTTACTACGAGACGTGCTGTTCATTTGGCTATCCATTCCACCCTGTTCAGCTCTACATTTTCGTGTCCACAAAACCCAGCCTTCAGAAATCATTGGAATCACCACTAGAGAATGTTCCATTCATTCACTGCGAATCTGGAATTCATCTGAATCTCCACACCCGGCAGGTTTTCATTGCACCACTGCTGAATGTTCAAGTAACGCAATGATGGTTTTCAGCGGTCTATTCACACTCGAACCCGTGCTGTTCACGGTCTAGCGACTCAACACTGGTGAGTTCTTCTTTTTCCAGTTCAGACAATACAAACCTCAGAAACCATTGCAATCTACACTACAGAATGTTTCATTCATTCAGGCGAATCTTGAATTCATCTTGTTCTCCACTCCCAGCAGGTTTTCATTTCACCACTGGTGAATGTCCAAGCAACCCAAGGCTGGTTTCAGCTGCGTGTTAACACTCGCAGCCGTGCTGTTCAATTGGCTATCCAGTGAACGCTGGTTAGCTCTTGATTTTCCTTCCACACACCGAGCCTTCAGAAATCATTCTTATCTCCACTTCAGAATGTTCCATTCGTTCCCTGCGAATCTGGAATTCCTCTGACTCTCCACACCAGGCAGATTTTCCTAACAACACTGGTGAATGACCAGGTAATCCAATGCTGGTTTTCAGCGGCTGTTCACACTCACAGCCTTGCTGTTCAATTGGCAATCCAGTCAAACCTAGTCAGCTCTTCATTTTCCTGTCCACACAACCCAGCGTTCAGAAATCATTGGAATCTCTACTACAGAAATTTCCATTCATTCACTGTGAATCTGGAAATACTCTGAATCTGCATTCCAGGAAGGCTTTCGTTACACCACTGATGAATGTCCAAGTAATGCAATGCTGCTTCTTAGTGGTCTGTTCACACTCGAAACCGTGCTGTTCATTGGCTATCCACTCAATATCGGTCAGCTCTTCAATATCCTGTCCAGACTATCCAGATTCCTAAATGTTGGCAATCACCACTACAGAATGTTCCATTCAATCACGCGAATCTGGAATTCATCAGAGTCTCCACTCCTGGAAGGTTTTCGTGACACCACTGGTAAATGTCCAAGGAAGACAATGCTTGTTTTAAGCCGCCTGCTAACACACTCAGCCGTGCTGTTCAATTTGCTATCCACCCAACCCTATTCAGCTCTACATTTTCCTGTCCTCATAACCCAACCTTCAGAAATAATTGGTATCTCCTCCACAGAATGTTCCGTTCATTCACTGCGAATCTTAAATTCATCTGACTCTCAACTCCCGGCGGGTTATCGTTACACCACTTGTGAATGTCCAAGTAAGCCAATGCTGGTTTTCAATGGCCTGTTCATACTAAGAGACGTGCTGTTCATTTGGCTATCCACTCCACCCTGTTCAGCTCTACATTTTCGTGTCCACAAAACCCAGCCTTCAGAAATCATTGGAATCACCACTAGAGAATGTTCCATTCATTCACTGCGAATCTGGAATTCCTCTGAACCTCCACTCCTGGCAGGTTTTCGTTACGCCACTGGTGAATGTCCAAGTAACTCAATACTGGTTTTCAGAGGCATGTTCAACTCGCAGAAGTGCTGTTCAATGGGCTATCCACTCAATATTGGTCAGCTCTTCATTTTCCTCTCCACACAAACCAGCCTTCAGAAATCATTGGGCTCTCCACTACAGACTGTTCCATTCATTCACTGCGATTCTGCAATTCATCTGACTCTCCGCTCCAGGCAGGTTTTCATTACAGCACTGGTGAATGACCAAGTAATCCAATGCTGGTTTTCAGCCGCCTTTTCACACTCGCAGTGTGCTGTTCAATTGTCTATCCACTCAAACCTGGTCAGCCTTTCATTTTCTTTTCCACAATATCAGACTTCAGAAATCATTGGAATCGCCAGTACAGAATGTTCCATTCATTCACTGCCAATCTGGAATTCATCTGAATCTGCACTCCAGGTAGGCTTTCATTACACCACTTATGAATGTCCAAGTAACACAATGCTGGTTTTCAGCGGTCTGTTCACACTCTAAGCCCTGCTTTTTACTGGGTATCCACACAACTGTGGTCAGCTCTTCATTTTCATGTCCAAACAATCCAGACTTGAGAAATCATTGCAATCTCCAGTACAGAATGTTCCATTCATTCACTGCGAATCTGGAATTCAACTGAATCTCCACTACCTGCAGATTTATCTTACACCACTTGTGAATGTCCAAGTAAAACAATGCTGGTTTTCAGAGGCCTGTTCATGTTCGCAGTCGTGCTGTTCAATTGGCTATCCACTCAACCTGTTTTGCTCCTCATTTTCCTGTGCACACAACCCAGCCTTCAGAAATCATTGTAATCTCCACTACAGGATGTTCCATTCATTCACTGGGAATCTGGAATTCATCTGAATCTGCACTCCACGCAGGCTTTCGTTACACCACTGCTGAAAGTCGAAGTAATGCAATACTGGTTTTCAGTGGTCTGTTCACATTCGAAGCCGAGGCTTTTTACAGGCTATCCACTCAACACTGGTCAGCTCTTCATTTTCGTGTCCCCACAATCCAGATTTCAGAAATCATTGCAATCTCCACTACAGAATGTTCCATTCATTCACTGCGAGTCTGGAGTTTATCTGATTCTCCACTCCCGCCTGGTTAACATTACACCACTTGTGAATGTCCAAGTAAGCCAAAGCTGGTTTTCAGTGGCCTGTTCTTACTACGAGACGTGCTGTTCATTTGGCTATCCATTCCACCCTGTTCAGCTCTACATTTTCGTGTCCACAAAACCCAGCCTTCAGAAATCATTGGAATCACCACTAGAGAATGTTCCATTCATTCACTGCGAATCTGGAATTCATCTGAATCTCCACTCCCGGCAGGTTTTCATTGCACCACTGCTGAATGTTCAAGTAACGCAATGATGGTTTTCAGCGGTCTATTCACACTCGAACCCGTGCTGTTCACGGTCTAGCGACTCAACACTGGTGAGTTCTTCTTTTTCCAGTTCAGACAATACAAACCTCAGAAACCATTGCAATCTACACTACAGAATGTTTCATTCATTCAGGCGAATCTTGAATTCATCTTGTTCTCCACTCCCAGCAGGTTTTCGTTTCACCACTGGTGAATGTCCAAGCAACCCAAGGCTGGTTTCAGCTGCGTGTTAACACTCGCAGCCGTGCTGTTCAATTGGCTATCCAGTGAACGCTGGTTAGCTCTTGATTTTCCTTCCACACACCGAGCCTTCAGAAATCATTCTTATCTCCACTTCAGAATGTTCCATTCGTTCCCTGCGAATCTGGAATTCCTCTGACTCTCCACACCAGGCAGATTTTCCTAACAACACTGGTGAATGACCAGGTAATCCAATGCTGGTTTTCAGCGGCTGTTCACACTCACAGCCTTGCTGTTCAATTGGCAATCCAGTCAAACCTAGTCAGCTCTTCATTTTCCTGTCCACACAACCCAGCGTTCAGAAATCATTGGAATCTCTACTACAGAAATTTCCATTCATTCACTGTGAATCTGGAAATACTCTGAATCTGCATTCCAGGAAGGCTTTCGTTACACCACTGATGAATGTCCAAGTAATGCAATGCTGCTTCTTAGTGGTCTGTTCACACTCGAAACCGTGCTGTTCATTGGCTATCCACTCAATATCGGTCAGCTCTTCAATATCCTGTCCAGACTATCCAGATTCCTAAATGTTGGCAATCACCACTACAGAATGTTCCATTCAATCACGCGAATCTGGAATTCATCAGAGTCTCCACTCCTGGAAGGTTTTCGTGACACCACTGGTAAATGGCCAAGGAAGACAATGCTGGTTTTAAGCCGCCTGCTAACACACTCAGCCGTGCTGTTCAATTTGCTATCCACCCAACCCTATTCAGCTCTACATTTTCCTGTCCTCATAACCCAACCTTCAGAAATAATTGGTATCTCCTCCACAGAATGTTCCGTTCATTCACTGCGAATCTTAAATTCATCTGACTCTCAACTCCCGGCGGGTTATCGTTACACCACTTGTGAATGTCCAAGTAAGCCAATGCTGGTTTTCAGTGGCCTGTTCATACTAAGAGACGTGCTGTTCATTTGGCTATCCACTCCACCCTGTTCAGCTCTACATTTTCGTGTCCACAAAACCCAGCCTTCAGAAATCATTGGAATCACCACTAGAGAATGTTCCATTCATTCACTGCGAATCTGGAATTCCTCTGAACCTCCACTCCTGGCAGGTTTTCGTTACGCCACTGGTGAATGTCCAAGTAACTCAATACTGGTTTTCAGAGGCATGTTCAACTCGCAGAAGTGCTGTTCAATGGGCTATCCACTCAATATTGGTCAGCTCTTCATTTTCCTCTCCACACAAACCAGCCTTCAGAAATCATTGGGCTCTCCACTACAGACTGTTCCATTCATTCACTGCGATTCTGCAATTCATCTGACTCTCCGCTCCAGGCAGGTTTTCATTACAGCACTGGTGAATGACCAAGTAATCCAATGCTGGTTTTCAGCCGCCTTTTCACACTCGCAGTGTGCTGTTCAATTGTCTATCCACTCAAACCTGGTCAGCCTTTCATTTTCTTTTCCACAATATCAGACTTCAGAAATCATTGGAATCGCCAGTACAGAATGTTCCATTCATTCACTGCCAATCTGGAATTCATCTGAATCTGCACTCCAGGTAGGCTTTCATTACACCACTTATGAATGTCCAAGTAACACAATGCTGGTTTTCAGCGGTCTGTTCACACTCTAAGCCCTGCTTTTTACTGGGTATCCACACAACTGTGGTCAGCTCTTCATTTTCATGTCCAAACAATCCAGACTTGAGAAATCATTGCAATCTCCAATACAGAATGTTCCATTCATTCACTGCGAATCTGGAATTCAACTGAATCTCCACTACCTGCAGATTTATCTTACACCACTTGTGAATGTCCAAGTAAAACAATGCTGGTTTTCAGAGGCCTGTTCATGTTCGCAGTCGTGCTGTTCAATTGGCTATCCACTCAACCTGTTTTGCTCCTCATTTTCCTGTGCACACAACCCAGCCTTCAGAAATCATTGTAATCTCCACTACAGGATGTTCCATTCATTCACTGGGAATCTGGAATTCATCTGAATCTGCACTCCACGCAGGCTTTCGTTACACCACTGCTGAAAGTCGAAGTAATGCAATACTGGTTTTCAGTGGTCTGTTCACATTCGAAGCCGAGGCTTTTTACAGGCTATCCACTCAACACTGGTCAGCTCTTCATTTTCGTGTCCCCACAATCCAGATTTCAGAAATCATTGCAATCTCCACTACAGAATGTTCCATTCATTCACTGCGAGTCTGGAGTTTATCTGATTCTCCACTCCCGCCTGGTTAACATTACACCACTTGTGAATGTCCAAGTAAGCCAAAGCTGGTTTTCAGTGGCCTGTTCTTACTACGAGACGTGCTGTTCATTTGGCTATCCATTCCACCCTGTTCAGCTCTACATTTTCGTGTCCACAAAACCCAGCCTTCAGAAATCATTGGAATCACCACTAGAGAATGTTCCATTCATTCACTGCGAATCTGGAATTCATCTGAATCTCCACTCCCGGCAGGTTTTCATTGCACCACTGCTGAATGTTCAAGTAACGCAATGATGGTTTTCAGCGGTCTATTCACACTCGAACCCGTGCTGTTCACGGTCTAGCGACTCAACACTGGTGAGTTCTTCTTTTTCCAGTTCAGACAATACAAACCTCAGAAACCATTGCAATCTACACTACAGAATGTTTCATTCATTCAGGCGAATCTTGAATTCATCTTGTTCTCCACTCCCAGCAGGTTTTCGTTTCACCACTGGTGAATGTCCAAGCAACCCAAGGCTGGTTTCAGCTGCGTGTTAACACTCGCAGCCGTGCTGTTCAATTGGCTATCCAGTGAACGCTGGTTAGCTCTTGATTTTCCTTCCACACACCGAGCCTTCAGAAATCATTCTTATCTCCACTTCAGAATGTTCCATTCGTTCCCTGCGAATCTGGAATTCCTCTGACTCTCCACACCAGGCAGATTTTCCTAACAACACTGGTGAATGACCAGGTAATCCAATGCTGGTTTTCAGCGGCTGTTCACACTCACAGCCTTGCTGTTCAATTGGCAATCCAGTCAAACCTAGTCAGCTCTTCATTTTCCTGTCCACACAACCCAGCGTTCAGAAATCATTGGAATCTCTACTACAGAAATTTCCATTCATTCACTGTGAATCTGGAAATACTCTGAATCTGCATTCCAGGAAGGCTTTCGTTACACCACTGATGAATGTCCAAGTAATGCAATGCTGCTTCTTAGTGGTCTGTTCACACTCGAAACCGTGCTGTTCATTGGCTATCCACTCAATATCGGTCAGCTCTTCAATATCCTGTCCAGACTATCCAGATTCCTAAATGTTGGCAATCACCACTACAGAATGTTCCATTCAATCACGCGAATCTGGAATTCATCAGAGTCTCCACTCCTGGAAGGTTTTCGTGACACCACTGGTAAATGGCCAAGGAAGACAATGCTGGTTTTAAGCCGCCTGCTAACACACTCAGCCGTGCTGTTCAATTTGCTATCCACCCAACCCTATTCAGCTCTACATTTTCCTGTCCTCATAACCCAACCTTCAGAAATAATTGGTATCTCCTCCACAGAATGTTCCGTTCATTCACTGCGAATCTTAAATTCATCTGACTCTCAACTCCCGGCGGGTTATCGTTACACCACTTGTGAATGTCCAAGTAAGCCAATGCTGGTTTTCAGTGGCCTGTTCATACTAAGAGACGTGCTGTTCATTTGGCTATCCACTCCACCCTGTTCAGCTCTACATTTTCGTGTCCACAAAACCCAGCCTTCAGAAATCATTGGAATCACCACTAGAGAATGTTCCATTCATTCACTGCGAATCTGGAATTCCTCTGAACCTCCACTCCTGGCAGGTTTTCGTTACGCCACTGGTGAATGTCCAAGTAACTCAATACTGGTTTTCAGAGGCATGTTCAACTCGCAGAAGTGCTGTTCAATGGGCTATCCACTCAATATTGGTCAGCTCTTCATTTTCCTCTCCACACAAACCAGCCTTCAGAAATCATTGGGCTCTCCACTACAGACTGTTCCATTCATTCACTGCGATTCTGCAATTCATCTGACTCTCCGCTCCAGGCAGGTTTTCATTACAGCACTGGTGAATGACCAAGTAATCCAATGCTGGTTTTCAGCCGCCTTTTCACACTCGCAGTGTGCTGTTCAATTGTCTATCCACTCAAACCTGGTCAGCCTTTCATTTTCTTTTCCACAATATCAGACTTCAGAAATCATTGGAATCGCCAGTACAGAATGTTCCATTCATTCACTGCCAATCTGGAATTCATCTGAATCTGCACTCCAGGTAGGCTTTCATTACACCACTTATGAATGTCCAAGTAACACAATGCTGGTTTTCAGCGGTCTGTTCACACTCTAAGCCCTGCTTTTTACTGGGTATCCACACAACTGTGGTCAGCTCTTCATTTTCATGTCCAAACAATCCAGACTTGAGAAATCATTGCAATCTCCAGTACAGAATGTTCCATTCATTCACTGCGAATCTGGAATTCAACTGAATCTCCACTACCTGCAGATTTATCTTACACCACTTGTGAATGTCCAAGTAAAACAATGCTGGTTTTCAGAGGCCTGTTCATGTTCGCAGTCGTGCTGTTCAATTGGCTATCCACTCAACCTGTTTTGCTCCTCATTTTCCTGTGCACACAACCCAGCCTTCAGAAATCATTGTAATCTCCACTACAGGATGTTCCATTCATTCACTGGGAATCTGGAATTCATCTGAATCTGCACTCCACGCAGGCTTTCGTTACACCACTGCTGAAAGTCGAAGTAATGCAATACTGGTTTTCAGTGGTCTGTTCACATTCGAAGCCGAGGCTTTTTACAGGCTATCCACTCAACACTGGTCAGCTCTTCATTTTCGTGTCCCCACAATCCAGATTTCAGAAATCATTGCAATCTCCACTACAGAATGTTCCATTCATTCACTGCGAGTCTGGAGTTTATCTGATTCTCCACTCCCGCCTGGTTAACATTACACCACTTGTGAATGTCCAAGTAAGCCAAAGCTGGTTTTCAGTGGCCTGTTCTTACTACGAGACGTGCTGTTCATTTGGCTATCCATTCCACCCTGTTCAGCTCTACATTTTCGTGTCCACAAAACCCAGCCTTCAGAAATCATTGGAATCACCACTAGAGAATGTTCCATTCATTCACTGCGAATCTGGAATTCATCTGAATCTCCACTCCCGGCAGGTTTTCATTGCACCACTGCTGAATGTTCAAGTAACGCAATGATGGTTTTCAGCGGTCTATTCACACTCGAACCCGTGCTGTTCACGGTCTAGCGACTCAACACTGGTGAGTTCTTCTTTTTCCAGTTCAGACAATACAAACCTCAGAAACCATTGCAATCTACACTACAGAATGTTTCATTCATTCAGGCGAATCTTGAATTCATCTTGTTCTCCACTCCCAGCAGGTTTTCGTTTCACCACTGGTGAATGTCCAAGCAACCCAAGGCTGGTTTCAGCTGCGTGTTAACACTCGCAGCCGTGCTGTTCAATTGGCTATCCAGTGAACGCTGGTTAGCTCTTGATTTTCCTTCCACACACCGAGCCTTCAGAAATCATTCTTATCTCCACTTCAGAATGTTCCATTCGTTCCCTGCGAATCTGGAATTCCTCTGACTCTCCACACCAGGCAGATTTTCCTAACAACACTGGTGAATGACCAGGTAATCCAATGCTGGTTTTCAGCGGCTGTTCACACTCACAGCCTTGCTGTTCAATTGGCAATCCAGTCAAACCTAGTCAGCTCTTCATTTTCCTGTCCACACAACCCAGCGTTCAGAAATCATTGGAATCTCTACTACAGAAATTTCCATTCATTCACTGTGAATCTGGAAATACTCTGAATCTGCATTCCAGGAAGGCTTTCGTTACACCACTGATGAATGTCCAAGTAATGCAATGCTGCTTCTTAGTGGTCTGTTCACACTCGAAACCGTGCTGTTCATTGGCTATCCACTCAATATCGGTCAGCTCTTCAATATCCTGTCCAGACTATCCAGATTCCTAAATGTTGGCAATCACCACTACAGAATGTTCCATTCAATCACGCGAATCTGGAATTCATCAGAGTCTCCACTCCTGGAAGGTTTTCGTGACACCACTGGTAAATGGCCAAGGAAGACAATGCTGGTTTTAAGCCGCCTGCTAACACACTCAGCCGTGCTGTTCAATTTGCTATCCACCCAACCCTATTCAGCTCTACATTTTCCTGTCCTCATAACCCAACCTTCAGAAATAATTGGTATCTCCTCCACAAAATGTTCCGTTCATTCACTGCGAATCTTAAATTCATCTGACTCTCAACTCCCGGCGGGTTATCGTTACACCACTTGTGAATGTCCAAGTAAGCCAATGCTGGTTTTCAGTGGCCTGTTCATACTAAGAGACGTGCTGTTCATTTGGCTATCCACTCCACCCTGTTCAGCTCTACATTCTCGTGTCCACAAAACCCAGCCTTCAGAAATCATTGGAATCACCACTAGAGAATGTTCCATTCATTCACTGCGAATCTGGAATTCCTCTGAACCTCCACTCCTGGCAGGTTTTCGTTACGCCACTGGTGAATGTCCAAGTATCTCAATACTGGTTTTCAGAGGCATGTTCAACTCGCAGAAGTGCTGTTCAATGGGCTATCCACTCAATATTGGTCAGCTCTTCATTTTCCTCTCCACACAAACCAGCCTTCAGAAATCATTGGGCTCTCCACTACAGACTGTTCCATTCATTCACTGCGATTCTGCAATTCATCTTACTCTCCGCTCCAGGCAGGTTTTCATTACAGCACTGGTGAATGAGCAAGTAATCCAATGCTGGTTTTCAGCCGCCTTTTCACACTCGCAGTGTGCTGTTCAATTGTCTATCCACTCAAACCTGGTCAGCCTTTCATTTTCTTTTCCACAATATCAGACTTCAGAAATCATTGGAATCGCCAGTACAGAATGTTCCATTCATTCACTGCCAATCTGGAATTCATCTGAATCTGCACTCCAGGTAGGCTTTCATTACACCACTTATGAATGTCCAAGTAACACAATGCTGGTTTTCAGCGGTCTGTTCACACTCTAAGCCCTGCTTTTTACTGGGTATCCACACAACTGTGGTCAGCTCTTCATTTTCATGTCCAAACAATCCAGACTTGAGAAATCATTGCAATCTCCAGTACAGAATGTTCCATTCATTCACTGCGAATCTGGAATTCAACTGAATCTCCACTACCTGCAGATTTATCTTACACCACTTGTGAATGTCCAAGTAAAACAATGCTGGTTTTCAGAGGCCTGTTCATGTTCGCAGTCGTGCTGTTCAATTGGCTATCCACTCAACCTGTTTTGCTCCTCATTTTCCTGTGCACACAACCCAGCCTTCAGAAATCATTGTAATCTCCACTACAGGATGTTCCATTCATTCACTGGGAATCTGGAATTCATCTGAATCTGCACTCCACGCAGGCTTTCGTTACACCACTGCTGAAAGTCGAAGTAATGCAATACTGGTTTTCAGTGGTCTGTTCACATTCGAAGCCGAGGCTTTTTACAGGCTATCCACTCAACACTGGTCAGCTCTTCATTTTCGTGTCCCCACAATCCAGATTTCAGAAATCATTGCAATCTCCACTACAGAATGTTCCATTCATTCACTGCGAGTCTGGAGTTTATCTGATTCTCCACTCCCGCCTGGTTAACATTACACCACTTGTGAATGTCCAAGTAAGCCAATGCTGGTTTTCAGAGGCCTGTTCATACTCGCAGCCGTGCTGTTTAATTGACAATTCACTCCACCCTGTTCAGCTCTTCATTGTCCCACCACACTACCAGCCTTCAGAAATCTTTGTTATCTCCACTACAGAATGTTCCATTCATTCACTGCGAATCTGGAATTCATCTGACTCTCAACTCCACGCAGGTTTTCATTACACCACTGTTGAATGTCCAAGTAACCCAATGCTGGTTTTCAGCGGCCTGTTCATATTCGCAGCCCTGCTGTTTACTTGGCTATCGATTCAAGCCTGGTCAGCTCTTCATTTTCCTGTCCACACAACACAGGCTTCAGAAATCATTGGAATCTCCTCTACAGAATGTTCCATTCATTCACTGCGAATGTGGAATTCAACTGACTCTCCACTCCATGCAGGTTTTCCTTACACCACTGCTGAATGTCCAAGTAACCCAATGCTGGTTTTCAGCTGCATGTTCACACTCGCAGCCATGCTATACAATTGGCTTTCCACTAAATCCTGATTAGTTCTTGATTTTCCTTCCACACGACCCAGCCTTCAGAAATCGTTGGAATCTCCACTAGAGAATGTTCCATTCATTCACTGCGAATCTGGAATTCCTCTGAACCTCCACTCCCGGCAGGTTTTCGTTACACCACTGTTGAATGTCCAAGTAAACCAATGTTTTAAGTGTTTTCTTCACAAGCGCAGTGGTGCTGTTCAATTGGCTATCCACTCAACCCTGGCCAGCTCTACATTTTCCTGTCCACACCACAGAGACTGGAGAAATCATTGTTATCTCCACTACAGAATGTTCCATTCATTCACAGCGAATCTGGAATTCATCTGAATCTCCACTCCCGGCAGGTTTTCGTGACACCACTGGTAAATATCCAAGTAAGCCAATGCTGGTTTTAAGTGGCCTGCTCATACTCTCAGCCGTGCTGTTCAATTTGCTATCCACTCAACCCTCTTCAGCTCCATTTTCCTGTCCACATAACCCAAACTTCAGAAACAATTGGTATCTCCTCCACAGAATGTTCCATTCATTGACGGCAAATCTGAAATTCATCTAATTCTCAACTCCCGCCAGGTTTTCGTTACACCACTTGTGAATGTCCAATTAAGCCAAAGCTGGTTTTCAGTGGCCTGTTCTTACTACGAGACGTGCTGTTCATTTGGCTATCCATTCCACCCTGTTCAGCTCTACATTTTCGTGTCCACAAAACCCAGCCTTCAGAAATCATTGGAATCACCACTAGAGAATGTTCCATTCATTCACTGCGAATCTGGAATTCATCTGAATCTCCACTCCCGGCAGGTTTTCATTGCACCACTGCTGAATGTTCAAGTAACGCAATGATGGTTTTCAGCGGTCTATTCACACTCGAACCCGTGCTGTTCACGGTCTAGCGACTCAACACTGGTGAGTTCTTCTTTTTCCAGTTCAGACAATACAAACCTCAGAAACCATTGCAATCTACACTACAGAATGTTTCATTCATTCAGGCGAATCTTGAATTCATCTTGTTCTCCACTCCCAGCAGGTTTTCGTTTCACCACTGGTGAATGTCCAAGCAACCCAAGGCTGGTTTCAGCTGCGTGTTAACACTCGCAGCCGTGCTGTTCAATTGGCTATCCAGTGAACGCTGGTTAGCTCTTGATTTTCCTTCCACACACCGAGCCTTCAGAAATCATTCTTATCTCCACTTCAGAATGTTCCATTCGTTCCCTGCGAATCTGGAATTCCTCTGACTCTCCACACCAGGCAGATTTTCCTAACAACACTGGTGAATGACCAGGTAATCCAATGCTGGTTTTCAGCGGCTGTTCACACTCACAGCCTTGCTGTTCAATTGGCAATCCAGTCAAACCTAGTCAGCTCTTCATTTTCCTGTCCACACAACCCAGCGTTCAGAAATCATTGGAATCTCTACTACAGAAATTTCCATTCATTCACTGTGAATCTGGAAATACTCTGAATCTGCATTCCAGGAAGGCTTTCGTTACACCACTGATGAATGTCCAAGTAATGCAATGCTGCTTCTTAGTGGTCTGTTCACACTCGAAACCGTGCTGTTCATTGGCTATCCACTCAATATCGGTCAGCTCTTCAATATCCTGTCCAGACTATCCAGATTCCTAAATGTTGGCAATCACCACTACAGAATGTTCCATTCAATCACGCGAATCTGGAATTCATCAGAGCCTCCACTCCTGGAAGGTTTTCGTGACACCACTGGTAAATGTCCAAGGAAGACAATGCTGGTTTTAAGCCGCCTGCTAACACACTCAGCCGTGCTGTTCAATTTGCTATCCACCCAACCCTATTCAGCTCTACATTTTCCTGTCCTCATAACCCAACCTTCAGAAATAATTGGTATCTCCTCCACAGAATGTTCCGTTCATTCACTGCGAATCTTAAATTCATCTGACTCTCAACTCCCGGCGGGTTATCGTTACACCACTTGTGAATGTCCAAGTAAGCCAATGCTGGTTTTCAGTGGCCTGTTCATACTAAGAGACGTGCTGTTCATTTGGCTATCCACTCCACCCTGTTCAGCTCTACATTCTCGTGTCCACAAAACCCAGCCTTCAGAAATCATTGGAATCACCACTAGAGAATGTTCCATTCATTCACTGCGAATCTGGAATTCCTCTGAACCTCCACTCCTGGCAGGTTTTCGTTACGCCACTGGTGAATGTCCAAGTAACTCAATACTGGTTTTCAGAGGCATGTTCAACTCGCAGAAGTGCTGTTCAATGGGCTATCCACTCAATATTGGTCAGCTCTTCATTTTCCTCTCCACACAAACCAGCCTTCAGAAATCATTGGGCTCTCCACTACAGACTGTTCCATTCATTCACTGCGATTCTGCAATTCATCTGACTCTCCGCTCCAGGCAGGTTTTCATTACAGCACTGGTGAATGACCAAGTAATCCAATGCTGGTTTTCAGCCGCCTTTTCACACTCGCAGTGTGCTGTTCAATTGTCTATCCACTCAAACCTGGTCAGCCTTTCATTTTCTTTTCCACAATATCAGACTTCAGAAATCATTGGAATCGCCAGTACAGAATGTTCCATTCATTCACTGCCAATCTGGAATTCATCTGAATCTGCACTCCAGGTAGGCTTTCATTACACCACTTATGAATGTCCAAGTAACACAATGCTGGTTTTCAGCGGTCTGTTCACACTCTAAGCCCTGCTTTTTACTGGGTATCCACACAACTGTGGTCAGCTCTTCATTTTCATGTCCAAACAATCCAGACTTGAGAAATCATTGCAATCTCCAGTACAGAATGTTCCATTCATTCACTGCGAATCTGGAATTCAACTGAATCTCCACTACCTGCAGATTTATCTTACACCACTTGTGAATGTCCAAGTAAAACAATGCTGGTTTTCAGAGGCCTGTTCATGTTCGCAGTCGTGCTGTTCAATTGGCTATCCACTCAACCTGTTTTGCTCCTCATTTTCCTGTGCACACAACCCAGCCTTCAGAAATCATTGTAATCTCCACTACAGGATGTTCCATTCATTCACTGGGAATCTGGAATTCATCTGAATCTGCACTCCACGCAGGCTTTCGTTACACCACTGCTGAAAGTCGAAGTAATGCAATACTGGTTTTCAGTGGTCTGTTCACATTCGAAGCCGAGGCTTTTTACAGGCTATCCACTCAACACTGGTCAGCTCTTCATTTTCGTGTCCCCACAATCCAGATTTCAGAAATCATTGCAATCTCCACTACAGAATGTTCCATTCATTCACTGCGAGTCTGGAGTTTATCTGATTCTCCACTCCCGCCTGGTTAACATTACACCACTTGTGAATGTCCAAGTAAGCCAATGCTGGTTTTCAGAGGCCTGTTCATACTCGCAGCCGTGCTGTTTAATTGACAATTCACTCCACCCTGTTCAGCTCTTCATTGTCCCACCACACTACCAGCCTTCAGAAATCTTTGTTATCTCCACTACAGAATGTTCCATTCATTCACTGCGAATCTGGAATTCATCTGACTCTCAACTCCACGCAGGTTTTCATTACACCACTGTTGAATGTCCAAGTAACCCAATGCTGGTTTTCAGCGGCCTGTTCATATTCGCAGCCCTGCTGTTTACTTGGCTATCGATTCAAGCCTGGTCAGCTCTTCATTTTCCTGTCCACACAACACAGGCTTCAGAAATCATTGGAATCTCCTCTACAGAATGTTCCATTCATTCACTGCGAATGTGGAATTCAACTGACTCTCCACTCCATGCAGGTTTTCCTTACACCACTGATGAATGTCCAAGTAACCCAATGCTGGTTTTCAGCTGCATGTTCACACTCGCAGCCATGCTATACAATTGGCTTTCCACTAAATCCTGATTAGTTCTTGATTTTCCTTCCACACGACCCAGCCTTCAGAAATCGTTGGAATCTCCACTAGAGAATGTTCCATTCATTCACTGCGAATCTGGAATTCCTCTGAACCTCCACTCCCGGCAGGTTTTCGTTACACCACTGTTGAATGTCCAAGTAACCCAATGTTTTAAGTGTTTTCTTCACAAGCGCAGTGGTGCTGTTCAATTGGCTATCCACTCAACCCTGGCCAGCTCTACATTTTCCTGTCCACACCACAGAGACTGGAGAAATCATTGTTATCTCCACTACAGAATGTTCCATTCATTCACAGCGAATCTGGAATTCATCTGAATCTCCACTCCCGGCAGGTTTTCGTGACACCACTGGTAAATATCCAAGTAAGCCAATGCTGGTTTTAAGTGGCCTGCTCATACTCTCAGCCGTGCTGTTCAATTTGCTATCCACTCAACCCTCTTCAGCTCCATTTTCCTGTCCACATAACCCAAACTTCAGAAACAATTGGTATCTCCTCCACAGAATGTTCCATTCATTGACGGCAAATCTGAAATTCATCTAATTCTCAACTCCCGTCAGGTTTTCGTTACACCACTTGTGAATGTCCAATTAAGCCAAAGCTGGTTTTCAGTGGCCTGTTCTTACTACGAGACGTGCTGTTCATTTGGCTATCCATTCCACCCTGTTCAGCTCTACATTTTCGTGTCCACAAAACCCAGCCTTCAGAAATCATTGGAATCACCACTAGAGAATGTTCCATTCATTCACTGCGAATCTGGAATTCATCTGAATCTCCACTCCCGGCAGGTTTTCATTGCACCACTGCTGAATGTTCAAGTAACGCAATGATGGTTTTCAGCGGTCTATTCACACTCGAACCCGTGCTGTTCACGGTCTAGCGACTCAACACTGGTGAGTTCTTCTTTTTCCAGTTCAGACAATACAAACCTCAGAAACCATTGCAATCTACACTACAGAATGTTTCATTCATTCAGGCGAATCTTGAATTCATCTTGTTCTCCACTCCCAGCAGGTTTTCGTTTCACCACTGGTGAATGTCCAAGCAACCCAAGGCTGGTTTCAGCTGCGTGTTAACACTCGCAGCCGTGCTGTTCAATTGGCTATCCAGTGAACGCTGGTTAGCTCTTGATTTTCCTTCCACACACCGAGCCTTCAGAAATCATTCTTATCTCCACTTCAGAATGTTCCATTCGTTCCCTGCGAATCTGGAATTCCTCTGACTCTCCACACCAGGCAGATTTTCCTAACAACACTGGTGAATGACCAGGTAATCCAATGCTGGTTTTCAGCGGCTGTTCACACTCACAGCCTTGCTGTTCAATTGGCAATCCAGTCAAACCTAGTCAGCTCTTCATTTTCCTGTCCACACAACCCAGCGTTCAGAAATCATTGGAATCTCTACTACAGAAATTTCCATTCATTCACTGTGAATCTGGAAATACTCTGAATCTGCATTCCAGGAAGGCTTTCGTTACACCACTGATGAATGTCCAAGTAATGCAATGCTGCTTCTTAGTGGTCTGTTCACACTCGAAACCGTGCTGTTCATTGGCTATCCACTCAATATCGGTCAGCTCTTCAATATCCTGTCCAGACTATCCAGATTCCTAAATGTTGGCAATCACCACTACAGAATGTTCCATTCAATCACGCGAATCTGGAATTCATCAGAGTCTCCACTCCTGGAAGGTTTTCGTGACACCACTGGTAAATGTCCAAGGAAGACAATGCTGGTTTTAAGCCGCCTGCTAACACACTCAGCCGTGCTGTTCAATTTGCTATCCACCCAACCCTATTCAGCTCTACATTTTCCTGTCCTCATAACCCAACCTTCAGAAATAATTGGTATCTCCTCCACAGAATGTTCCGTTCATTCACTGCGAATCTTAAATTCATCTGACTCTCAACTCCCGGCGGGTTATCGTTACACCACTTGTGAATGTCCAAGTAAGCCAATGCTGGTTTTCAGTGGCCTGTTCATACTAAGAGACGTGCTGTTCATTTGGCTATCCACTCCACCCTGTTCAGCTCTACATTCTCGTGTCCACAAAACCCAGCCTTCAGAAATCATTGGAATCACCACTAGAGAATGTTCCATTCATTCACTGCGAATCTGGAATTCCTCTGAACCTCCACTCCTGGCAGGTTTTCGTTACGCCACTGGTGAATGTCCAAGTAACTCAATACTGGTTTTCAGAGGCATGTTCAACTCGCAGAAGTGCTGTTCAATGGGCTATCCACTCAATATTGGTCAGCTCTTCATTTTCCTCTCCACACAAACCAGCCTTCAGAAATCATTGGGCTCTCCACTACAGACTGTTCCATTCATTCACTGCGATTCTGCAATTCATCTGACTCTCCGCTCCAGGCAGGTTTTCATTACAGCACTGGTGAATGACCAAGTAATCCAATGCTGGTTTTCAGCCGCCTTTTCACACTCGCAGTGTGCTGTTCAATTGTCTATCCACTCAAACCTGGTCAGCCTTTCATTTTCTTTTCCACAATATCAGACTTCAGAAATCATTGGAATCGCCAGTACAGAATGTTCCATTCATTCACTGCCAATCTGGAATTCATCTGAATCTGCACTCCAGGTAGGCTTTCATTACACCACTTATGAATGTCCAAGTAACACAATGCTGGTTTTCAGCGGTCTGTTCACACTCTAAGCCCTGCTTTTTACTGGGTATCCACACAACTGTGGTCAGCTCTTCATTTTCATGTCCAAACAATCCAGACTTGAGAAATCATTGCAATCTCCAGTACAGAATGTTCCATTCATTCACTGCGAATCTGGAATTCAACTGAATCTCCACTACCTGCAGATTTATCTTACACCACTTGTGAATGTCCAAGTAAAACAATGCTGGTTTTCAGAGGCCTGTTCATGTTCGCAGTCGTGCTGTTCAATTGGCTATCCACTCAACCTGTTTTGCTCCTCATTTTCCTGTGCACACAACCCAGCCTTCAGAAATCATTGTAATCTCCACTACAGGATGTTCCATTCATTCACTGGGAATCTGGAATTCATCTGAATCTGCACTCCACGCAGGCTTTCGTTACACCACTGCTGAAAGTCGAAGTAATGCAATACTGGTTTTCAGTGGTCTGTTCACATTCGAAGCCGAGGCTTTTTACAGGCTATCCACTCAACACTGGTCAGCTCTTCATTTTCGTGTCCCCACAATCCAGATTTCAGAAATCATTGCAATCTCCACTACAGAATGTTCCATTCATTCACTGCGAGTCTGGAGTTTATCTGATTCTCCACTCCCGCCTGGTTAACATTACACCACTTGTGAATGTCCAAGTAAGCCAATGCTGGTTTTCAGAGGCCTGTTCATACTCGCAGCCGTGCTGTTTAATTGACAATTCACTCCACCCTGTTCAGCTCTTCATTGTCCCACCACACTACCAGCCTTCAGAAATCTTTGTTATCTCCACTACAGAATGTTCCATTCATTCACTGCGAATCTGGAATTCATCTGACTCTCAACTCCACGCAGGTTTTCATTACACCACTGTTGAATGTCCAAGTAACCCAATGCTGGTTTTCAGCGGCCTGTTCATATTCGCAGCCCTGCTGTTTACTTGGCTATCGATTCAAGCCTGGTCAGCTCTTCATTTTCCTGTCCACACAACACAGGCTTCAGAAATCATTGGAATCTCCTCTACAGAATGTTCCATTCATTCACTGCGAATGTGGAATTCAACTGACTCTCCACTCCATGCAGGTTTTCCTTACACCACTGATGAATGTCCAAGTAACCCAATGCTGGTTTTCAGCTGCATGTTCACACTCGCAGCCATGCTATACAATTGGCTTTCCACTAAATCCTGATTAGTTCTTGATTTTCCTTCCACACGACCCAGCCTTCAGAAATCGTTGGAATCTCCACTAGAGAATGTTCCATTCATTCACTGCGAATCTGGAATTCCTCTGAACCTCCACTCCCGGCAGGTTTTCGTTACACCACTGTTGAATGTCCAAGTAACCCAATGTTTTAAGTGTTTTCTTCACAAGCGCAGTGGTGCTGTTCAATTGGCTATCCACTCAACCCTGGCCAGCTCTACATTTTCCTGTCCACACCACAGAGACTGGAGAAATCATTGTTATCTCCACTACAGAATGTTCCATTCATTCACAGCGAATCTGGAATTCATCTGAATCTCCACTCCCGGCAGGTTTTCGTGACACCACTGGTAAATATCCAAGTAAGCCAATGCTGGTTTTAAGTGGCCTGCTCATACTCTCAGCCGTGCTGTTCAATTTGCTATCCACTCAACCCTCTTCAGCTCCATTTTCCTGTCCACATAACCCAAACTTCAGAAACAATTGGTATCTCCTCCACAGAATGTTCCATTCATTGACGGCAAATCTGAAATTCATCTAATTCTCAACTCCCGTCAGGTTTTCGTTACACCACTTGTGAATGTCCAATTAAGCCAAAGCTGGTTTTCAGTGGCCTGTTCTTACTACGAGACGTGCTGTTCATTTGGCTATCCATTCCACCCTGTTCAGCTCTACATTTTCGTGTCCACAAAACCCAGCCTTCAGAAATCATTGGAATCACCACTAGAGAATGTTCCATTCATTCACTGCGAATCTGGAATTCATCTGAATCTCCACTCCCGGCAGGTTTTCATTGCACCACTGCTGAATGTTCAAGTAACGCAATGATGGTTTTCAGCGGTCTATTCACACTCGAACCCGTGCTGTTCACGGTCTAGCGACTCAACACTGGTGAGTTCTTCTTTTTCCAGTTCAGACAATACAAACCTCAGAAACCATTGCAATCTACACTACAGAATGTTTCATTCATTCAGGCGAATCTTGAATTCATCTTGTTCTCCACTCCCAGCAGGTTTTCGTTTCACCACTGGTGAATGTCCAAGCAACCCAAGGCTGGTTTCAGCTGCGTGTTAACACTCGCAGCCGTGCTGTTCAATTGGCTATCCAGTGAACGCTGGTTAGCTCTTGATTTTCCTTCCACACACCGAGCCTTCAGAAATCATTCTTATCTCCACTTCAGAATGTTCCATTCGTTCCCTGCGAATCTGGAATTCCTCTGACTCTCCACACCAGGCAGATTTTCCTAACAACACTGGTGAATGACCAGGTAATCCAATGCTGGTTTTCAGCGGCTGTTCACACTCACAGCCTTGCTGTTCAATTGGCAATCCAGTCAAACCTAGTCAGCTCTTCATTTTCCTGTCCACACAACCCAGCGTTCAGAAATCATTGGAATCTCTACTACAGAAATTTCCATTCATTCACTGTGAATCTGGAAATACTCTGAATCTGCACTCCAGGAAGGCTTTCGTTACACCACTGATGAATGTCCAAGTAATGCAATGCTGCTTCTTAGTGGTCTGTTCACACTCGAAACCGTGCTGTTCATTGGCTATCCACTCAATATCGGTCAGCTCTTCAATATCCTGTCCAGACTATCCAGATTCCTAAATGTTGGCAATCACCACTACAGAATGTTCCATTCAATCACGCGAATCTGGAATTCATCAGAGCCTCCACTCCTGGAAGGTTTTCGTGACACCACTGGTAAATGTCCAAGGAAGACAATGCTGGTTTTAAGCCGCCTGCTAACACACTCAGCCGTGCTGTTCAATTTGCTATCCACCCAACCCTATTCAGCTCTACATTTTCCTGTCCTCATAACCCAACCTTCAGAAATAATTGGTATCTCCTCCACAGAATGTTCCGTTCATTCACTGCGAATCTTAAATTCATCTGACTCTCAACTCCCGGCGGGTTATCGTTACACCACTTGTGAATGTCCAAGTAAGCCAATGCTGGTTTTCAGTGGCCTGTTCATACTAAGAGACGTGCTGTTCATTTGGCTATCCACTCCACCCTGTTCAGCTCTACATTCTCGTGTCCACAAAACCCAGCCTTCAGAAATCATTGGAATCACCACTAGAGAATGTTCCATTCATTCACTGCGAATCTGGAATTCCTCTGAACCTCCACTCCTGGCAGGTTTTCGTTACGCCACTGGTGAATGTCCAAGTAACTCAATACTGGTTTTCAGAGGCATGTTCAACTCGCAGAAGTGCTGTTCAATGGGCTATCCACTCAATATTGGTCAGCTCTTCATTTTCCTCTCCACACAAACCAGCCTTCAGAAATCATTGGGCTCTCCACTACAGACTGTTCCATTCATTCACTGCGATTCTGCAATTCATCTGACTCTCCGCTCCAGGCAGGTTTTCATTACAGCACTGGTGAATGACCAAGTAATCCAATGCTGGTTTTCAGCCGCCTTTTCACACTCGCAGTGTGCTGTTCAATTGTCTATCCACTCAAACCTGGTCAGCCTTTCATTTTCTTTTCCACAATATCAGACTTCAGAAATCATTGGAATCGCCAGTACAGAATGTTCCATTCATTCACTGCCAATCTGGAATTCATCTGAATCTGCACTCCAGGTAGGCTTTCATTACACCACTTATGAATGTCCAAGTAACACAATGCTGGTTTTCAGCGGTCTGTTCACACTCTAAGCCCTGCTTTTTACTGGGTATCCACACAACTGTGGTCAGCTCTTCATTTTCATGTCCAAACAATCCAGACTTGAGAAATCATTGCAATCTCCAGTACAGAATGTTCCATTCATTCACTGCGAATCTGGAATTCAACTGAATCTCCACTACCTGCAGATTTATCTTACACCACTTGTGAATGTCCAAGTAAAACAATGCTGGTTTTCAGAGGCCTGTTCATGTTCGCAGTCGTGCCGTTCAATTGGCTATCCACTCAACCTGTTTTGCTCCTCATTTTCCTGTGCACACAACCCAGCCTTCAGAAATCATTGTAATCTCCACTACAGGATGTTCCATTCATTCACTGGGAATCTGGAATTCATCTGAATCTGCACTCCACGCAGGCTTTCGTTACACCACTGCTGAAAGTCGAAGTAATGCAATACTGGTTTTCAGTGGTCTGTTCACATTCGAAGCCGAGGCTTTTTACAGGCTATCCACTCAACACTGGTCAGCTCTTCATTTTCGTGTCCCCACAATCCAGATTTCAGAAATCATTGCAATCTCCACTACAGAATGTTCCATTCATTCACTGCGAGTCTGGAGTTTATCTGATTCTCCACTCCCGCCTGGTTAACATTACACCACTTGTGAATGTCCAAGTAAGCCAATGCTGGTTTTCAGAGGCCTGTTCATACTCGCAGCCGTGCTGTTTAATTGACAATTCACTCCACCCTGTTCAGCTCTTCATTGTCCCACCACACTACCAGCCTTCAGAAATCTTTGTTATCTCCACTACAGAATGTTCCATTCATTCACTGCGAATCTGGAATTCATCTGACTCTCAACTCCACGCAGGTTTTCATTACACCACTGTTGAATGTCCAAGTAACCCAATGCTGGTTTTCAGCGGCCTGTTCATATTCGCAGCCCTGCTGTTTACTTGGCTATCGATTCAAGCCTGGTCAGCTCTTCATTTTCCTGTCCACACAACACAGGCTTCAGAAATCATTGGAATCTCCTCTACAGAATGTTCCATTCATTCACTGCGAATGTGGAATTCAACTGACTCTCCACTCCATGCAGGTTTTCCTTACACCACTGATGAATGTCCAAGTAACCCAATGCTGGTTTTCAGCTGCATGTTCACACTCGCAGCCATGCTATACAATTGGCTTTCCACTAAATCCTGATTAGTTCTTGATTTTCCTTCCACACGACCCAGCCTTCAGAAATCGTTGGAATCTCCACTAGAGAATGTTCCATTCATTCACTGCGAATCTGGAATTCCTCTGAACCTCCACTCCCGGCAGGTTTTCGTTACACCACTGTTGAATGTCCAAGTAACCCAATGTTTTAAGTGTTTTCTTCACAAGCGCAGTGGTGCTGTTCAATTGGCTATCCACTCAACCCTGGCCAGCTCTACATTTTCCTGTCCACACCACAGAGACTGGAGAAATCATTGTTATCTCCACTACAGAATGTTCCATTCATTCACAGCGAATCTGGAATTCATCTGAATCTCCACTCCCGGCAGGTTTTCGTGACACCACTGGTAAATATCCAAGTAAGCCAATGCTGGTTTTAAGTGGCCTGCTCATACTCTCAGCCGTGCTGTTCAATTTGCTATCCACTCAACCCTCTTCAGCTCCATTTTCCTGTCCACATAACCCAAGCTTCAGAAACAATTGGTATCTCCTCCACAGAATGTTCCATTCATTGACGGCAAATCTGAAATTCATCTAATTCTCAACTCCCGTCAGGTTTTCGTTACACCACTTGTGAATGTCCAATTAAGCCAAAGCTGGTTTTCAGTGGCCTGTTCTTACTACGAGACGTGCTGTTCATTTGGCTATCCATTCCACCCTGTTCAGCTCTACATTTTCGTGTCCACAAAACCCAGCCTTCAGAAATCATTGGAATCACCACTAGAGAATGTTCCATTCATTCACTGCGAATCTGGAATTCATCTGAATCTCCACTCCCGGCAGGTTTTCATTGCACCACTGCTGAATGTTCAAGTAACGCAATGATGGTTTTCAGCGGTCTATTCACACTCGAACCCGTGCTGTTCACGGTCTAGCGACTCAACACTGGTGAGTTCTTCTTTTTCCAGTTCAGACAATACAAACCTCAGAAACCATTGCAATCTACACTACAGAATGTTTCATTCATTCAGGCGAATCTTGAATTCATCTTGTTCTCCACTCCCAGCAGGTTTTCGTTTCACCACTGGTGAATGTCCAAGCAACCCAAGGCTGGTTTCAGCTGCGTGTTAACACTCGCAGCCGTCCGTGCTGTTCAATTGGCTATCCAGTGAACGCTGGTTAGCTCTTGATTTTCCTTCCACACACCGAGCCTTCAGAAATCATTCTTATCTCCACTTCAGAATGTTCCATTCGTTCCCTGCGAATCTGGAATTCCTCTGACTCTCCACACCAGGCAGATTTTCCTAACAACACTGGTGAATGACCAGGTAATCCAATGCTGGTTTTCAGCGGCTGTTCACACTCACAGCCTTGCTGTTCAATTGGCAATCCAGTCAAACCTAGTCAGCTCTTCATTTTCCTGTCCACACAACCCAGCGTTCAGAAATCATTGGAATCTCTACTACAGAAATTTCCATTCATTCACTGTGAATCTGGAAATAATCTGAATCTGCATTCCAGGAAGGCTTTCGTTACACCACTGATGAATGTCCAAGTAATGCAATGCTGCTTCTTAGTGGTCTGTTCACACTCGAAACCGTGCTGTTCATTGGCTATCCACTCAATATCGGTCAGCTCTTCAATATCCTGTCCAGACTATCCAGATTCCTAAATGTTGGCAATCACCACTACAGAATGTTCCATTCAATCACGCGAATCTGGAATTCATCAGAGCCTCCACTCCTGGAAGGTTTTCGTGACACCACTGGTAAATGTCCAAGGAAGACAATGCTGGTTTTAAGCCGCCTGCTAACACACTCAGCCGTGCTGTTCAATTTGCTATCCACCCAACCCTATTCAGCTCTACATTTTCCTGTCCTCATAACCCAACCTTCAGAAATAATTGGTATCTCCTCCACAGAATGTTCCGTTCATTCACTGCGAATCTTAAATTCATCTGACTCTCAACTCCCGGCGGGTTATCGTTACACCACTTGTGAATGTCCAAGTAAGCCAATGCTGGTTTTCAGTGGCCTGTTCATACTAAGAGACGTGCTGTTCATTTGGCTATCCACTCCACCCTGTTCAGCTCTACATTCTCGTGTCCACAAAACCCAGCCTTCAGAAATCATTGGAATCACCACTAGAGAATGTTCCATTCATTCACTGCGAATCTGGAATTCCTCTGAACCTCCACTCCTGGCAGGTTTTCGTTACGCCACTGGTGAATGTCCAAGTAACTCAATACTGGTTTTCAGAGGCATGTTCAACTCGCAGAAGTGCTGTTCAATGGGCTATCCACTCAATATTGGTCAGCTCTTCATTTTCCTCTCCACACAAACCAGCCTTCAGAAATCATTGGGCTCTCCACTACAGACTGTTCCATTCATTCACTGCGATTCTGCAATTCATCTGACTCTCCGCTCCAGGCAGGTTTTCATTACAGCACTGGTGAATGACCAAGTAATCCAATGCTGGTTTTCAGCCGCCTTTTCACACTCGCAGTGTGCTGTTCAATTGTCTATCCACTCAAACCTGGTCAGCCTTTCATTTTCTTTTCCACAATATCAGACTTCAGAAATCATTGGAATCGCCAGTACAGAATGTTCCATTCATTCACTGCCAATCTGGAATTCATCTGAATCTGCACTCCAGGTAGGCTTTCATTACACCACTTATGAATGTCCAAGTAACACAATGCTGGTTTTCAGCGGTCTGTTCACACTCTAAGCCCTGCTTTTTACTGGGTATCCACACAACTGTGGTCAGCTCTTCATTTTCATGTCCAAACAATCCAGACTTGAGAAATCATTGCAATCTCCAGTACAGAATGTTCCATTCATTCACTGCGAATCTGGAATTCAACTGAATCTCCACTACCTGCAGATTTATCTTACACCACTTGTGAATGTCCAAGTAAAACAATGCTGGTTTTCAGAGGCCTGTTCATATTCGCAGTCGTGCTGTTCAATTGGCTATCCACTCAACCTGTTTTGCTCCTCATTTTCCTGTGCACACAACCCAGCCTTCAGAAATCATTGTAATCTCCACTACAGGATGTTCCATTCATTCACTGGGAATCTGGAATTCATCTGAATCTGCACTCCACGCAGGCTTTCGTTACACCACTGCTGAAAGTCGAAGTAATGCAATACTGGTTTTCAGTGGTCTGTTCACATTCGAAGCCGAGGCTTTTTACAGGCTATCCACTCAACACTGGTCAGCTCTTCATTTTCGTGTCCCCACAATCCAGATTTCAGAAATCATTGCAATCTCCACTACAGAATGTTCCATTCATTCACTGCGAGTCTGGAGTTTATCTGATTCTCCACTCCCGCCTGGTTAACATTACACCACTTGTGAATGTCCAAGTAAGCCAATGCTGGTTTTCAGAGGCCTGTTCATACTCGCAGCCGTGCTGTTTAATTGACAATTCACTCCACCCTGTTCAGCTCTTCATTGTCCCACCACACTACCAGCCTTCAGAAATCTTTGTTATCTCCACTACAGAATGTTCCATTCATTCACTGCGAATCTGGAATTCATCTGACTCTCAACTCCACGCAGGTTTTCATTACACCACTGTTGAATGTCCAAGTAACCCAATGCTGGTTTTCAGCGGCCTGTTCATATTCGCAGCCCTGCTGTTTACTTGGCTATCGATTCAAGCCTGGTCAGCTCTTCATTTTCCTGTCCACACAACACAGGCTTCAGAAATCATTGGAATCTCCTCTACAGAATGTTCCATTCATTCACTGCGAATGTGGAATTCAACTGACTCTCCACTCCATGCAGGTTTTCCTTACACCACTGATGAATGTCCAAGTAACCCAATGCTGGTTTTCAGCTGCATGTTCACACTCGCAGCCATGCTATACAATTGGCTTTCCACTAAATCCTGATTAGTTCTTGATTTTCCTTCCACACGACCCAGCCTTCAGAAATCATTGGAATCTCCACTAGACAATGTTCCATTCATTCACTGCGAATCTGGAATTCCTCTGAACCTCCACTCCCGGCAGGTTTTCGTAGCACCACTGTTGAATGTCCAAGTAACCCAATGTTTTAAGTGTTTTCTTCACAAGCGCAGTGGTGCTGTTCAATTGGCTATCCACTCAACCCTGGCCAGCTCTACATTTTCCTGTCCACACCACAGAGACTGGAGAAATCATTGTTATCTCCACTACAGAATGTTCCATTCATTCACAGCGAATCTGGAATTCATCTGAATCTCCACTCCCGGCAGGTTTTCGTGACACCACTGGTAAATATCCAAGTAAGCCAATGCTGGTTTTAAGTGGCCTGCTCATACTCTCAGCCGTGCTGTTCAATTTGCTATCCACTCAACCCTCTTCAGCTCCATTTTCCTGTCCACATAACCCAAACTTCAGAAACAATTGGTATCTCCTCCACAGAATGTTCCATTCATTGACGGCAAATCTGAAATTCATCTAATTCTCAACTCCCGTCAGGTTTTCGTTACACCACTTGTGAATGTCCAATTAAGCCAAAGCTGGTTTTCAGTGGCCTGTTCTTACTACGAGACGTGCTGTTCATTTGGCTATCCATTCCACCCTGTTCAGCTCTACATTTTCCTGTCCACAAAACCCAGCCTTCAGAAATCATTGGAATCACCACTAGAGAATGTTCCATTCATTCACTGCGAATCTGGAATTCATCTGAATCTCCACTCCCGGCAGGTTTTCATTGCACCACTGCTGAATGTTCAAGTAACGCAATGATGGTTTTCAGCGGTCTATTCACACTCGAACCCGTGCTGTTCACGGTCTAGCGACTCAACACTGGTGAGTTCTTCTTTTTCCAGTTCAGACAATACAAACCTCAGAAACCATTGCAATCTACACTACAGAATGTTTCATTCATTCAGGCGAATCTTGAATTCATCTTGTTCTCCACTCCCAGCAGGTTTTCGTTTCACCACTGGTGAATGTCCAAGCAACCCAAGGCTGGTTTCAGCTGCGTGTTAACACTCGCAGCCGTGCTGTTCAATTGGCTATCCAGTGAACGCTGGTTAGCTCTTGATTTTCCTTCCACACACCGAGCCTTCAGAAATCATTCTTATCTCCACTTCAGAGTGTTCCATTCGTTCCCTGCGAATCTGGAATTCCTCTGACTCTCCACACCAGGCAGATTTTCCTAACAACACTGGTGAATGACCAGGTAATCCAATGCTGGTTTTCAGCGGCTGTTCACACTCACAGCCTTGCTGTTCAATTGGCAATCCAGTCAAACCTAGTCAGCTCTTCATTTTCCTGTCCACACAACCCAGCGTTCAGAAATCATTGGAATCTCTACTACAGAAATTTCCATTCATTCACTGTGAATCTGGAAATACTCTGAATCTGCACTCCAGGAAGGCTTTCGTTACACCACTGATGAATGTCCAAGTAATGCAATGCTGCTTCTTAGTGGTCTGTTCACACTCGAAACCGTGCTGTTCATTGGCTATCCACTCAATATCGGTCAGCTCTTCAATATCCTGTCCAGACTATCCAGATTCCTAAATGTTGGCAATCACCACTACAGAATGTTCCATTCAATCACGCGAATCTGGAATTCATCAGAGCCTCCACTCCTGGAAGGTTTTCGTGACACCACTGGTAAATGTCCAAGGAAGACAATGCTGGTTTTAAGCCGCCTGCTAACACACTCAGCCGTGCTGTTCAATTTGCTATCCACCCAACCCTATTCAGCTCTACATTTTCCTGTCCTCATAACCCAACCTTCAGAAATAATTGGTATCTCCTCCACAGAATGTTCCGTTCATTCACTGCGAATCTTAAATTCATCTGACTCTCAACTCCCGGCGGGTTATCGTTACACCACTTGTGAATGTCCAAGTAAGCCAATACTGGTTTTCAGTGGCCTGTTCATACTAAGAGACGTGCTGTTCATTTGGCTATCCACTCCACCCTGTTCAGCTCTACATTCTCGTGTCCACAAAACCCAGCCTTCAGAAATCATTGGAATCACCACTAGAGAATGTTCCATTCATTCACTGCGAATCTGGAATTCATCTGAACCTCCACTCCTGGCAGGTTTTCGTTACGCCACTGGTGAATGTCCAAGTAACTCAATACTGGTTTTCAGAGGCATGTTCAACTCGCAGAAGTGCTGTTCAATGGGCTATCCACTCAATATTGGTCAGCTCTTCATTTTCCTCTCCACACAAACCAGCCTTCAGAAATCATTGGGCTCTCCACTACAGACTGTTCCATTCATTCACTGCGATTCTGCAATTCATCTGACTCTCCGCTCCAGGCAGGTTTTCATTACAGCACTGGTGAATGACCAAGTAATCCAATGCTGGTTTTCAGCCGCCTTTTCACACTCGCAGTGTGCTGTTCAATTGTCTATCCACTCAAACCTGGTCAGCCTTTCATTTTCTTTTCCACAATATCAGACTTCAGAAATCATTGGAATCGCCAGTACAGAATGTTCCATTCATTCACTGCCAATCTGGAATTCATCTGAATCTGCACTCCAGGTAGGCTTTCATTACACCACTTATGAATGTCCAAGTAACACAATGCTGGTTTTCAGCGGTCTGTTCACACTCTAAGCCCTGCTTTTTACTGGGTATCCACACAACTGTGGTCAGCTCTTCATTTTCATGTCCAAACAATCCAGACTTGAGAAATCATTGCAATCTCCAGTACAGAATGTTCCATTCATTCACTGCGAATCTGGAATTCAACTGAATCTCCACTACCTGCAGATTTATCTTACACCACTTGTGAATGTCCAAGTAAAACAATGCTGGTTTTCAGAGGCCTGTTCATGTTCGCAGTCGTGCTGTTCAATTGGCTATCCACTCAACCTGTTTTGCTCCTCATTTTCCTGTGCACACAACCCAGCCTTCAGAAATCATTGTAATCTCCACTACAGGATGTTCCATTCATTCACTGGGAATCTGGAATTCATCTGAATCTGCACTCCACGCAGGCTTTCGTTACACCACTGCTGAAAGTCGAAGTAATGCAATACTGGTTTTCAGTGGTCTGTTCACATTCGAAGCCGAGGCTTTTTACAGGCTATCCACTCAACACTGGTCAGCTCTTCATTTTCGTGTCCCCACAATCCAGATTTCAGAAATCATTGCAATCTCCACTACAGAATGTTCCATTCATTCACTGCGAGTCTGGAGTTTATCTGATTCTCCACTCCCGCCTGGTTAACATTACACCACTTGTGAATGTCCAAGTAAGCCAATGCTGGTTTTCAGAGGCCTGTTCATACTCGCAGCCGTGCTGTTTAATTGACAATTCACTCCACCCTGTTCAGCTCTTCATTGTCCCACCACACTACCAGCCTTCAGAAATCTTTGTTATCTCCACTACAGAATGTTCCATTCATTCACTGCGAATCTGGAATTCATCTGACTCTCAACTCCACGCAGGTTTTCATTACACCACTGTTGAATGTCCAAGTAACCCAATGCTGGTTTTCAGCGGCCTGTTCATATTCGCAGCCCTGCTGTTTACTTGGCTATCGATTCAAGCCTGGTCAGCTCTTCATTTTCCTGTCCACACAACACAGGCTTCAGAAATCATTGGAATCTCCTCTACAGAATGTTCCATTCATTCACTGCGAATGTGGAATTCAACTGACTCTCCACTCCATGCAGGTTTTCCTTACACCACTGATGAATGTCCAAGTAACCCAATGCTGGTTTTCAGCTGCATGTTCACACTCGCAGCCATGCTATACAATTGGCTTTCCACTAAATCCTGATTAGTTCTTGATTTTCCTTCCACACGACCCAGCCTTCAGAAATCGTTGGAATCTCCACTAGAGAATGTTCCATTCATTCACTGCGAATCTGGAATTCCTCTGAACCTCCACTCCCGGCAGGTTTTCGTTACACCACTGTTGAATGTCCAAGTAACCCAATGTTTTAAGTGTTTTCTTCACAAGCGCAGTGGTGCTGTTCAATTGGCTATCCACTCAACCCTGGCCAGCTCTACATTTTCCTGTCCACACCACAGAGACTGGAGAAATCATTGTTATCTCCACTACAGAATGTTCCATTCATTCACAGCGAATCTGGAATTCATCTGAATCTCCACTCCCGGCAGGTTTTCGTGACACCACTGGTAAATATCCAAGTAAGCCAATGCTGGTTTTAAGTGGCCTGCTCATACTCTCAGCCGTGCTGTTCAATTTGCTATCCACTCAACCCTCTTCAGCTCCATTTTCCTGTCCACATAACCCAAACTTCAGAAACAATTGGTATCTCCTCCACAGAATGTTCCATTCATTGACGGCAAATCTGAAATTCATCTAATTCTCAACTCCCGTCAGGTTTTCGTTACACCACTTGTGAATGTCCAATTAAGCCAAAGCTGGTTTTCAGTGGCCTGTTCTTACTACGAGACGTGCTGTTCATTTGGCTATCCATTCCACCCTGTTCAGCTCTACATTTTCGTGTCCACAAAACCCAGCCTTCAGAAATCATTGGAATCACCACTAGAGAATGTTCCATTCATTCACTGCGAATCTGGAATTCATCTGAATCTCCACTCCCGGCAGGTTTTCATTGCACCACTGCTGAATGTTCAAGTAACGCAATGATGGTTTTCAGCGGTCTATTCACACTCGAACCCGTGCTGTTCACGGTCTAGCGACTCAACACTGGTGAGTTCTTCTTTTTCCAGTTCAGACAATACAAACCTCAGAAACCATTGCAATCTACACTACAGAATGTTTCATTCATTCAGGCGAATCTTGAATTCATCTTGTTCTCCACTCCCAGCAGGTTTTCGTTTCACCACTGGTGAATGTCCAAGCAACCCAAGGCTGGTTTCAGCTGCGTGTTAACACTCGCAGCCGTGCTGTTCAATTGGCTATCCAGTGAACGCTGGTTAGCTCTTGATTTTCCTTCCACACACCGAGCCTTCAGAAATCATTCTTATCTCCACTTCAGAATGTTCCATTCGTTCCCTGCGAATCTGGAATTCCTCTGACTCTCCACACCAGGCAGATTTTCCTAACAACACTGGTGAATGACCAGGTAATCCAATGCTGGTTTTCAGCGGCTGTTCACACTCACAGCCTTGCTGTTCAATTGGCAATCCAGTCAAACCTAGTCAGCTCTTCATTTTCCTGTCCACACAACCCAGCGTTCAGAAATCATTGGAATCTCTACTACAGAAATTTCCATTCATTCACTGTGAATCTGGAAATACTCTGAATCTGCATTCCAGGAAGGCTTTCGTTACACCACTGATGAATGTCCAAGTAATGCAATGCTGCTTCTTAGTGGTCTGTTCACACTCGAAACCGTGCTGTTCATTGGCTATCCACTCAATATCGGTCAGCTCTTCAATATCCTGTCCAGACTATCCAGATTCCTAAATGTTGGCAATCACCACTACAGAATGTTCCATTCAATCACGCGAATCTGGAATTCATCAGAGCCTCCACTCCTGGAAGGTTTTCGTGACACCACTGGTAAATGTCCAAGGAAGACAATGCTGGTTTTAAGCCGCCTGCTAACACACTCAGCCGTGCTGTTCAATTTGCTATCCACCCAACCCTATTCAGCTCTACATTTTCCTGTCCTCATAACCCAACCTTCAGAAATAATTGGTATCTCCTCCACAGAATGTTCCGTTCATTCACTGCGAATCTTAAATTCATCTGACTCTCAACTCCCGGCGGGTTATCGTTACACCACTTGTGAATGTCCAAGTAAGCCAATGCTGGTTTTCAGTGGCCTGTTCATACTAAGAGACGTGCTGTTCATTTGGCTATCCACTCCACCCTGTTCAGCTCTACATTCTCGTGTCCACAAAACCCAGCCTTCAGAAATCATTGGAATCACCACTAGAGAATGTTCCATTCATTCACTGCGAATCTGGAATTCCTCTGAACCTCCACTCCTGGCAGGTTTTCGTTGCGCCACTGGTGAATGTCCAAGTAACTCAATACTGGTTTTCAGAGGCATGTTCAACTCGCAGAAGTGCTGTTCAATGGGCTATCCACTCAATATTGGTCAGCTCTTCATTTTCCTCTCCACACAAACCAGCCTTCAGAAATCATTGGGCTCTCCACTACAGACTGTTCCATTCATTCACTGCGATTCTGCAATTCATCTGACTCTCCGCTCCAGGCAGGTTTTCATTACAGCACTGGTGAATGACCAAGTAATCCAATGCTGGTTTTCAGCCGCCTTTTCACACTCGCAGTGTGCTGTTCAATTGTCTATCCACTCAAACCTGGTCAGCCTTTCATTTTCTTTTCCACAATATCAGACTTCAGAAATCATTGGAATCGCCAGTACAGAATGTTCCATTCATTCACTGCCAATCTGGAATTCATCTGAATCTGCACTCCAGGTAGGCTTTCATTACACCACTTATGAATGTCCAAGTAACACAATGCTGGTTTTCAGCGGTCTGTTCACACTCTAAGCCCTGCTTTTTACTGGGTATCCACACAACTGTGGTCAGCTCTTCATTTTCATGTCCAAACAATCCAGACTTGAGAAATCATTGCAATCTCCAGTACAGAATGTTCCATTCATTCACTGCGAATCTGGAATTCAACTGAATCTCCACTACCTGCAGATTTATCTTACACCACTTGTGAATGTCCAAGTAAAACAATGCTGGTTTTCAGAGGCCTGTTCATGTTCGCAGTCGTGCTGTTCAATTGGCTATCCACTCAACCTGTTTTGCTCCTCATTTTCCTGTGCACACAACCCAGCCTTCAGAAATCATTGTAATCTCCACTACAGGATGTTCCATTCATTCACTGGGAATCTGGAATTCATCTGAATCTGCACTCCACGCAGGCTTTCGTTACACCACTGCTGAAAGTCGAAGTAATGCAATACTGGTTTTCAGTGGTCTGTTCACATTCGAAGCCGAGGCTTTTTACAGGCTATCCACTCAACACTGGTCAGCTCTTCATTTTCGTGTCCCCACAATCCAGATTTCAGAAATCATTGCAATCTCCACTACAGAATGTTCCATTCATTCACTGCGAGTCTGGAGTTTATCTGATTCTCCACTCCCGCCTGGTTAACATTACACCACTTGTGAATGTCCAAGTAAGCCAATGCTGGTTTTCAGAGGCCTGTTCATACTCGCAGCCGTGCTGTTTAATTGACAATTCACTCCACCCTGTTCAGCTCTTCATTGTCCCACCACACTACCAGCCTTCAGAAATCTTTGTTATCTCCACTACAGAATGTTCCATTCATTCACTGCGAATCTGGAATTCATCTGACTCTCAACTCCACGCAGGTTTTCATTACACCACTGTTGAATGTCCAAGTAACCCAATGCTGGTTTTCAGCGGCCTGTTCATATTCGCAGCCCTGCTGTTTACTTGGCTATCGATTCAAGCCTGGTCAGCTCTTCATTTTCCTGTCCACACAACACAGGCTTCAGAAATCATTGGAATCTCCTCTACAGAATGTTCCATTCATTCACTGCGAATGTGGAATTCAACTGACTCTCCACTCCATGCAGGTTTTCCTTACACCACTGATGAATGTCCAAGTAACCCAATGCTGGTTTTCAGCTGCATGTTCACACTCGCAGCCATGCTATACAATTGGCTTTCCACTAAATCCTGATTAGTTCTTGATTTTCCTTCCACACGACCCAGCCTTCAGAAATCGTTGGAATCTCCACTAGAGAATGTTCCATTCATTCACTGCGAATCTGGAATTCCTCTGAACCTCCACTCCCGGCAGGTTTTCGTTACACCACTGTTGAATGTCCAAGTAACCCAATGTTTTAAGTGTTTTCTTCACAAGCGCAGTGGTGCTGTTCAATTGGCTATCCACTCAACCCTGGCCAGCTCTACATTTTCCTGTCCACACCACAGAGACTGGAGAAATCATTGTTATCTCCACTACAGAATGTTCCATTCATTCACAGCGAATCTGGAATTCATCTGAATCTCCACTCCCGGCAGGTTTTCGTGACACCACTGGTAAATATCCAAGTAAGCCAATGCTGGTTTTAAGTGGCCTGCTCATACTCTCAGCCGTGCTGTTCAATTTGCTATCCACTCAACCCTCTTCAGCTCCATTTTCCTGTCCACATAACCCAAACTTCAGAAACAATTGGTATCTCCTCCACAGAATGTTCCATTCATTGACGGCAAATCTGAAATTCATCTAATTCTCAACTCCCGTCAGGTTTTCGTTACACCACTTGTGAATGTCCAATTAAGCCAAAGCTGGTTTTCAGTGGCCTGTTCTTACTACGAGACGTGCTGTTCATTTGGCTATCCATTCCACCCTGTTCAGCTCTACATTTTCGTGTCCACAAAACCCAGCCTTCAGAAATCATTGGAATCACCACTAGAGAATGTTCCATTCATTCACTGCGAATCTGGAATTCATCTGAATCTCCACTCCCGGCAGGTTTTCATTGCACCACTGCTGAATGTTCAAGTAACGCAATGATGGTTTTCAGCGGTCTATTCACACTCGAACCCGTGCTGTTCACGGTCTAGCGACTCAACACTGGTGAGTTCTTCTTTTTCCAGTTCAGACAATACAAACCTCAGAAACCATTGCAATCTACACTACAGAATGTTTCATTCATTCAGGCGAATCTTGAATTCATCTTGTTCTCCACTCCCAGCAGGTTTTCGTTTCACCACTGGTGAATGTCCAAGCAACCCAAGGCTGGTTTCAGCTGCGTGTTAACACTCGCAGCCGTGCTGTTCAATTGGCTATCCAGTGAACGCTGGTTAGCTCTTGATTTTCCTTCCACACACCGAGCCTTCAGAAATCATTCTTATCTCCACTTCAGAATGTTCCATTCGTTCCCTGCGAATCTGGAATTCCTCTGACTCTCCACACCAGGCAGATTTTCCTAACAACACTGGTGAATGACCAGGTAATCCAATGCTGGTTTTCAGCGGCTGTTCACACTCACAGCCTTGCTGTTCAATTGGCAATCCAGTCAAACCTAGTCAGCTCTTCATTTTCCTGTCCACACAACCCAGCGTTCAGAAATCATTGGAATCTCTACTACAGAAATTTCCATTCATTCACTGTGAATCTGGAAATACTCTGAATCTGCACTCCAGGAAGGCTTTCGTTACACCACTGATGAATGTCCAAGTAATGCAATGCTGCTTCTTAGTGGTCTGTTCACACTCGAAACCGTGCTGTTCATTGGCTATCCACTCAATATCGGTCAGCTCTTCAATATCCTGTCCAGACTATCCAGATTCCTAAATGTTGGCAATCACCACTACAGAATGTTCCATTCAATCACGCGAATCTGGAATTCATCAGAGTCTCCACTCCTGGAAGGTTTTCGTGACACCACTGGTAAATGTCCAAGGAAGACAATGCTGGTTTTAAGCCGCCTGCTAACACACTCAGCCGTGCTGTTCAATTTGCTATCCACCCAACCCTATTCAGCTCTACATTTTCCTGTCCTCATAACCCAACCTTCAGAAATAATTGGTATCTCCTCCACAGAATGTTCCGTTCATTCACTGCGAATCTTAAATTCATCTGACTCTCAACTCCCGGCGGGTTATCGTTACACCACTTGTGAATGTCCAAGTAAGCCAATGCTGGTTTTCAGTGGCCTGTTCATACTAAGAGACGTGCTGTTCATTTGGCTATCCACTCCACCCTGTTCAGCTCTACATTTTCGTGTCCACAAAACCCAGCCTTCAGAAATCATTGGAATCACCACTAGAGAATGTTCCATTCATTCACTGCGAATCTGGAATTCCTCTGAACCTCCACTCCTGGCAGGTTTTCGTTACGCCACTGGTGAATGTCCAAGTAACTCAATACTGGTTTTCAGAGGCATGTTCAACTCGCAGAAGTGCTGTTCAATGGGCTATCCACTCAATATTGGTCAGCTCTTCATTTTCCTCTCCACACAAACCAGCCTTCAGAAATCATTGGGCTCTCCACTACAGACTGTTCCATTCATTCACTGCGATTCTGCAATTCATCTGACTCTCCGCTCCAGGCAGGTTTTCATTACAGCACTGGTGAATGACCAAGTAATCCAATGCTGGTTTTCAGCCGCCTTTTCACACTCGCAGTGTGCTGTTCAATTGTCTATCCACTCAAACCTGGTCAGCCTTTCATTTTCTTTTCCACAATATCAGACTTCAGAAATCATTGGAATCGCCAGTACAGAATGTTCCATTCATTCACTGCCAATCTGGAATTCATCTGAATCTGCACTCCAGGTAGGCTTTCATTACACCACTTATGAATGTCCAAGTAACACAATGCTGGTTTTCAGCGGTCTGTTCACACTCTAAGCCCTGCTTTTTACTGGGTATCCACACAACTGTGGTCAGCTCTTCATTTTCATGTCCAAACAATCCAGACTTGAGAAATCATTGCAATCTCCAGTACAGAATGTTCCATTCATTCACTGCGAATCTGGAATTCAACTGAATCTCCACTACCTGCAGATTTATCTTACACCACTTGTGAATGTCCAAGTAAAACAATGCTGGTTTTCAGAGGCCTGTTCATGTTCGCAGTCGTGCTGTTCAATTGGCTATCCACTCAACCTGTTTTGCTCCTCATTTTCCTGTGCACACAACCCAGCCTTCAGAAATCATTGTAATCTCCACTACAGGATGTTCCATTCATTCACTGGGAATCTGGAATTCATCTGAATCTGCACTCCACGCAGGCTTTCGTTACACCACTGCTGAAAGTCGAAGTAATGCAATACTGGTTTTCAGTGGTCTGTTCACATTCGAAGCCGAGGCTTTTTACAGGCTATCCACTCAACACTGGTCAGCTCTTCATTTTCGTGTCCCCACAATCCAGATTTCAGAAATCATTGCAATCTCCACTACAGAATGTTCCATTCATTCACTGCGAGTCTGGAGTTTATCTGATTCTCCACTCCCGCCTGGTTAACATTACACCACTTGTGAATGTCCAAGTAAGCCAATGCTGGTTTTCAGAGGCCTGTTCATACTCGCAGCCGTGCTGTTTAATTGACAATTCACTCCACCCTGTTCAGCTCTTCATTGTCCCACCACACTACCAGCCTTCAGAAATCTTTGTTATCTCCACTACAGAATGTTCCATTCATTCACTGCGAATCTGGAATTCATCTGACTCTCAACTCCACGCAGGTTTTCATTACACCACTGTTGAATGTCCAAGTAACCCAATGCTGGTTTTCAGCGGCCTGTTCATATTCGCAGCCCTGCTGTTTACTTGGCTATCGATTCAAGCCTGGTCAGCTCTTCATTTTCCTGTCCACACAACACAGGCTTCAGAAATCATTGGAATCTCCTCTACAGAATGTTCCATTCATTCACTGCGAATGTGGAATTCAACTGACTCTCCACTCCATGCAGGTTTTCCTTACACCACTGATGAATGTCCAAGTAACCCAATGCTGGTTTTCAGCTGCATGTTCACACTCGCAGCCATGCTATACAATTGGCTTTCCACTAAATCCTGATTAGTTCTTGATTTTCCTTCCACACGACCCAGCCTTCAGAAATCGTTGGAATCTCCACTAGAGAATGTTCCATTCATTCACTGCGAATCTGGAATTCCTCTGAACCTCCACTCCCGGCAGGTTTTCGTTACACCACTGTTGAATGTCCAAGTAACCCAATGTTTTAAGTGTTTTCTTCACAAGCGCAGTGGTGCTGTTCAATTGGCTATCCACTCAACCCTGGCCAGCTCTACATTTTCCTGTCCACACCACAGAGACTGGAGAAATCATTGTTATCTCCACTACAGAATGTTCCATTCATTCACAGCGAATCTGGAATTCATCTGAATCTCCACTCCCGGCAGGTTTTCGTGACACCACTGGTAAATATCCAAGTAAGCCAATGCTGGTTTTAAGTGGCCTGCTCATACTCTCAGCCGTGCTGTTCAATTTGCTATCCACTCAACCCTCTTCAGCTCCATTTTCCTGTCCACATAACCCAAACTTCAGAAACAATTGGTATCTCCTCCACAGAATGTTCCATTCATTGACGACAAATCTGAAATTCATCTAATTCTCAACTCCCGTCAGGTTTTCGTTACACCACTTGTGAATGTCCAATTAAGCCAAAGCTGGTTTTCAGTGGCCTGTTCTTACTACGAGACGTGCTGTTCATTTGGCTATCCATTCCACCCTGTTCAGCTCTACATTTTCGTGTCCACAAAACCCAGCCTTCAGAAATCATTGGAATCACCACTAGAGAATGTTCCATTCATTCACTGCGAATCTGGAATTCATCTGAATCTCCACTCCCGGCAGGTTTTCATTGCACCACTGCTGAATGTTCAAGTAACGCAATGATGGTTTTCAGCGGTCTATTCACACTCGAACCCGTGCTGTTCACGGTCTAGCGACTCAACACTGGTGAGTTCTTCTTTTTCCAGTTCAGACAATACAAACCTCAGAAACCATTGCAATCTACACTACAGAATGTTTCATTCATTCAGGCGAATCTTGAATTCATCTTGTTCTCCACTCCCAGCAGGTTTTCGTTTCACCACTGGTGAATGTCCAAGCAACCCAAGGCTGGTTTCAGCTGCGTGTTAACACTCGCAGCCGTGCTGTTCAATTGGCTATCCAGTGAACGCTGGTTAGCTCTTGATTTTCCTTCCACACACCGAGCCTTCAGAAATCATTCTTATCTCCACTTCAGAATGTTCCATTCGTTCCCTGCGAATCTGGAATTCCTCTGACTCTCCACACCAGGCAGATTTTCCTAACAACACTGGTGAATGACCAGGTAATCCAATGCTGGTTTTCAGCGGCTGTTCACACTCACAGCCTTGCTGTTCAATTGGCAATCCAGTCAAACCTAGTCAGCTCTTCATTTTCCTGTCCACACAACCCAGCGTTCAGAAATCATTGGAATCTCTACTACAGAAATTTCCATTCATTCACTGTGAATCTGGAAATACTCTGAATCTGCACTCCAGGAAGGCTTTCGTTACACCACTGATGAATGTCCAAGTAATGCAATGCTGCTTCTTAGTGGTCTGTTCACACTCGAAACCGTGCTGTTCATTGGCTATCCACTCAATATCGGTCAGCTCTTCAATATCCTGTCCAGACTATCCAGATTCCTAAATGTTGGCAATCACCACTACAGAATGTTCCATTCAATCACGCGAATCTGGAATTCATCAGAGCCTCCACTCCTGGAAGGTTTTCGTGACACCACTGGTAAATGTCCAAGGAAGACAATGCTGGTTTTAAGCCGCCTGCTAACACACTCAGCCGTGCTGTTCAATTTGCTATCCACCCAACCCTATTCAGCTCTACATTTTCCTGTCCTCATAACCCAACCTTCAGAAATAATTGGTATCTCCTCCACAGAATGTTCCGTTCATTCACTGCGAATCTTAAATTCATCTGACTCTCAACTCCCGGCGGGTTATCGTTACACCACTTGTGAATGTCCAAGTAAGCCAATGCTGGTTTTCAGTGGCCTGTTCATACTAAGAGACGTGCTGTTCATTTGGCTATCCACTCCACCCTGTTCAGCTCTACATTCTCGTGTCCACAAAACCCAGCCTTCAGAAATCATTGGAATCACCACTAGAGAATGTTCCATTCATTCACTGCGAATCTGGAATTCCTCTGAACCTCCACTCCTGGCAGGTTTTCGTTACGCCACTGGTGAATGTCCAAGTAACTCAATACTGGTTTTCAGAGGCATGTTCAACTCGCAGAAGTGCTGTTCAATGGGCTATCCACTCAATATTGGTCAGCTCTTCATTTTCCTCTCCACACAAACCAGCCTTCAGAAATCATTGGGCTCTCCACTACAGACTGTTCCATTCATTCACTGCGATTCTGCAATTCATCTGACTCTCCGCTCCAGGCAGGTTTTCATTACAGCACTGGTGAATGACCAAGTAATCCAATGCTGGTTTTCAGCCGCCTTTTCACACTCGCAGTGTGCTGTTCAATTGTCTATCCACTCAAACCTGGTCAGCCTTTCATTTTCTTTTCCACAATATCAGACTTCAGAAATCATTGGAATCGCCAGTACAGAATGTTCCATTCATTCACTGCCAATCTGGAATTCATCTGAATCTGCACTCCAGGTAGGCTTTCATTACACCACTTATGAATGTCCAAGTAACACAATGCTGGTTTTCAGCGGTCTGTTCACACTCTAAGCCCTGCTTTTTACTGGGTATCCACACAACTGTGGTCAGCTCTTCATTTTCATGTCCAAACAATCCAGACTTGAGAAATCATTGCAATCTCCAGTACAGAATGTTCCATTCATTCACTGCGAATCTGGAATTCAACTGAATCTCCACTACCTGCAGATTTATCTTACACCACTTGTGAATGTCCAAGTAAAACAATGCTGGTTTTCAGAGGCCTGTTCATGTTCGCAGTCGTGCTGTTCAATTGGCTATCCACTCAACCTGTTTTGCTCCTCATTTTCCTGTGCACACAACCCAGCCTTCAGAAATCATTGTAATCTCCACTACAGGATGTTCCATTCATTCACTGGGAATCTGGAATTCATCTGAATCTGCACTCCACGCAGGCTTTCGTTACACCACTGCTGAAAGTCGAAGTAATGCAATACTGGTTTTCAGTGGTCTGTTCACATTCGAAGCCGAGGCTTTTTACAGGCTATCCACTCAACACTGGTCAGCTCTTCATTTTCGTGTCCCCACAATCCAGATTTCAGAAATCATTGCAATCTCCACTACAGAATGTTCCATTCATTCACTGCGAGTCTGGAGTTTATCTGATTCTCCACTCCCGCCTGGTTAACATTACACCACTTGTGAATGTCCAAGTAAGCCAATGCTGGTTTTCAGAGGCCTGTTCATACTCGCAGCCGTGCTGTTTAATTGACAATTCACTCCACCCTGTTCAGCTCTTCATTGTCCCACCACACTACCAGCCTTCAGAAATCTTTGTTATCTCCACTACAGAATGTTCCATTCATTCACTGCGAATCTGGAATTCATCTGACTCTCAACTCCACGCAGGTTTTCATTACACCACTGTTGAATGTCCAAGTAACCCAATGCTGGTTTTCAGCGGCCTGTTCATATTCGCAGCCCTGCTGTTTACTTGGCTATCGATTCAAGCCTGGTCAGCTCTTCATTTTCCTGTCCACACAACACAGGCTTCAGAAATCATTGGAATCTCCTCTACAGAATGTTCCATTCATTCACTGCGAATGTGGAATTCAACTGACTCTCCACTCCATGCAGGTTTTCCTTACACCACTGATGAATGTCCAAGTAACCCAATGCTGGTTTTCAGCTGCATGTTCACACTCGCAGCCATGCTATACAATTGGCTTTCCACTAAATCCTGATTAGTTCTTGATTTTCCTTCCACACGACCCAGCCTTCAGAAATCGTTGGAATCTCCACTAGAGAATGTTCCATTCATTCACTGCGAATCTGGAATTCCTCTGAACCTCCACTCCCGGCAGGTTTTCGTTACACCACTGTTGAATGTCCAAGTAACCCAATGTTTTAAGTGTTTTCTTCACAAGCGCAGTGGTGCTGTTCAATTGGCTATCCACTCAACCCTGGCCAGCTCTACATTTTCCTGTCCACACCACAGAGACTGGAGAAATCATTGTTATCTCCACTACAGAATGTTCCATTCATTCACAGCGAATCTGGAATTCATCTGAATCTCCACTCCCGGCAGGTTTTCGTGACACCACTGGTAAATATCCAAGTAAGCCAATGCTGGTTTTAAGTGGCCTGCTCATACTCTCAGCCGTGCTGTTCAATTTGCTATCCACTCAACCCTCTTCAGCTCCATTTTCCTGTCCACATAACCCAAACTTCAGAAACAATTGGTATCTCCTCCACAGAATGTTCCATTCATTGACGGCAAATCTGAAATTCATCTAATTCTCAACTCCCGTCAGGTTTTCGTTACACCACTTGTGAATGTCCAATTAAGCCAAAGCTGGTTTTCAGTGGCCTGTTCTTACTACGAGACGTGCTGTTCATTTGGCTATCCATTCCACCCTGTTCAGCTCTACATTTTCGTGTCCACAAAACCCAGCCTTCAGAAATCATTGGAATCACCACTAGAGAATGTTCCATTCATTCACTGCGAATCTGGAATTCATCTGAATCTCCACTCCCGGCAGGTTTTCATTGCACCACTGCTGAATGTTCAAGTAACGCAATGATGGTTTTCAGCGGTCTATTCACACTCGAACCCGTGCTGTTCACGGTCTAGCGACTCAACACTGGTGAGTTCTTCTTTTTCCAGTTCAGACAATACAAACCTCAGAAACCATTGCAATCTACACTACAGAATGTTTCATTCATTCAGGCGAATCTTGAATTCATCTTGTTCTCCACTCCCAGCAGGTTTTCGTTTCACCACTGGTGAATGTCCAAGCAACCCAAGGCTGGTTTCAGCTGCGTGTTAACACTCGCAGCCGTGCTGTTCAATTGGCTATCCAGTGAACGCTGGTTAGCTCTTGATTTTCCTTCCACACACCGAGCCTTCAGAAATCATTCTTATCTCCACTTCAGAATGTTCCATTCGTTCCCTGCGAATCTGGAATTCCTCTGACTCTCCACACCAGGCAGATTTTCCTAACAACACTGGTGAATGACCAGGTAATCCAATGCTGGTTTTCAGCGGCTGTTCACACTCACAGCCTTGCTGTTCAATTGGCAATCCAGTCAAACCTAGTCAGCTCTTCATTTTCCTGTCCACACAACCCAGCGTTCAGAAATCATTGGAATCTCTACTACAGAAATTTCCATTCATTCACTGTGAATCTGGAAATACTCTGAATCTGCACTCCAGGAAGGCTTTCGTTACACCACTGATGAATGTCCAAGTAATGCAATGCTGCTTCTTAGTGGTCTGTTCACACTCGAAACCGTGCTGTTCATTGGCTATCCACTCAATATCGGTCAGCTCTTCAATATCCTGTCCAGACTATCCAGATTCCTAAATGTTGGCAATCACCACTACAGAATGTTCCATTCAATCACGCGAATCTGGAATTCATCAGAGTCTCCACTCCTGGAAGGTTTTCGTGACACCACTGGTAAATGTCCAAGGAAGACAATGCTGGTTTTAAGCCGCCTGCTAACACACTCAGCCGTGCTGTTCAATTTGCTATCCACCCAACCCTATTCAGCTCTACATTTTCCTGTCCTCATAACCCAACCTTCAGAAATAATTGGTATCTCCTCCACAGAATGTTCCGTTCATTCACTGCGAATCTTAAATTCATCTGACTCTCAACTCCCGGCGGGTTATCGTTACACCACTTGTGAATGTCCAAGTAAGCCAATGCTGGTTTTCAGTGGCCTGTTCATACTAAGAGACGTGCTGTTCATTTGGCTATCCACTCCACCCTGTTCAGCTCTACATTTTCGTGTCCACAAAACCCAGCCTTCAGAAATCATTGGAATCACCACTAGAGAATGTTCCATTCATTCACTGCGAATCTGGAATTCCTCTGAACCTCCACTCCTGGCAGGTTTTCGTTACGCCACTGGTGAATGTCCAAGTAACTCAATACTGGTTTTCAGAGGCATGTTCAACTCGCAGAAGTGCTGTTCAATGGGCTATCCACTCAATATTGGTCAGCTCTTCATTTTCCTCTCCACACAAACCAGCCTTCAGAAATCATTGGGCTCTCCACTACAGACTGTTCCATTCATTCACTGCGATTCTGCAATTCATCTGACTCTCCGCTCCAGGCAGGTTTTCATTACAGCACTGGTGAATGACCAAGTAATCCAATGCTGGTTTTCAGCCGCCTTTTCACACTCGCAGTGTGCTGTTCAATTGTCTATCCACTCAAACCTGGTCAGCCTTTCATTTTCTTTTCCACAATATCAGACTTCAGAAATCATTGGAATCGCCAGTACAGAATGTTCCATTCATTCACTGCCAATCTGGAATTCATCTGAATCTGCACTCCAGGTAGGCTTTCATTACACCACTTATGAATGTCCAAGTAACACAATGCTGGTTTTCAGCGGTCTGTTCACACTCTAAGCCCTGCTTTTTACTGGGTATCCACACAACTGTGGTCAGCTCTTCATTTTCATGTCCAAACAATCCAGACTTGAGAAATCATTGCAATCTCCAGTACAGAATGTTCCATTCATTCACTGCGAATCTGGAATTCAACTGAATCTCCACTACCTGCAGATTTATCTTACACCACTTGTGAATGTCCAAGTAAAACAATGCTGGTTTTCAGAGGCCTGTTCATGTTCGCAGTCGTGCTGTTCAATTGGCTATCCACTCAACCTGTTTTGCTCCTCATTTTCCTGTGCACACAACCCAGCCTTCAGAAATCATTGTAATCTCCACTACAGGATGTTCCATTCATTCACTGGGAATCTGGAATTCATCTGAATCTGCACTCCACGCAGGCTTTCGTTACACCACTGCTGAAAGTCGAAGTAATGCAATACTGGTTTTCAGTGGTCTGTTCACATTCGAAGCCGAGGCTTTTTACAGGCTATCCACTCAACACTGGTCAGCTCTTCATTTTCGTGTCCCCACAATCCAGATTTCAGAAATCATTGCAATCTCCACTACAGAATGTTCCATTCATTCACTGCGAGTCTGGAGTTTATCTGATTCTCCACTCCCGCCTGGTTAACATTACACCACTTGTGAATGTCCAAGTAAGCCAATGCTGGTTTTCAGAGGCCTGTTCATACTCGCAGCCGTGCTGTTTAATTGACAATTCACTCCACCCTGTTCAGCTCTTCATTGTCCCACCACACTACCAGCCTTCAGAAATCTTTGTTATCTCCACTACAGAACGTTCCATTCATTCACTGCGAATCTGGAATTCATCTGACTCTCAACTCCACGCAGGTTTTCATTACACCACTGTTGAATGTCCAAGTAACCCAATGCTGGTTTTCAGCGGCCTGTTCATATTCGCAGCCCTGCTGTTTACTTGGCTATCGATTCAAGCCTGGTCAGCTCTTCATTTTCCTGTCCACACAACACAGGCTTCAGAAATCATTGGAATCTCCTCTACAGAATGTTCCATTCATTCACTGCGAATGTGGAATTCAACTGACTCTCCACTCCATGCAGGTTTTCCTTACACCACTGATGAATGTCCAAGTAACCCAATGCTGGTTTTCAGCTGCATGTTCACACTCGCAGCCATGCTATACAATTGGCTTTCCACTAAATCCTGATTAGTTCTTGATTTTCCTTCCACACGACCCAGCCTTCAGAAATCGTTGGAATCTCCACTAGAGAATGTTCCATTCATTCACTGCGAATCTGGAATTCCTCTGAACCTCCACTCCCGGCAGGTTTTCGTTACACCACTGTTGAATGTCCAAGTAACCCAATGTTTTAAGTGTTTTCTTCACAAGCGCAGTGGTGCTGTTCAATTGGCTATCCACTCAACCCTGGCCAGCTCTACATTTTCCTGTCCACACCACAGAGACTGGAGAAATCATTGTTATCTCCACTACAGAATGTTCCATTCATTCACAGCGAATCTGGAATTCATCTGAATCTCCACTCCCGGCAGGTTTTCGTGACACCACTGGTAAATATCCAAGTAAGCCAATGCTGGTTTTAAGTGGCCTGCTCATACTCTCAGCCGTGCTGTTCAATTTGCTATCCACTCAACCCTCTTCAGCTCCATTTTCCTGTCCACATAACCCAAACTTCAGAAACAATTGGTATCTCCTCCACAGAATGTTCCATTCATTGACGGCAAATCTGAAATTCATCTAATTCTCAACTCCCGTCAGGTTTTCGTTACACCACTTGTGAATGTCCAATTAAGCCAAAGCTGGTTTTCAGTGGCCTGTTCTTACTACGAGACGTGCTGTTCATTTGGCTATCCATTCCACCCTGTTCAGCTCTACATTTTCGTGTCCACAAAACCCAGCCTTCAGAAATCATTGGAATCACCACTAGAGAATGTTCCATTCATTCACTGCGAATCTGGAATTCATCTGAATCTCCACTCCCGGCAGGTTTTCATTGCACCACTGCTGAATGTTCAAGTAACGCAATGATGGTTTTCAGCGGTCTATTCACACTCGAACCCATGCTGTTCACGGTCTAGCGACTCAACACTGGTGAGTTCTTCTTTTTCCAGTTCAGACAATACAAACCTCAGAAACCATTGCAATCTACACTACAGAATGTTTCATTCATTCAGGCGAATCTTGAATTCATCTTGTTCTCCACTCCCAGCAGGTTTTCGTTTCACCACTGGTGAATGTCCAAGCAACCCAAGGCTGGTTTCAGCTGCGTGTTAACACTCGCAGCCGTGCTGTTCAATTGGCTATCCAGTGAACGCTGGTTAGCTCTTGATTTTCCTTCCACACACCGAGCCTTCAGAAATCATTCTTATCTCCACTTCAGAATGTTCCATTCGTTCCCTGCGAATCTGGAATTCCTCTGACTCTCCACACCAGGCAGATTTTCCTAACAACACTGGTGAATGACCAGGTAATCCAATGCTGGTTTTCAGCGGCTGTTCACACTCACAGCCTTGCTGTTCAATTGGCAATCCAGTCAAACCTAGTCAGCTCTTCATTTTCCTGTCCACACAACCCAGCGTTCAGAAATCATTGGAATCTCTACTACAGAAATTTCCATTCATTCACTGTGAATCTGGAAATACTCTGAATCTGCACTCCAGGAAGGCTTTCGTTACACCACTGATGAATGTCCAAGTAATGCAATGCTGCTTCTTAGTGGTCTGTTCACACTCGAAACCGTGCTGTTCATTGGCTATCCACTCAATATCGGTCAGCTCTTCAATATCCTGTCCAGACTATCCAGATTCCTAAATGTTGGCAATCACCACTACAGAATGTTCCATTCAATCACGCGAATCTGGAATTCATCAGAGTCTCCACTCCTGGAAGGTTTTCGTGACACCACTGGTAAATGTCCAAGGAAGACAATGCTGGTTTTAAGCCGCCTGCTAACACACTCAGCCGTGCTGTTCAATTTGCTATCCACCCAACCCTATTCAGCTCTACATTTTCCTGTCCTCATAACCCAACCTTCAGAAATAATTGGTATCTCCTCCACAGAATGTTCCGTTCATTCACTGCGAATCTTAAATTCATCTGACTCTCAACTCCCGGCGGGTTATCGTTACACCACTTGTGAATGTCCAAGTAAGCCAATGCTGGTTTTCAGTGGCCTGTTCATACTAAGAGACGTGCTGTTCATTTGGCTATCCACTCCACCCTGTTCAGCTCTACATTTTCGTGTCCACAAAACCCAGCCTTCAGAAATCATTGGAATCACCACTAGAGAATGTTCCATTCATTCACTGCGAATCTGGAATTCCTCTGAACCTCCACTCCTGGCAGGTTTTCGTTACGCCACTGGTGAATGTCCAAGTAACTCAATACTGGTTTTCAGAGGCATGTTCAACTCGCAGAAGTGCTGTTCAATGGGCTATCCACTCAATATTGGTCAGCTCTTCATTTTCCTCTCCACACAAACCAGCCTTCAGAAATCATTGGGCTCTCCACTACAGACTGTTCCATTCATTCACTGCGATTCTGCAATTCATCTGACTCTCCGCTCCAGGCAGGTTTTCATTACAGCACTGGTGAATGACCAAGTAATCCAATGCTGGTTTTCAGCCGCCTTTTCACACTCGCAGTGTGCTGTTCAATTGTCTATCCACTCAAACCTGGTCAGCCTTTCATTTTCTTTTCCACAATATCAGACTTCAGAAATCATTGGAATCGCCAGTACAGAATGTTCCATTCATTCACTGCCAATCTGGAATTCATCTGAATCTGCACTCCAGGTAGGCTTTCATTACACCACTTATGAATGTCCAAGTAACACAATGCTGGTTTTCAGCGGTCTGTTCACACTCTAAGCCCTGCTTTTTACTGGGTATCCACACAACTGTGGTCAGCTCTTCATTTTCATGTCCAAACAATCCAGACTTGAGAAATCATTGCAATCTCCAGTACAGAATGTTCCATTCATTCACTGCGAATCTGGAATTCAACTGAATCTCCACTACCTGCAGATTTATCTTACACCACTTGTGAATGTCCAAGTAAAACAATGCTGGTTTTCAGAGGCCTGTTCATGTTCGCAGTCGTGCTGTTCAATTGGCTATCCACTCAACCTGTTTTGCTCCTCATTTTCCTGTGCACACAACCCAGCCTTCAGAAATCATTGTAATCTCCACTACAGGATGTTCCATTCATTCACTGGGAATCTGGAATTCATCTGAATCTGCACTCCACGCAGGCTTTCGTTACACCACTGCTGAAAGTCGAAGTAATGCAATACTGGTTTTCAGTGGTCTGTTCACATTCGAAGCCGAGGCTTTTTACAGGCTATCCACTCAACACTGGTCAGCTCTTCATTTTCGTGTCCCCACAATCCAGATTTCAGAAATCATTGCAATCTCCACTACAGAATGTTCCATTCATTCACTGCGAGTCTGGAGTTTATCTGATTCTCCACTCCCGCCTGGTTAACATTACACCACTTGTGAATGTCCAAGTAAGCCAATGCTGGTTTTCAGAGGCCTGTTCATACTCGCAGCCGTGCTGTTTAATTGACAATTCACTCCACCCTGTTCAGCTCTTCATTGTCCCACCACACTACCAGCCTTCAGAAATCTTTGTTATCTCCACTACAGAACGTTCCATTCATTCACTGCGAATCTGGAATTCATCTGACTCTCAACTCCACGCAGGTTTTCATTACACCACTGTTGAATGTCCAAGTAACCCAATGCTGGTTTTCAGCGGCCTGTTCATATTCGCAGCCCTGCTGTTTACTTGGCTATCGATTCAAGCCTGGTCAGCTCTTCATTTTCCTGTCCACACAACACAGGCTTCAGAAATCATTGGAATCTCCTCTACAGAATGTTCCATTCATTCACTGCGAATGTGGAATTCAACTGACTCTCCACTCCATGCAGGTTTTCCTTACACCACTGATGAATGTCCAAGTAACCCAATGCTGGTTTTCAGCTGCATGTTCACACTCGCAGCCATGCTATACAATTGGCTTTCCACTAAATCCTGATTAGTTCTTGATTTTCCTTCCACACGACCCAGCCTTCAGAAATCGTTGGAATCTCCACTAGAGAATGTTCCATTCATTCACTGCGAATCTGGAATTCCTCTGAACCTCCACTCCCGGCAGGTTTTCGTTACACCACTGTTGAATGTCCAAGTAACCCAATGTTTTAAGTGTTTTCTTCACAAGCGCAGTGGTGCTGTTCAATTGGCTATCCACTCAACCCTGGCCAGCTCTACATTTTCCTGTCCACACCACAGAGACTGGAGAAATCATTGTTATCTCCACTACAGAATGTTCCATTCATTCACAGCGAATCTGGAATTCATCTGAATCTCCACTCCCGGCAGGTTTTCGTGACACCACTGGTAAATATCCAAGTAAGCCAATGCTGGTTTTAAGTGGCCTGCTCATACTCTCAGCCGTGCTGTTCAATTTGCTATCCACTCAACCCTCTTCAGCTCCATTTTCCTGTCCACATAACCCAAACTTCAGAAACAATTGGTATCTCCTCCACAGAATGTTCCATTCATTGACGGCAAATCTGAAATTCATCTAATTCTCAACTCCCGTCAGGTTTTCGTTACACCACTTGTGAATGTCCAATTAAGCCAAAGCTGGTTTTCAGTGGCCTGTTCTTACTACGAGACGTGCTGTTCATTTGGCTATCCATTCCACCCTGTTCAGCTCTACATTTTCGTGTCCACAAAACCCAGCCTTCAGAAATCATTGGAATCACCACTAGAGAATGTTCCATTCATTCACTGCGAATCTGGAATTCATCTGAATCTCCACTCCCGGCAGGTTTTCATTGCACCACTGCTGAATGTTCAAGTAACGCAATGATGGTTTTCAGCGGTCTATTCACACTCGAACCCGTGCTGTTCACGGTCTAGCGACTCAACACTGGTGAGTTCTTCTTTTTCCAGTTCAGACAATACAAACCTCAGAAACCATTGCAATCTACACTACAGAATGTTTCATTCATTCAGGCGAATCTTGAATTCATCTTGTTCTCCACTCCCAGCAGGTTTTCGTTTCACCACTGGTGAATGTCCAAGCAACCCAAGGCTGGTTTCAGCTGCGTGTTAACACTCGCAGCCGTCCGTGCTGTTCAATTGGCTATCCAGTGAACGCTGGTTAGCTCTTGATTTTCCTTCCACACACCGAGCCTTCAGAAATCATTCTTATCTCCACTTCAGAATGTTCCATTCGTTCCCTGCGAATCTGGAATTCCTCTGACTCTCCACACCAGGCAGATTTTCCTAACAACACTGGTGAATGACCAGGTAATCCAATGCTGGTTTTCAGCGGCTGTTCACACTCACAGCCTTGCTGTTCAATTGGCAATCCAGTCAAACCTAGTCAGCTCTTCATTTTCCTGTCCACACAACACAGCGTTCAGAAATCATTGGAATCTCTACTACAGAAATTTCCATTCATTCACTGTGAATCTGGAAATACTCTGAATCTGCATTCCAGGAAGGCTTTCGTTACACCACTGATGAATGTCCAAGTAATGCAATGCTGCTTCTTAGTGGTCTGTTCACACTCGAAACCGTGCTGTTCATTGGCTATCCACTCAATATCGGTCAGCTCTTCAATATCCTGTCCAGACTATCCAGATTCCTAAATGTTGGCAATCACCACTACAGAATGTTCCATTCAATCACGCGAATCTGGAATTCATCAGAGTCTCCACTCCTGGAAGGTTTTCGTGACACCACTGGTAAATGTCCAAGGAAGACAATGCTGGTTTTAAGCCGCCTGCTAACACACTCAGCCGTGCTGTTCAATTTGCTATCCACCCAACCCTATTCAGCTCTACATTTTCCTGTCCTCATAACCCAACCTTCAGAAATAATTGGTATCTCCTCCACAGAATGTTCCGTTCATTCACTGCGAATCTTAAATTCATCTGACTCTCAACTCCCGGCGGGTTATCGTTACACCACTTGTGAATGTCCAAGTAAGCCAATGCTGGTTTTCAGTGGCCTGTTCATACTAAGAGACGTGCTGTTCATTTGGCTATCCACTCCACCCTGTTCAGCTCTACATTCTCGTGTCCACAAAACCCAGCCTTCAGAAATCATTGGAATCACCACTAGAGAATGTTCCATTCATTCACTGCGAATCTGGAATTCCTCTGAACCTCCACTCCTGGCAGGTTTTCGTTACGCCACTGGTGAATGTCCAAGTAACTCAATACTGGTTTTCAGAGGCATGTTCAACTCGCAGAAGTGCTGTTCAATGGGCTATCCACTCAATATTGGTCAGCTCTTCATTTTCCTCTCCACACAAACCAGCCTTCAGAAATCATTGGGCTCTCCACTACAGACTGTTCCATTCATTCACTGCGATTCTGCAATTCATCTGACTCTCCGCTCCAGGCAGGTTTTCATTACAGCACTGGTGAATGACCAAGTAATCCAATGCTGGTTTTCAGCCGCCTTTTCACACTCGCAGTGTGCTGTTCAATTGTCTATCCACTCAAACCTGGTCAGCCTTTCATTTTCTTTTCCACAATATCAGACTTCAGAAATCATTGGAATCGCCAGTACAGAATGTTCCATTCATTCACTGCCAATCTGGAATTCATCTGAATCTGCACTCCAGGTAGGCTTTCATTACACCACTTATGAATGTCCAAGTAACACAATGCTGGTTTTCAGCGGTCTGTTCACACTCTAAGCCCTGCTTTTTACTGGGTATCCACACAACTGTGGTCAGCTCTTCATTTTCATGTCCAAACAATCCAGACTTGAGAAATCATTGCAATCTCCAGTACAGAATGTTCCATTCATTCACTGCGAATCTGGAATTCAACTGAATCTCCACTACCTGCAGATTTATCTTACACCACTTGTGAATGTCCAAGTAAAACAATGCTGGTTTTCAGAGGCCTGTTCATGTTCGCAGTCGTGCTGTTCAATTGGCTATCCACTCAACCTGTTTTGCTCCTCATTTTCCTGTGCACACAACCCAGCCTTCAGAAATCATTGTAATCTCCACTACAGGATGTTCCATTCATTCACTGGGAATCTGGAATTCATCTGAATCTGCACTCCACGCAGGCTTTCGTTACACCACTGCTGAAAGTCGAAGTAATGCAATACTGGTTTTCAGTGGTCTGTTCACATTCGAAGCCGAGGCTTTTTACAGGCTATCCACTCAACACTGGTCAGCTCTTCATTTTCGTGTCCCCACAATCCAGATTTCAGAAATCATTGCAATCTCCACTACAGAATGTTCCATTCATTCACTGCGAGTCTGGAGTTTATCTGATTCTCCACTCCCGCCTGGTTAACATTACACCACTTGTGAATGTCCAAGTAAGCCAATGCTGGTTTTCAGAGGCCTGTTCATACTCGCAGCCGTGCTGTTTAATTGACAATTCACTCCACCCTGTTCAGCTCTTCATTGTCCCACCACACTACCAGCCTTCAGAAATCTTTGTTATCTCCACTACAGAATGTTCCATTCATTCACTGCGAATCTGGAATTCATCTGACTCTCAACTCCACGCAGGTTTTCATTACACCACTGTTGAATGTCCAAGTAACCCAATGCTGGTTTTCAGCGGCCTGTTCATATTCGCAGCCCTGCTGTTTACTTGGCTATCGATTCAAGCCTGGTCAGCTCTTCATTTTCCTGTCCACACAACACAGGCTTCAGAAATCATTGGAATCTCCTCTACAGAATGTTCCATTCATTCACTGCGAATGTGGAATTCAACTGACTCTCCACTCCATGCAGGTTTTCCTTACACCACTGATGAATGTCCAAGTAACCCAATGCTGGTTTTCAGCTGCATGTTCACACTCGCAGCCATGCTATACAATTGGCTTTCCACTAAATCCTGATTAGTTCTTGATTTTCCTTCCACACGACCCAGCCTTCAGAAATCGTTGGAATCTCCACTAGAGAATGTTCCATTCATTCACTGCGAATCTGGAATTCCTCTGAACCTCCACTCCCGGCAGGTTTTCGTTACACCACTGTTGAATGTCCAAGTAACCCAATGTTTTAAGTGTTTTCTTCACAAGCGCAGTGGTGCTGTTCAATTGGCTATCCACTCAACCCTGGCCAGCTCTACATTTTCCTGTCCACACCACAGAGACTGGAGAAATCATTGTTATCTCCACTACAGAATGTTCCATTCATTCACAGCGAATCTGGAATTCATCTGAATCTCCACTCCCGGCAGGTTTTCGTGACACCACTGGTAAATATCCAAGTAAGCCAATGCTGGTTTTAAGTGGCCTGCTCATACTCTCAGCCGTGCTGTTCAATTTGCTATCCACTCAACCCTCTTCAGCTCCATTTTCCTGTCCACATAACCCAAACTTCAGAAACAATTGGTATCTCCTCCACAGAATGTTCCATTCATTGACGGCAAATCTGAAATTCATCTAATTCTCAACTCCCGTCAGGTTTTCGTTACACCACTTGTGAATGTCCAATTAAGCCAAAGCTGGTTTTCAGTGGCCTGTTCTTACTACGAGACGTGCTGTTCATTTGGCTATCCATTCCACCCTGTTCAGCTCTACATTTTCGTGTCCACAAGACCCAGCCTTCAGAAATCATTGGAATCACCACTAGAGAATGTTCCATTCATTCACTGCGAATCTGGAATTCATCTGAATCTCCACTCCCGGCAGGTTTTCATTGCACCACTGCTGAATGTTCAAGTAACGCAATGATGGTTTTCAGCGGTCTATTCACACTCGAACCCGTGCTGTTCACGGTCTAGCGACTCAACACTGGTGAGTTCTTCTTTTTCCAGTTCAGACAATACAAACCTCAGAAACCATTGCAATCTACACTACAGAATGTTTCATTCATTCAGGCGAATCTTGAATTCATCTTGTTCTCCACTCCCAGCAGGTTTTCGTTTCACCACTGGTGAATGTCCAAGCAACCCAAGGCTGGTTTCAGCTGCGTGTTAACACTCGCAGCCGTGCTGTTCAATTGGCTATCCAGTGAACGCTGGTTAGCTCTTGATTTTCCTTCCACACACCGAGCCTTCAGAAATCATTCTTATCTCCACTTCAGAATGTTCCATTCGTTCCCTGCGAATCTGGAATTCCTCTGACTCTCCACACCAGGCAGATTTTCCTAACAACACTGGTGAATGACCAGGTAATCCAATGCTGGTTTTCAGCGGCTGTTCACACTCACAGCCTTGCTGTTCAATTGGCAATCCAGTCAAACCTAGTCAGCTCTTCATTTTCCTGTCCACACAACCCAGCGTTCAGAAATCATTGGAATCTCTACTACAGAAATTTCCATTCATTCACTGTGAATCTGGAAATACTCTGAATCTGCATTCCAGGAAGGCTTTCGTTACACCACTGATGAATGTCCAAGTAATGCAATGCTGCTTCTTAGTGGTCTGTTCACACTCGAAACCGTGCTGTTCATTGGCTATCCACTCAATATCGGTCAGCTCTTCAATATCCTGTCCAGACTATCCAGATTCCTAAATGTTGGCAATCACCACTACAGAATGTTCCATTCAATCACGCGAATCTGGAATTCATCAGAGTCTCCACTCCTGGAAGGTTTTCGTGACACCACTGGTAAATGTCCAAGGAAGACAATGCTGGTTTTAAGCCGCCTGCTAACACACTCAGCCGTGCTGTTCAATTTGCTATCCACCCAACCCTATTCAGCTCTACATTTTCCTGTCCTCATAACCCAACCTTCAGAAATAATTGGTATCTCCTCCACAGAATGTTCCGTTCATTCACTGCGAATCTTAAATTCATCTGACTCTCAACTCACGGCGGGTTATCGTTACACCACTTGTGAATGTCCAAGTAAGCCAATGCTGGTTTTCAGTGGCCTGTTCATACTAAGAGACGTGCTGTTCATTTGGCTATCCACTCCACCCTGTTCAGCTCTACATTTTCGTGTCCACAAAACCCAGCCTTCAGAAATCATTGGAATCACCACTAGAGAATGTTCCATTCATTCACTGCGAATCTGGAATTCCTCTGAACCTCCACTCCTGGCAGGTTTTCGTTGCGCCACTGGTGAATGTCCAAGTAACTCAATACTGGTTTTCAGAGGCATGTTCAACTCGCAGAAGTGCTGTTCAATGGGCTATCCACTCAATATTGGTCAGCTCTTCATTTTCCTCTCCACACAAACCAGCCTTCAGAAATCATTGGGCTCTCCACTACAGACTGTTCCATTCATTCACTGCGATTCTGCAATTCATCTGACTCTCCGCTCCAGGCAGGTTTTCATTACAGCACTGGTGAATGACCAAGTAATCCAATGCTGGTTTTCAGCCGCCTTTTCACACTCGCAGTGTGCTGTTCAATTGTCTATCCACTCAAACCTGGTCAGCCTTTCATTTTCTTTTCCACAATATCAGACTTCAGAAATCATTGGAATCGCCAGTACAGAATGTTCCATTCATTCACTGCCAATCTGGAATTCATCTGAATCTGCACTCCAGGTAGGCTTTCATTACACCACTTATGAATGTCCAAGTAACACAATGCTGGTTTTCAGCGGTCTGTTCACACTCTAAGCCCTGCTTTTTACTGGGTATCCACACAACTGTGGTCAGCTCTTCATTTTCATGTCCAAACAATCCAGACTTGAGAAATCATTGCAATCTCCAGTACAGAATGTTCCATTCATTCACTGCGAATCTGGAATTCAACTGAATCTCCACTACCTGCAGATTTATCTTACACCACTTGTGAATGTCCAAGTAAAACAATGCTGGTTTTCAGAGGCCTGTTCATGTTCGCAGTCGTGCTGTTCAATTGGCTATCCACTCAACCTGTTTTGCTCCTCATTTTCCTGTGCACACAACCCAGCCTTCAGAAATCATTGTAATCTCCACTACAGGATGTTCCATTCATTCACTGGGAATCTGGAATTCATCTGAATCTGCACTCCACGCAGGCTTTCGTTACACCACTGCTGAAAGTCGAAGTAATGCAATACTGGTTTTCAGTGGTCTGTTCACATTCGAAGCCGAGGCTTTTTACAGGCTATCCACTCAACACTGGTCAGCTCTTCATTTTCGTGTCCCCACAATCCAGATTTCAGAAATCATTGCAATCTCCACTACAGAATGTTCCATTCATTCACTGCGAGTCTGGAGTTTATCTGATTCTCCACTCCCGCCTGGTTAACATTACACCACTTGTGAATGTCCAAGTAAGCCAATGCTGGTTTTCAGAGGCCTGTTCATACTCGCAGCCGTGCTGTTTAATTGACAATTCACTCCACCCTGTTCAGCTCTTCATTGTCCCACCACACTACCAGCCTTCAGAAATCTTTGTTATCTCCACTACAGAACGTTCCATTCATTCACTGCGAATCTGGAATTCATCTGACTCTCAACTCCACGCAGGTTTTCATTACACCACTGTTGAATATCCAAGTAACCCAATGCTGGTTTTCAGCGGCCTGTTCATATTCGCAGCCCTGCTGTTTACTTGGCTATCGTTTCAAGCCTGGTCAGCTCTTCATTTTCCTGTCCACACAACACAGGCTTCAGAAATCATTGGAATCTCCTCTACAGAATGTTCCATTCATTCACTGCGAATGTGGAATTCAACTGACTCTCCACTCCATGCAGGTTTTCCTTACACCACTGATGAATGTCCAAGTAACCCAATGCTGGTTTTCAGCTGCATGTTCACACTCGCAGCCATGCTATACAATTGGCTTTCCACTAAATCCTGATTAGTTCTTGATTTTCCTTCCACACGACCCAGCCTTCAGAAATCGTTGGAATCTCCACTAGAGAATGTTCCATTCATTCACTGCGAATCTGGAATTCCTCTGAACCTCCACTCCCGGCAGGTTTTCGTTACACCACTGTTGAATGTCCAAGTAACCCAATGTTTTAAGTGTTTTCTTCACAAGCGCAGTGGTGCTGTTCAATTGGCTATCCACTCAACCCTGGCCAGCTCTACATTTTCCTGTCCACACCACAGAGACTGGAGAAATCATTGTTATCTCCACTACAGAATGTTCCATTCATTCACAGCGAATCTGGAATTCATCTGAATCTCCACTCCCGGCAGGTTTTCGTGACACCACTGGTAAATATCCAAGTAAGCCAATGCTGGTTTTAAGTGGCCTGCTCATACTCTCAGCCGTGCTGTTCAATTTGCTATCCACTCAACCCTCTTCAGCTCCATTTTCCTGTCCACATAACCCAAACTTCAGAAACAATTGGTATCTCCTCCACAGAATGTTCCATTCATTGACGGCAAATCTGAAATTCATCTAATTCTCAACTCCCGTCAGGTTTTCGTTACACCACTTGTGAATGTCCAATTAAGCCAAAGCTGGTTTTCAGTGGCCTGTTCTTACTACGAGACGTGCTGTTCATTTGGCTATCCATTCCACCCTGTTCAGCTCTACATTTTCGTGTCCACAAGACCCAGCCTTCAGAAATCATTGGAATCACCACTAGAGAATGTTCCATTCATTCACTGCGAATCTGGAATTCATCTGAATCTCCACTCCCGGCAGGTTTTCATTGCACCACTGCTGAATGTTCAAGTAAAGCAATGATGGTTTTCAGCGGTCTATTCACACTCGAACCCGTGCTGTTCACGGTCTAGCGACTCAACACTGGTGAGTTCTTCTTTTTCCAGTTCAGACAATACAAACCTCAGAAACCATTGCAATCTACAATACAGAATGTTTCATTCATTCAGGCAAATCTTGAATTCATCTTGTTCTCCACTCCCAGCAGGTTTTCGTTTCACCACTGGTGAATGTCCAAGCAACCCAAGGCTGGTTTCAGCTGCGTGTTAACACTCGCAGCCGTGCTGTTCAATTGGCTATCCAGTGAACGCTGGTTAGCTCTTGATTTTCCTTCCACACACCGAGCCTTCAGAAATCATTCTTATCTCCACTTCAGAGTGTTCCATTCGTTCCCTGCGAATCTGGAATTCCTCTGACTCTCCACACCAGGCAGATTTTCCTAACAACACTGGTGAATGACCAGGTAATCCAATGCTGGTTTTCAGCGGCTGTTCACACTCACAGCCTTGCTGTTCAATTGGCAATCCAGTCAAACCTAGTCAGCTCCTCATTTTCCTGTCCACACAACCCAGCGTTCAGAAATCATTGGAATCTCTACTACAGAAATTTCCATTCATTCACTGTGAATCTGGAAATACTCTGAATCTGCATTCCAGGAAGGCTTTCGTTACACCACTGATGAATGTCCAAGTAATGCAATGCTGCTTCTTAGTGGTCTGTTCACACTCGAAACCGTGCTGTTCATTGGCTATCCACTCAATATCGGTCAGCTCTTCAATATCCTGTCCAGACTATCCAGATTCCTAAATGTTGGCAATCACCACTACAGAATGTTCCATTCAATCACGCGAATCTGGAATTCATCAGAGTCTCCACTCCTGGAAGGTTTTCGTGACACCACTGGTAAATGTCCAAGGAAGACAATGCTGGTTTTAAGCCGCCTGCTAACACACTCAGCCGTGCTGTTCAATTTGCTATCCACCCAACACTATTCAGCTCTACATTTTCCTGTCCTCATAACCCAACCTTCAGAAATAATTGGTATCTCCTCCACAGAATGTTCCGTTCATTCACTGCGAATCTTAAATTCATCTGACTCTCAACTCCCGGCGGGTTATCGTTACACCACTTGTGAATGTCCAAGTAAGCCAATGCTGGTTTTCAGTGGCCTGTTCATACTAAGAGACGTGCTGTTCATTTGGCTATCCACTCCACCCTGTTCAGCTCTACATTTTCGTGTCCACAAAACCCAGCCTTCAGAAATCATTGGAATCACCACTAGAGAATGTTCCATTCATTCACTGCGAATCTGGAATTCCTCTGAACCTCCACTCCTGGCAGGTTTTCGTTACGCCACTGGTGAATGTCCAAGTAACTCAATACTGGTTTTCAGAGGCATGTTCAACTCGCAGAAGTGCTGTTAAATGGGCTATCCACTCAATATTGGTCAGCTCTTCATTTTCCTCTCCACACAAACCAGCCTTCAGAAATCATTGGGCTCTCCACTACAGACTGTTCCATTCATTCACTGCGATTCTGCAATTCATCTGACTCTCCGCTCCAGGCAGGTTTTCATTACAGCACTGGTGAATGACCAAGTAATCCAATGCTGGTTTTCAGCCGCCTTTTCACACTCGCAGTGTGCTGTTCAATTGTTTATCCACTCAAACCTGGTCAGCCTTTCATTTTCTTTTCCACAATATCAGACTTCAGAAATCATTGGAATCGCCAGTACAGAATGTTCCATTCATTCACTGCCAATCTGGAATTCATCTGAATCTGCACTCCAGGTAGGCTTTCATTACACCACTTATGAATGTCCAAGTAACACAATGCTGGTTTTCAGCGGTCTGTTCACACTCTAAGCCCTGCTTTTTACTGGGTATCCACACAACTGTGGTCAGCTCTTCATTTTCATGTCCAAACAATCCAGACTTGAGAAATCATTGCAATCTCCAGTACAGAATGTTCCATTCATTCACTGCGAATCTGGAATTCAACTGAATCTCCACTACCTGCAGATTTATCTTACACCACTTGTGAATGTCCAAGTAAAACAATGCTGGTTTTCAGAGGCCTGTTCATGTTCGCAGTCGTGCTGTTCAATTGGCTATCCACTCAACCTGTTTTGCTCCTCATTTTCCTGTGCACACAACCCAGCCTTCAGAAATCATTGTAATCTCCACTACAGGATGTTCCATTCATTCACTGGGAATCTGGAATTCATCTGAATCTGCACTCCACGCAGGCTTTCGTTACACCACTGCTGAAAGTCGAAGTAATGCAATACTGGTTTTCAGTGGTCTGTTCACATTCGAAGCCGAGGCTTTTTACAGGCTATCCACTCAACACTGGTCAGCTCTTCATTTTCGTGTCCCCACAATCCAGATTTCAGAAATCATTGCAATCTCCACTACAGAATGTTCCATTCATTCACTGCGAGTCTGGAGTTTATCTGATTCTCCACTCCCGCCTGGTTAACATTACACCACTTGTGAATGTCCAAATAAGCCAATGCTGGTTTTCAGCGGCCTGTTCATATTCGCAGCCCTGCTGTTTACTTGGCTATCGATTCAAGCCTGGTCAGCTCTTCATTTTCCTGTCCACACAACACAGGCTTCAGAAATCATTGGAATCTCCTCTACAGAATGTTCCATTCATTCACTGCGAATGTGGAATTCAACTGACTCTCCACTCCATGCAGGTTTTCCTTACACCACTGATGAATGTCCAAGTAACCCAATGCTGGTTTTCAGCTGCATGTTCACACTCGCAGCCATGCTATACAATTGGCTTTCCACTAAATCCTGATTAGTTCTTGATTTTCCTTCCACACGACCCAGCCTTCAGAAACCATTGGAATCTCCACTAGAGAATGTTCCATTCATTCACTGCGAATCTGGAATTCCTCTGAACCTCCACTCCCGGCAGGTTTTCGTTATACCACTGTTGAATGTCCAAGTAACCCAATGTTTTAAGTGTTTTCTTCACAAGCGCAGTGGTGCTGTTCAATTGGCTATCCACTCAACCCTGGCCAGCTCTACATTTTCCTGTCCACACCACAGAGACTGGAGAAATCATTGTTATCTCCACTACAGAATGTTCCATTCATTCACAGCGAATCTGGAATTCATCTGAATCTCCACTCCCGGCAGGTTTTCGTGACACCACTGGTAAATATCCAAGTAAGCCAATGCTGGTTTTAAGTGGCCTGCTCATACTCTCAGCCGTGCTGTTCAATTTGCTATCCACTCAACCCTCTTCAGCTCCATTTTCCTGTCCACATAACCCAAACTTCAGAAACAATTGATATCTCCTCCACAGAATGTTCCATTCATTGACGGCAAATCTGAAATTCATCTAATTCTCAACTCCCGTCAGGTTTTCGTTACACCACTTGTGAATGTCCAATTAAGCCAAAGCTGGTTTTCAGTGGCCTGTTCTTACTACGAGACGTGCTGTTCATTTGGCTATCCATTCCACCCTGTTCAGCTCTACATTTTCGTGTCCACAAAACCCAGCCTTCAGAAATCATTGGAATCACCACTAGAGAATGTTCCATTCATTCACTGCGAATCTGGAATTCATCTGAATCTCCACTCCCGGCAGGTTTTCATTGCACCACTGCTGAATGTTCAAGTAACGCAATGATGGTTTTCAGCGGTCTATTCACACTCGAACCCGTGCTGTTCACGGTCTAGCGACTCAACACTGGTGAGTTCTTTTTTTCCAGTTCAGACAATACAAACCTCAGAAACCATTGCAATCTACACTACAGAATGTTTCATTCATTCAGGCGAATCTTGAATTCATCTTGTTCTCCACTCCCAGCAGGTTTTCGTTTCACCACTGGTGAATGTCCAAGCAACCCAAGGCTGGTTTCAGCTGCGTGTTAACACTCGCAGCCGTCCGTGCTGTTCAATTGGCTATCCAGTGAACGCTGGTTAGCTCTTGATTTTCCTTCCACACACCGAGCCTTCAGAAATCATTCTTATCTCCACTTCAGAATGTTCCATTCGTTCCCTGCGAATCTGGAATTCCTCTGACTCTCCACACCAGGCAGATTTTCCTAACAACACTGGTGAATGACCAGGTAATCCAATGCTGGTTTTCAGCGGCTGTTCACACTCACAGCCTTGCTGTTCAATTGGCAATCCAGTCAAACCTAGTCAGCTCTTCATTTTCCTGTCCACACAACCCAGCGTTCAGAAATCATTGGAATCTCTACTACAGAAATTTCCATTCATTCACTGTGAATCTGGAAATACTCTGAATCTGCATTCCAGGAAGGCTTTCGTTACACCACTGATGAATGTCCAAGTAATGCAATGCTGCTTCTTAGTGGTCTGTTCACACTCGAAACCGTGCTGTTCATTGGCTATCCACTCAATATCGGTCAGCTCTTCAATATCCTGTCCAGACTATCCAGATTCCTAAATGTTGGCAATCACCACTACAGAATGTTCCATTCAATCACGCGAATCTGGAATTCATCAGAGTCTCCACTCCTGGAAGGTTTTCGTGACACCACTGGTAAATGTCCAAGGAAGACAATGCTGGTTTTAAGCCGCCTGCTAACACACTCAGCCGTGCTGTTCAATTTGCTATCCACCCAACCCTATTCAGCTCTACATTTTCCTGTCCTCATAACCCAACCTTCAGAAATAATTGGTATCTCCTCCACAGAATGTTCCGTTCATTCACTGCGAATCTTAAATTCATCTGACTCTCAACTCCCGGCGGGTTATCGTTACACCACTTGTGAATGTCCAAGTAAGCCAATGCTGGTTTTCAGTGGCCTGTTCATACTAAGAGACGTGCTGTTCATTTGGCTATCCACTCCACCCTGTTCAGCTCTACATTCTCGTGTCCACAAAACCCAGCCTTCAGAAATCATTGGAATCACCACTAGAGAATGTTCCATTCATTCACTGCGAATCTGGAATTCCTCTGAACCTCCACTCCTGGCAGGTTTTCGTTACGCCACTGGTGAATGTCCAAGTAACTCAATACTGGTTTTCAGAGGCATGTTCAACTCGCAGAAGTGCTGTTCAATGGGCTATCCACTCAATATTGGTCAGCTCTTCATTTTCCTCTCCACACAAACCAGCCTTCAGAAATCATTGGGCTCTCCACTACAGACTGTTCCATTCATTCACTGCGATTCTGCAATTCATCTGACTCTCCGCTCCAGGCAGGTTTTCATTACAGCACTGGTGAATGACCAAGTAATCCAATGCTGGTTTTCAGCCGCCTTTTCACACTCGCAGTGTGCTGTTCAATTGTCTATCCACTCAAACCTGGTCAGCCTTTCATTTTCTTTTCCACAATATCAGACTTCAGAAATCATTGGAATCGCCAGTACAGAATGTTCCATTCATTCACTGCCAATCTGGAATTCATCTGAATCTGCACTCCAGGTAGGCTTTCATTACACCACTTATGAATGTCCAAGTAACACAATGCTGGTTTTCAGCGGTCTGTTCACACTCTAAGCCCTGCTTTTTACTGGGTATCCACACAACTGTGGTCAGCTCTTCATTTTCATGTCCAAACAATCCAGACTTGAGAAATCATTGCAATCTCCAGTACAGAATGTTCCATTCATTCACTGCGAATCTGGAATTCAACTGAATCTCCACTACCTGCAGATTTATCTTACACCACTTGTGAATGTCCAAGTAAAACAATGCTGGTTTTCAGAGGCCTGTTCATGTTCGCAGTCGTGCTGTTCAATTGGCTATCCACTCAACCTGTTTTGCTCCTCATTTTCCTGTGCACACAACCCAGCCTTCAGAAATCATTGTAATCTCCACTACAGGATGTTCCATTCATTCACTGGGAATCTGGAATTCATCTGAATCTGCACTCCACGCAGGCTTTCGTTACACCACTGCTGAAAGTCGAAGTAATGCAATACTGGTTTTCAGTGGTCTGTTCACATTCGAAGCCGAGGCTTTTTACAGGCTATCCACTCAACACTGGTCAGCTCTTCATTTTCGTGTCCCCACAATCCAGATTTCAGAAATCATTGCAATCTCCACTACAGAATGTTCCATTCATTCACTGCGAGTCTGGAGTTTATCTGATTCTCCACTCCCGCCTGGTTAACATTACACCACTTGTGAATGTCCAAGTAAGCCAATGCTGGTTTTCAGAGGCCTGTTCATACTCGCAGCCGTGCTGTTTAATTGACAATTCACTCCACCCTGTTCAGCTCTTCATTGTCCCACCACACTACCAGCCTTCAGAAATCTTTGTTATCTCCACTACAGAATGTTCCATTCATTCACTGCGAATCTGGAATTCATCTGACTCTCAACTCCACGCAGGTTTTCATTACACCACTGTTGAATGTCCAAGTAACCCAATGCTGGTTTTCAGCGGCCTGTTCATATTCGCAGCCCTGCTGTTTACTTGGCTATCGATTCAAGCCTGGTCAGCTCTTCATTTTCCTGTCCACACAACACAGGCTTCAGAAATCATTGGAATCTCCTCTACAGAATGTTCCATTCATTCACTGCGAATGTGGAATTCAACTGACTCTCCACTCCATGCAGGTTTTCCTTACACCACTGATGAATGTCCAAGTAACCCAATGCTGGTTTTCAGCTGCATGTTCACACTCGCAGCCATGCTATACAATTGGCTTTCCACTAAATCCTGATTAGTTCTTGATTTTCCTTCCACACGACCCAGCCTTCAGAAATCGTTGGAATCTCCACTAGAGAATGTTCCATTCATTCACTGCGAATCTGGAATTCCTCTGAACCTCCACTCCCGGCAGGTTTTCGTTACACCACTGTTGAATGTCCAAGTAACCCAATGTTTTAAGTGTTTTCTTCACAAGCGCAGTGGTGCTGTTCAATTGGCTATCCACTCAACCCTGGCCAGCTCTACATTTTCCTGTCCACACCACAGAGACTGGAGAAATCATTGTTATCTCCACTACAGAATGTTCCATTCATTCACAGCGAATCTGGAATTCATCTGAATCTCCACTCCCGGCAGGTTTTCGTGACACCACTGGTAAATATCCAAGTAAGCCAATGCTGGTTTTAAGTGGCCTGCTCATACTCTCAGCCGTGCTGTTCAATTTGCTATCCACTCAACCCTCTTCAGCTCCATTTTCCTGTCCACATAACCCAAACTTCAGAAACAATTGGTATCTCCTCCACAGAATGTTCCATTCATTGACGGCAAATCTGAAATTCATCTAATTCTCAACTCCCGTCAGGTTTTCGTTACACCACTTGTGAATGTCCAATTAAGCCAAAGCTGGTTTTCAGTGGCCTGTTCTTACTACGAGACGTGCTGTTCATTTGGCTATCCATTCCACCCTGTTCAGCTCTACATTTTCGTGTCCACAAAACCCAGCCTTCAGAAATCATTGGAATCACCACTAGAGAATGTTCCATTCATTCACTGCGAATCTGGAATTCATCTGAATCTCCACTCCCGGCAGGTTTTCATTGCACCACTGCTGAATGTTCAAGTAACGCAATGATGGTTTTCAGCGGTCTATTCACACTCGAACCCGTGCTGTTCACGGTCTAGCGACTCAACACTGGTGAGTTCTTCTTTTTCCAGTTCAGACAATACAAACCTCAGAAACCATTGCAATCTACACTACAGAATGTTTCATTCATTCAGGCGAATCTTGAATTCATCTTGTTCTCCACTCCCAGCAGGTTTTCGTTTCACCACTGGTGAATGTCCAAGCAACCCAAGGCTGGTTTCAGCTGCGTGTTAACACTCGCAGCCGTCCGTGCTGTTCAATTGGCTATCCAGTGAACGCTGGTTAGCTCTTGATTTTCCTTCCACACACCGAGCCTTCAGAAATCATTCTTATCTCCACTTCAGAATGTTCCATTCGTTCCCTGCGAATCTGGAATTCCTCTGACTCTCCACACCAGGCAGATTTTCCTAACAACACTGGTGAATGACCAGGTAATCCAATGCTGGTTTTCAGCGGCTGTTCACACTCACAGCCTTGCTGTTCAATTGGCAATCCAGTCAAACCTAGTCAGCTCTTCATTTTCCTGTCCACACAACCCAGCGTTCAGAAATCATTGGAATCTCTACTACAGAAATTTCCATTCATTCACTGTGAATCTGGAAATACTCTGAATCTGCATTCCAGGAAGGCTTTCGTTACACCACTGATGAATGTCCAAGTAATGCAATGCTGCTTCTTAGTGGTCTGTTCACACTCGAAACCGTGCTGTTCATTGGCTATCCACTCAATATCGGTCAGCTCTTCAATATCCTGTCCAGACTATCCAGATTCCTAAATGTTGGCAATCACCACTACAGAATGTTCCATTCAATCACGCGAATCTGGAATTCATCAGAGTCTCCACTCCTGGAAGGTTTTCGTGACACCACTGGTAAATGTCCAAGGAAGACAATGCTGGTTTTAAGCCGCCTGCTAACACACTCAGCCGTGCTGTTCAATTTGCTATCCACCCAACCCTATTCAGCTCTACATTTTCCTGTCCTCATAACCCAACCTTCAGAAATAATTGGTATCTCCTCCACAGAATGTTCCGTTCATTCACTGCGAATCTTAAATTCATCTGACTCTCAACTCCCGGCGGGTTATCGTTACACCACTTGTGAATGTCCAAGTAAGCCAATGCTGGTTTTCAGTGGCCTGTTCATACTAAGAGACGTGCTGTTCATTTGGCTATCCACTCCACCCTGTTCAGCTCTACATTCTCGTGTCCACAAAACCCAGCCTTCAGAAATCATTGGAATCACCACTAGAGAATGTTCCATTCATTCACTGCGAATCTGGAATTCCTCTGAACCTCCACTCCTGGCAGGTTTTCGTTACGCCACTGGTGAATGTCCAAGTAACTCAATACTGGTTTTCAGAGGCATGTTCAACTCGCAGAAGTGCTGTTCAATGGGCTATCCACTCAATATTGGTCAGCTCTTCATTTTCCTCTCCACACAAACCAGCCTTCAGAAATCATTGGGCTCTCCACTACAGACTGTTCCATTCATTCACTGCGATTCTGCAATTCATCTGACTCTCCGCTCCAGGCAGGTTTTCATTACAGCACTGGTGAATGACCAAGTAATCCAATGCTGGTTTTCAGCCGCCTTTTCACACTCGCAGTGTGCTGTTCAATTGTCTATCCACTCAAACCTGGTCAGCCTTTCATTTTCTTTTCCACAATATCAGACTTCAGAAATCATTGGAATCGCCAGTACAGAATGTTCCATTCATTCACTGCCAATCTGGAATTCATCTGAATCTGCACTCCAGGTAGGCTTTCATTACACCACTTATGAATGTCCAAGTAACACAATGCTGGTTTTCAGCGGTCTGTTCACACTCTAAGCCCTGCTTTTTACTGGGTATCCACACAACTGTGGTCAGCTCTTCATTTTCATGTCCAAACAATCCAGACTTGAGAAATCATTGCAATCTCCAGTACAGAATGTTCCATTCATTCACTGCGAATCTGGAATTCAACTGAATCTCCACTACCTGCAGATTTATCTTACACCACTTGTGAATGTCCAAGTAAAACAATGCTGGTTTTCAGAGGCCTGTTCATGTTCGCAGTCGTGCTGTTCAATTGGCTATCCACTCAACCTGTTTTGCTCCTCATTTTCCTGTGCACACAACCCAGCCTTCAGAAATCATTGTAATCTCCACTACAGGATGTTCCATTCATTCACTGGGAATCTGGAATTCATCTGAATCTGCACTCCACGCAGGCTTTCGTTACACCACTGCTGAAAGTCGAAGTAATGCAATACTGGTTTTCAGTGGTCTGTTCACATTCGAAGCCGAGGCTTTTTACAGGCTATCCACTCAACACTGGTCAGCTCTTCATTTTCGTGTCCCCACAATCCAGATTTCAGAAATCATTGCAATCTCCACTACAGAATGTTCCATTCATTCACTGCGAGTCTGGAGTTTATCTGATTCTCCACTCCCGCCTGGTTAACATTACACCACTTGTGAATGTCCAAGTAAGCCAATGCTGGTTTTCAGAGGCCTGTTCATACTCGCAGCCGTGCTGTTTAATTGACAATTCACTCCACCCTGTTCAGCTCTTCATTGTCCCACCACACTACCAGCCTTCAGAAATCTTTGTTATCTCCACTACAGAATGTTCCATTCATTCACTGCGAATCTGGAATTCATCTGACTCTCAACTCCACGCAGGTTTTCATTACACCACTGTTGAATGTCCAAGTAACCCAATGCTGGTTTTCAGCGGCCTGTTCATATTCGCAGCCCTGCTGTTTACTTGGCTATCGATTCAAGCCTGGTCAGCTCTTCATTTTCCTGTCCACACAACACAGGCTTCAGAAATCATTGGAATCTCCTCTACAGAATGTTCCATTCATTCACTGCGAATGTGGAATTCAACTGACTCTCCACTCCATGCAGGTTTTCCTTACACCACTGATGAATGTCCAAGTAACCCAATGCTGGTTTTCAGCTGCATGTTCACACTCGCAGCCATGCTATACAATTGGCTTTCCACTAAATCCTGATTAGTTCTTGATTTTCCTTCCACACGACCCAGCCTTCAGAAATCGTTGGAATCTCCACTAGAGAATGTTCCATTCATTCACTGCGAATCTGGAATTCCTCTGAACCTCCACTCCCGGCAGGTTTTCGTTACACCACTGTTGAATGTCCAAGTAACCCAATGTTTTAAGTGTTTTCTTCACAAGCGCAGTGGTGCTGTTCAATTGGCTATCCACTCAACCCTGGCCAGCTCTACATTTTCCTGTCCACACCACAGAGACTGGAGAAATCATTGTTATCTCCACTACAGAATGTTCCATTCATTCACAGCGAATCTGGAATTCATCTGAATCTCCACTCCCGGCAGGTTTTCGTGACACCACTGGTAAATATCCAAGTAAGCCAATGCTGGTTTTAAGTGGCCTGCTCATACTCTCAGCCGTGCTGTTCAATTTGCTATCCACTCAACCCTCTTCACCTCCATTTTCCTGTCCACATAACCCAAACTTCAGAAACAATTGGTATCTCCTCCACAGAATGTTCCATTCATTGACGGCAAATCTGAAATTCATCTAATTCTCAACTCCCGTCAGGTTTTCGTTACACCACTTGTGAATGTCCAATTAAGCCAAAGCTGGTTTTCAGTGGCCTGTTCTTACTACGAGACGTGCTGTTCATTTGGCTATCCATTCCACCCTGTTCAGCTCTACATTTTCGTGTCCACAAGACCCAGCCTTCAGAAATCATTGGAATCACCACTAGAGAATGTTCCATTCATTCACTGCGAATCTGGAATTCATCTGAATCTCCACTCCCGGCAGGTTTTCATTGCACCACTGCTGAATGTTCAAGTAACGCAATGATGGTTTTCAGCGGTCTATTCACACTCGAACCCGTGCTGTTCACGGTCTAGCGACTCAACACTGGTGAGTTCTTCTTTTTCCAGTTCAGACAATACAAACCTCAGAAACCATTGCAATCTACACTACAGAATGTTTCATTCATTCAGGCGAATCTTGAATTCATCTTGTTCTCCACTCCCAGCAGGTTTTCGTTTCACCACTGGTGAATGTCCAAGCAACCCAAGGCTGGTTTCAGCTGCGTGTTAACACTCGCAGACGTGCTGTTCAATTGGCTATCCAGTGAACGCTGGTTAGCTCTTGATTTTCCTTCCACACACCGAGCCTTCAGAAATCATTCTTATCTCCACTTCAGAATGTTCCATTCGTTCCCTGCGAATCTGGAATTCCTCTGACTCTCCACACCAGGCAGATTTTCCTAACAACACTGGTGAATGACCAGGTAATCCAATGCTGGTTTTCAGCGGCTGTTCACACTCACAGCCTTGCTGTTCAATTGGCAATCCAGTCAAACCTAGTCAGCTCTTCATTTTCCTGTCCACACAACCCAGCGTTCAGAAATCATTGGAATCTCTACTACAGAAATTTCCATTCATTCACTGTGAATCTGGAAATACTCTGAATCTGCATTCCAGGAAGGCTTTCGTTACACCACTGATGAATGTCCAAGTAATGCAATGCTGCTTCTTAGTGGTCTGTTCACACTCGAAACCGTGCTGTTCATTGGCTATCCACTCAATATCGGTCAGCTCTTCAATATCCTGTCCAGACTATCCAGATTCCTAAATGTTGGCAATCACCACTACAGAATGTTCCATTCAATCACGCGAATCTGGAATTCATCAGAGTCTCCACTCCTGGAAGGTTTTCGTGACACCACTGGTAAATGTCCAAGGAAGACAATGCTGGTTTTAAGCCGCCTGCTAACACACTCAGCCGTGCTGTTCAATTTGCTATCCACCCAACCCTATTCAGCTCTACATTTTCCTGTCCTCATAACCCAACCTTCAGAAATAATTGGTATCTCCTCCACAGAATGTTCCGTTCATTCACTGCGAATCTTAAATTCATCTGACTCTCAACTCCCGGCGGGTTATCGTTACACCACTTGTGAATGTCCAAGTAAGCCAATGCTGGTTTTCAGTGGCCTGTTCATACTAAGAGACGTGCTGTTCATTTGGCTATCCACTCCACCCTGTTCAGCTCTACATTTTCGTGTCCACAAAACCCAGCCTTCAGAAATCATTGGAATCACCACTAGAGAATGTTCCATTCATTCACTGCGAATCTGGAATTCCTCTGAACCTCCACTCCTGGCAGGTTTTCGTTACGCCACTGGTGAATGTCCAAGTAACTCAATACTGGTTTTCAGAGGCATGTTCAACTCGCAGAAGTGCTGTTCAATGGGCTATCCACTCAATATTGGTCAGCTCTTCATTTTCCTCTCCACACAAACCAGCCTTCAGAAATCATTGGGCTCTCCACTACAGAATGTTCCATTCATTCACTGCGAATCTGGAATTCATCTGACTCTCCGCTCCAGGCAGGTTTTCATTACAGCACTGGTGAATGACCAAGTAATCCAATGCTGGTTTTCAGCCGCCTTTTCACACTCGCAGTGTGCTGTTCAATTGTCTATCCACTCAAACCTGGTCAGCCTTTCATTTTCTTTTCCACAATATCAGACTTCAGAAATCATTGGAATCGCCAGTACAGAATGTTCCATTCATTCACTGCCAATCTGGAATTCATCTGAATCTGCACTCCAGGTAGGCTTTCATTACACCACTTATGAATGTCCAAGTAACACAATGCTGGTTTTCAGCGGTCTGTTCACACTCTAAGCCCTGCTTTTTACTGGGTATCCACACAACTGTGGTCAGCTCTTCATTTTCATGTCCAAACAATCCAGACTTGAGAAATCATTGCAATCTCCAGTACAGAATGTTCCATTCATTCACTGCGAATCTGGAATTCAACTGAATCTCCACTACCTGCAGATTTATCTTACACCACTTGTGAATGTCCAAGTAAAACAATGCTGGTTTTCAGAGGCCTGTTCATGTTCGCAGTCGTGCTGTTCAATTGGCTATCCACTCAACCTGTTTTGCTCCTCATTTTCCTGTGCACACAACCCAGCCTTCAGAAATCATTGTAATCTCCACTACAGGATGTTCCATTCATTCACTGGGAATCTGGAATTCATCTGAATCTGCACTCCACGCAGGCTTTCGTTACACCACTGCTGAAAGTCGAAGTAATGCAATACTGGTTTTCAGTGGTCTGTTCACATTCGAAGCCGAGGCTTTTTACAGGCTATCCACTCAACACTGGTCAGCTCTTCATTTTCGTGTCCCCACAATCCAGATTTCAGAAATCATTGCAATCTCCACTACAGAATGTTCCATTCATTCACTGCGAGTCTGGAGTTTATCTGATTCTCCACTCCCGCCTGGTTAACATTACACCACTTGTGAATGTCCAAGTAAGCCAATGCTGGTTTTCAGAGGCCTGTTCATACTCGCAGCCGTGCTGTTTAATTGACAATTCACTCCACCCTGTTCAGCTCTTCATTGTCCCACCACACTACCAGCCTTCAGAAATCTTTGTTATCTCCACTACAGAACGTTCCATTCATTCACTGCGAATCTGGAATTCATCTGACTCTCAACTCCACGCAGGTTTTCATTACACCACTGTTGAATATCCAAGTAACCCAATGCTGGTTTTCAGCGGCCTGTTCATATTCGCAGCCCTGCTGTTTACTTGGCTATCGATTCAAGCCTGGTCAGCTCTTCATTTTCCTGTCCACACAACACAGGCTTCAGAAATCATTGGAATCTCCTCTACAGAATGTTCCATTCATTCACTGCGAATGTGGAATTCAACTGACTCTCCACTCCATGCAGGTTTTCCTTACACCACTGATGAATGTCCAAGTAACCCAATGCTGGTTTTCAGCTGCATGTTCACACTCGCAGCCATGCTATACAATTGGCTTTCCACTAAATCCTGATTAGTTCTTGATTTTCCTTCCACACGACCCAGCCTTCAGAAATCGTTGGAATCTCCACTAGAGAATGTTCCATTCATTCACTGCGAATCTGGAATTCCTCTGAACCTCCACTCCCGGCAGGTTTTCGTTACACCACTGTTGAATGTCCAAGTAACCCAATGTTTTAAGTGTTTTCTTCACAAGCGCAGTGGTGCTGTTCAATTGGCTATCCACTCAACCCTGGCCAGCTCTACATTTTCCTGTCCACACCACAGAGACTGGAGAAATCATTGTTATCTCCACTACAGAATGTTCCATTCATTCACAGCGAATCTGGAATTCATCTGAATCTCCACTCCCGGCAGGTTTTCGTGACACCACTGGTAAATATCCAAGTAAGCCAATGCTGGTTTTAAGTGGCCTGCTCATACTCTCAGCCGTGCTGTTCAATTTGCTATCCACTCAACCCTCTTCAGCTCCATTTTCCTGTCCACATAACCCAAACTTCAGAAACAATTGGTATCTCCTCCACAGAATGTTCCATTCATTGACGGCAAATCTGAAATTCATCTAATTCTCAACTCCCGTCAGGTTTTCGTTACACCACTTGTGAATGTCCAATTAAGCCAAAGCTGGTTTTCAGTGGCCTGTTCTTACTACGAGACGTGCTGTTCATTTGGCTATCCATTCCACCCTGTTCAGCTCTACATTTTCGTGTCCACAAAACCCAGCCTTCAGAAATCATTGGAATCACCACTAGAGAATGTTCCATTCATTCACTGCGAATCTGGAATTCATCTGAATCTCCACTCCCGGCAGGTTTTCATTGCACCACTGCTGAATGTTCAAGTAAAGCAATGATGGTTTTCAGCGGTCTATTCACACTCGAACCCGTGCTGTTCACGGTCTAGCGACTCAACACTGGTGAGTTCTTCTTTTTCCAGTTCAGACAATACAAACCTCAGAAACCATTGCAATCTACAATACAGAATGTTTCATTCATTCAGGCAAATCTTGAATTCATCTTGTTCTCCACTCCCAGCAGGTTTTCGTTTCACCACTGGTGAATGTCCAAGCAACCCAAGGCTGGTTTCAGCTGCGTGTTAACACTCGCAGCCGTGCTGTTCAATTGGCTATCCAGTGAACGCTGGTTAGCTCTTGATTTTCCTTCCACACACCGAGCCTTCAGAAATCATTCTTATCTCCACTTCAGAGTGTTCCATTCGTTCCCTGCGAATCTGGAATTCCTCTGACTCTCCACACCAGGCAGATTTTCCTAACAACACTGGTGAATGACCAGGTAATCCAATGCTGGTTTTCAGCGGCTGTTCACACTCACAGCCTTGCTGTTCAATTGGCAATCCAGTCAAACCTAGTCAGCTCTTCATTTTCCTGTCCACACAACCCAGCGTTCAGAAATCATTGGAATCTCTACTACAGAAATTTCCATTCATTCACTGTGAATCTGGAAATACTCTGAATCTGCATTCCAGGAAGGCTTTCGTTACACCACTGATGAATGTCCAAGTAATGCAATGCTGCTTCTTAGTGGTCTGTTCACACTCGAAACCGTGCTGTTCATTGGCTATCCACTCAATATCGGTCAGCTCTTCAATATCCTGTCCAGACTATCCAGATTCCTAAATGTTGGCAATCACCACTACAGAATGTTCCATTCAATCACGCGAATCTGGAATTCATCAGAGTCTCCACTCCTGGAAGGTTTTCGTGACACCACTGGTAAATGTCCAAGGAAGACAATGCTGGTTTTAAGCCGCCTGCTAACACACTCAGCCGTGCTGTTCAATTTGCTATCCACCCAACCCTATTCAGCTCTACATTTTCCTGTCCTCATAACCCAACCTTCAGAAATAATTGGTATCTCCTCCACAGAATGTTCCGTTCATTCACTGCGAATCTTAAATTCATCTGACTCTCAACTCCCGGCGGGTTATCGTTACACCACTTGTGAATGTCCAAGTAAGCCAATGCTGGTTTTCAGTGGCCTGTTCATACTAAGAGACGTGCTGTTCATTTGGCTATCCACTCCACCCTGTTCAGCTCTACATTTTCGTGTCCACAAAACCCAGCCTTCAGAAATCATTGGAATCACCACTAGAGAATGTTCCATTCATTCACTGCGAATCTGGAATTCCTCTGAACCTCCACTCCTGGCAGGTTTTCGTTACGCCACTGGTGAATGTCCAAGTAACTCAATACTGGTTTTCAGAGGCATGTTCAACTCGCAGAAGTGCTGTTCAATGGGCTATCCACTCAATATTGGTCAGCTCTTCATTTTCCTCTCCACACAAACCAGCCTTCAGAAATCATTGGGCTCTCCACTACAGACTGTTCCATTCATTCACTGCGATTCTGCAATTCATCTGACTCTCCGCTCCAGGCAGGTTTTCATTACAGCACTGGTGAATGACCAAGTAATCCAATGCTGGTTTTCAGCCGCCTTTTCACACTCGCAGTGTGCTGTTCAATTGTTTATCCACTCAAACCTGGTCAGCCTTTCATTTTCTTTTCCACAATATCAGACTTCAGAAATCATTGGAATCGCCAGTACAGAATGTTCCATTCATTCACTGCCAATCTGGAATTCATCTGAATCTGCACTCCAGGTAGGCTTTCATTACACCACTTATGAATGTCCAAGTAACACAATGCTGGTTTTCAGCGGTCTGTTCACACTCTAAGCCCTGCTTTTTACTGGGTATCCACACAACTGTGGTCAGCTCTTCATTTTCATGTCCAAACAATCCAGACTTGAGAAATCATTGCAATCTCCAGTACAGAATGTTCCATTCATTCACTGCGAATCTGGAATTCAACTGAATCTCCACTACCTGCAGATTTATCTTACACCACTTGTGAATGTCCAAGTAAAACAATGCTGGTTTTCAGAGGCCTGTTCATGTTCGCAGTCGTGCTGTTCAATTGGCTATCCACTCAACCTGTTTTGCTCCTCATTTTCCTGTGCACACAACCCAGCCTTCAGAAATCATTGTAATCTCCACTACAGGATGTTCCATTCATTCACTGGGAATCTGGAATTCATCTGAATCTGCACTCCACGCAGGCTTTCGTTACACCACTGCTGAAAGTCGAAGTAATGCAATACTGGTTTTCAGTGGTCTGTTCACATTCGAAGCCGAGGCTTTTTACAGGCTATCCACTCAACACTGGTCAGCTCTTCATTTTCGTGTCCCCACAATCCAGATTTCAGAAATCATTGCAATCTCCACTACAGAATGTTCCATTCATTCACTGCGAGTCTGGAGTTTATCTGATTCTCCACTCCCGCCTGGTTAACATTACACCACTTGTGAATGTCCAAATAAGCCAATGCTGGTTTTCAGCGGCCTGTTCATATTCGCAGCCCTGCTGTTTACTTGGCTATCGATTCAAGCCTGGTCAGCTCTTCATTTTCCTGTCCACACAACACAGGCTTCAGAAATCATTGGAATCTCCTCTACAGAATGTTCCATTCATTCACTGCGAATGTGGAATTCAAATGACTCTCCACTCCATGCAGGTTTTCCTTACACCACTGATGAATGTCCAAGTAACCCAATGCTGGTTTTCAGCTGCATGTTCACACTCGCAGCCATGCTATACAATTGGCTTTCCACTAAATCCTGATTAGTTCTTGATTTTCCTTCCACACGACCCAGCCTTCAGAAATCATTGGAATCTCCACTAGAGAATGTTCCATTCATTCACTGCGAATCTGGAATTCCTCTGAACCTCCACTCCCGGCAGGTTTTCGTTATACCACTGTTGAATGTCCAAGTAACCCAATGTTTTAAGTGTTTTCTTCACAAGCGCAGTGGTGCTGTTCAATTGGCTATCCACTCAACCCTGGCCAGCTCTACATTTTCCTGTCCACACCACAGAGACTGGAGAAATCATTGTTATCTCCACTACAGAATGTTCCATTCATTCACAGCGAATCTGGAATTCATCTGAATCTCCACTCCCGGCAGGTTTTCGTGACACCACTGGTAAATATCCAAGTAAGCCAATGCTGGTTTTAAGTGGCCTGCTCATACTCTCAGCCGTGCTGTTCAATTTGCTATCCACTCAACCCTCTTCAGCTCCATTTTCCTGTCCACATAACCCAAACTTCAGAAACAATTGATATCTCCTCCACAGAATGTTCCATTCATTGACGGCAAATCTGAAATTCATCTAATTCTCAACTCCCGTCAGGTTTTCGTTACACCACTTGTGAATGTCCAATTAAGCCAAAGCTGGTTTTCAGTGGCCTGTTCTTACTACGAGACGTGCTGTTCATTTGGCTATCCATTCCACCCTGTTCAGCTCTACATTTTCGTGTCCACAAAACCCAGCCTTCAGAAATCATTGGAATCACCACTAGAGAATGTTCCATTCATTCACTGCGAATCTGGAATTCATCTGAATCTCCACTCCCGGCAGGTTTTCATTGCACCACTGCTGAATGTTCAAGTAACGCAATGATGGTTTTCAGCGGTCTATTCACACTCGAACCCGTGCTGTTCACGGTCTAGCGACTCAACACTGGTGAGTTCTTCTTTTTCCAGTTCAGACAATACAAACCTCAGAAACCATTGCAATCTACACTACAGAATGTTTCATTCATTCAGGCGAATCTTGAATTCATCTTGTTCTCCACTCCCAGCAGGTTTTCGTTTCACCACTGGTGAATGTCCAAGCAACCCAAGGCTGGTTTCAGCTGCGTGTTAACACTCACAGCCGTGCTGTTCAATTGGCTATCCAGTGAACGCTGGTTAGCTCTTGATTTTCCTTCCACACACCGAGCCTTCAGAAATCATTCTTATCTCCACTTCAGAATGTTCCATTCGTTCCCTGCGAATCTGGAATTCCTCTGACTCTCCACACCAGGCAGATTTTCCTAACAACACTGGTGAATGACCAGGTAATCCAATGCTGGTTTTCAGCGGCTGTTCACACTCACAGCCTTGCTGTTCAATTGGCAATCCAGTCAAACCTAGTCAGCTCTTCATTTTCCTGTCCACACAACCCAGCGTTCAGAAATCATTGGAATCTCTACTACAGAAATTTCCATTCATTCACTGTGAATCTGGAAATACTCTGAATCTGCATTCCAGGAAGGCTTTCGTTACACCACTGATGAATGTCCAAGTAATGCAATGCTGCTTCTTAGTGGTCTGTTCACACTCGAAACCGTGCTGTTCATTGGCTATCCACTCAATATCGGTCAGCTCTTCAATATCCTGTCCAGACTATCCAGATTCCTAAATGTTGGCAATCACCACTACAGAATGTTCCATTCAATCACGCGAATCTGGAATTCATCAGAGTCTCCACTCCTGGAAGGTTTTCGTGACACCACTGGTAAATGTCCAAGGAAGACAATGCTGGTTTTAAGCCGCCTGCTAACACACTCAGCCGTGCTGTTCAATTTGCTATCCACCCAACCCTATTCAGCTCTACATTTTCCTGTCCTCATAACCCAACCTTCAGAAATAATTGGTATCTCCTCCACAGAATGTTCCGTTCATTCACTGCGAATCTTAAATTCATCTGACTCTCAACTCCCGGCGGGTTATCGTTACACCACTTGTGAATGTCCAAGTAAGCCAATGCTGGTTTTCAGTGGCCTGTTCATACTAAGAGACGTGCTGTTCATTTGGCTATCCACTCCACCCTGTTCAGCTCTACATTTTCGTGTCCACAAAACCCAGCCTTCAGAAATCATTGGAATCACCACTAGAGAATGTTCCATTCATTCACTGCGAATCTGGAATTCCTCTGAACCTCCACTCCTGGCAGGTTTTCGTTACGCCACTGGTGAATGTCCAAGTAACTCAATACTGGTTTTCAGAGGCATGTTCAACTCGCAGAAGTGCTGTTCAATGGGCTATCCACTCAATATTGGTCAGCTCTTCATTTTCCTCTCCACACAAACCAGCCTTCAGAAATCATTGGGCTCTCCACTACAGACTGTTCCATTCATTCACTGCGATTCTGCAATTCATCTGACTCTCCGCTCCAGGCAGGTTTTCATTACAGCACTGGTGAATGACCAAGTAATCCAATGCTGGTTTTCAGCCGCCTTTTCACACTCGCAGTGTGCTGTTCAATTGTCTATCCACTCAAACCTGGTCAGCCTTTCATTTTCTTTTCCACAATATCAGACTTCAGAAATCATTGGAATCGCCAGTACAGAATGTTCCATTCATTCACTGCCAATCTGGAATTCATCTGAATCTGCACTCCAGGTAGGCTTTCATTACACCACTTATGAATGTCCAAGTAACACAATGCTGGTTTTCAGCGGTCTGTTCACACTCTAAGCCCTGCTTTTTACTGGGTATCCACACAACTGTGGTCAGCTCTTCATTTTCATGTCCAAACAATCCAGACTTGAGAAATCATTGCAATCTCCAGTACAGAATGTTCCATTCATTCACTGCGAATCTGGAATTCAACTGAATCTCCACTACCTGCAGATTTATCTTACACCACTTGTGAATGTCCATGTAAAACAATGCTGGTTTTCAGAGGCCTGTTCATGTTCGCAGTCGTGCTGTTCAATTGGCTATCCACTCAACCTGTTTTGCTCCTCATTTTCCTGTGCACACAACCCAGCCTTCAGAAATCATTGTAATCTCCACTACAGGATGTTCCATTCATTCACTGGGAATCTGGAATTCATCTGAATCTGCACTCCACGCAGGCTTTCGTTACACCACTGCTGAAAGTCGAAGTAATGCAATACTGGTTTTCAGTGGTCTGTTCACATTCGAAGCCGAGGCTTTTTACAGGCTATCCACTCAACACTGGTCAGCTCTTCATTTTCGTGTCCCCACAATCCAGATTTCAGAAATCATTGCAATCTCCACTACAGAATGTTCCATTCATTCACTGCGAGTCTGGAGTTTATCTGATTCTCCACTCCCGCCTGGTTAACATTACACCACTTGTGAATGTCCAAGTAAGCCAATGCTGGTTTTCAGAGGCCTGTTCATACTCGCAGCCGTGCTGTTTAATTGACAATTCACTCCACCCTGTTCAGCTCTTCATTGTCCCACCACACTACCAGCCTTCAGAAATCTTTGTTATCTCCACTACAGAATGTTCCATTCATTCACTGCGAATCTGGAATTCATCTGACTCTCAACTCCACGCAGGTTTTCATTACACCACTGTTGAATGTCCAAGTAACCCAATGCTGGTTTTCAGCGGCCTGTTCATATTCGCAGCCCTGCTGTTTACTTGGCTATCGATTCAAGCCTGGTCAGCTCTTCATTTTCCTGTCCACACAACACAGGCTTCAGAAATCATTGGAATCTCCTCTACAGAATGTTCCATTCATTCACTGCGAATGTGGAATTCAACTGACTCTCCACTCCATGCAGGTTTTCCTTACACCACTGATGAATGTCCAAGTAACCCAATGCTGGTTTTCAGCTGCATGTTCACACTCGCAGCCATGCTATACAATTGGCTTTCCACTAAATCCTGATTAGTTCTTGATTTTCCTTCCACACGACCCAGCCTTCAGAAATCGTTGGAATCTCCACTAGAGAATGTTCCATTCATTCACTGCGAATCTGGAATTCCTCTGAACCTCCACTCCCGGCAGGTTTTCGTTACACCACTGTTGAATGTCCAAGTAACCCAATGTTTTAAGTGTTTTCTTCACAAGCGCAGTGGTGCTGTTCAATTGGCTATCCACTCAACCCTGGCCAGCTCTACATTTTCCTGTCCACACCACAGAGACTGGAGAAATCATTGTTATCTCCACTACAGAATGTTCCATTCATTCACAGCGAATCTGGAATTCATCTGAATCTCCACTCCCGGCAGGTTTTCGTGACACCACTGGTAAATATCCAAGTAAGCCAATGCTGGTTTTAAGTGGCCTGCTCATACTCTCAGCCGTGCTGTTCAATTTGCTATCCACTCAACCCTCTTCAGCTCCATTTTCCTGTCCACATAACCCAAACTTCAGAAACAATTGGTATCTCCTCCACAGAATGTTCCATTCATTGACGGCAAATCTGAAATTCATCTAATTCTCAACTCCCGTCAGGTTTTCGTTACACCACTTGTGAATGTCCAATTAAGCCAAAGCTGGTTTTCAGTGGCCTGTTCTTACTACGAGACGTGCTGTTCATTTGGCTATCCATTCCACCCTGTTCAGCTCTACATTTTCGTGTCCACAAAACCCAGCCTTCAGAAATCATTGGAATCACCACTAGAGAATGTTCCATTCATTCACTGCGAATCTGGAATTCATCTGAATCTCCACTCCCGGCAGGTTTTCATTGCACCACTGCTGAATGTTCAAGTAACGCAATGATGGTTTTCAGCGGTCTATTCACACTCGAACCCGTGCTGTTCACGGTCTAGCGACTCAACACTGGTGAGTTCTTCTTTTTCCAGTTCAGACAATACAAACCTCAGAAACCATTGCAATCTACACTACAGAATGTTTCATTCATTCAGGCGAATCTTGAATTCATCTTGTTCTCCACTCCCAGCAGGTTTTCGTTTCACCACTGGTGAATGTCCAAGCAACCCAAGGCTGGTTTCAGCTGCGTGTTAACACTCGCAGCCGTGCTGTTCAATTGGCTATCCAGTGAACGCTGGTTAGCTCTTGATTTTCCTTCCACACACCGAGCCTTCAGAAATCATTCTTATCTCCACTTCAGAGTGTTCCATTCGTTCCCTGCGAATCTGGAATTCCTCTGACTCTCCACACCAGGCAGATTTTCCTAACAACACTGGTGAATGACCAGGTAATCCAATGCTGGTTTTCAGCGGCTGTTCACACTCACAGCCTTGCTGTTCAATTGGCAATCCAGTCAAACCTAGTCAGCTCTTCATTTTCCTGTCCACACAACCCAGCGTTCAGAAATCATTGGAATCTCTACTACAGAAATTTCCATTCATTCACTGTGAATCTGGAAATACTCTGAATCTGCATTCCAGGAAGGCTTTCGTTACACCACTGATGAATGTCCAAGTAATGCAATGCTGCTTCTTAGTGGTCTGTTCACACTCGAAACCGTGCTGTTCATTGGCTATCCACTCAATATCGGTCAGCTCTTCAATATCCTGTCCAGACTATCCAGATTCCTAAATGTTGGCAATCACCACTACAGAATGTTCCATTCAATCACGCGAATCTGGAATTCATCAGAGTCTCCACTCCTGGAAGGTTTTCGTGACACCACTGGTAAATGTCCAAGGAAGACAATGCTGGTTTTAAGCCGCCTGCTAACACACTCAGCCGTGCTGTTCAATTTGCTATCCACCCAACCCTATTCAGCTCTACATTTTCCTGTCCTCATAACCCAACCTTCAGAAATAATTGGTATCTCCTCCACAGAATGTTCCGTTCATTCACTGCGAATCTTAAATTCATCTGACTCTCAACTCCCGGCGGGTTATCGTTACACCACTTGTGAATGTCCAAGTAAGCCAATGCTGGTTTTCAGTGGCCTGTTCATACTAAGAGACGTGCTGTTCATTTGGCTATCCACTCCACCCTGTTCAGCTCTACATTTTCGTGTCCACAAAACCCAGCCTTCAGAAATCATTGGAATCACCACTAGAGAATGTTCCATTCATTCACTGCGAATCTGGAATTCATCTGAACCTCCACTCCTGGCAGGTTTTCGTTACGCCACTGGTGAATGTCCAAGTAACTCAATACTGGTTTTCAGAGGCATGTTCAACTCGCAGAAGTGCTGTTCAATGGGCTATCCACTCAATATTGGTCAGCTCTTCATTTTCCTCTCCACACAAACCAGCCTTCAGAAATCATTGGGCTCTCCACTACAGACTGTTCCATTCATTCACTGCGATTCTGCAATTCATCTGACTCTCCGCTCCAGGCAGGTTTTCATTACAGCACTGGTGAATGACCAAGTAATCCAATGCTGGTTTTCAGCCGCCTTTTCACACTCGCAGTATGCTGTTCAATTGTCTATCCACTCAAACCTGGTCAGCCTTTCATTTTCTTTTCCACAATATCAGACTTCAGAAATCATTGGAATCGCCAGTACAGAATGTTCCATTCATTCACTGCCAATCTGGAATTCATCTGAATCTGCACTCCAGGTAGGCTTTCATTACACCACTTATGAATGTCCAAGTAACACAATGCTGGTTTTCAGCGGTCTGTTCACACTCTAAGCCCTGCTTTTTACTGGGTATCCACACAACTGTGGTCAGCTCTTCATTTTCATGTCCAAACAATCCAGACTTGAGAAATCATTGCAATCTCCAGTACAGAATGTTCCATTCATTCACTGCGAATCTGGAATTCAACTGAATCTCCACTACCTGCAGATTTATCTTACACCACTTGTGAATGTCCAAGTAAAGCAATGCTGGTTTTCAGAGGCCTGTTCATGTTCGCAGTCGTGCTGTTCAATTGGCTATCCACTCAACCTGTTTTGCTCCTCATTTTCCTGTGCACACAACCCAGCCTTCAGAAATCATTGTAATCTCCACTACAGGATGTTCCATTCATTCACTGGGAATCTGGAATTCATCTGAATCTGCACTCCACGCAGGCTTTCGTTACACCACTGCTGAAAGTCGAAGTAATGCAATACTGGTTTTCAGTGGTCTGTTCACATTCGAAGCCGAGGCTTTTTACAGGCTATCCACTCAACACTGGTCAGCTCTTCATTTTCGTGTCCCCACAATCCAGATTTCAGAAATCATTGCAATCTCCACTACAGAATGTTCCATTCATTCACTGCGAGTCTGGAGTTTATCTGATTCTCCACTCCCGCCTGGTTAACATTACACCACTTGTGAATGTCCAAGTAAGCCAATGCTGGTTTTCAGAGGCCTGTTCATACTCGCAGCCGTGCTGTTTAATTGACAATTCACTCCACCCTGTTCAGCTCTTCATTGTCCCACCACACTACCAGCCTTCAGAAATCTTTGTTATCTCCACTACAGAATGTTCCATTCATTCACTGCGAATCTGGAATTCATCTGACTCTCAACTCCACGCAGGTTTTCATTACACCACTGTTGAATGTCCAAGTAACCCAATGCTGGTTTTCAGCGGCCTGTTCATATTCGCAGCCCTGCTGTTTACTTGGCTATCGATTCAAGCCTGGTCAGCTCTTCATTTTCCTGTCCACACAACACAGGCTTCAGAAATCATTGGAATCTCCTCTACAGAATGTTCCATTCATTCACTGCGAATGTGGAATTCAACTGACTCTCCACTCCATGCAGGTTTTCCTTACACCACTGATGAATGTCCAAGTAACCCAATGCTGGTTTTCAGCTGCATGTTCACACTCGCAGCCATGCTATACAATTGGCTTTCCACTAAATCCTGATTAGTTCTTGATTTTCCTTCCACACGACCCAGCCTTCAGAAATCGTTGGAATCTCCACTAGAGAATGTTCCATTCATTCACTGCGAATCTGGAATTCCTCTGAACCTCCACTCCCGGCAGGTTTTCGTTACACCACTGTTGAATGTCCAAGTAACCCAATGTTTTAAGTGTTTTCTTCACAAGCGCAGTGGTGCTGTTCAATTGGCTATCCACTCAACCCTGGCCAGCTCTACATTTTCCTGTCCACACCACAGAGACTGGAGAAATCATTGTTATCTCCACTACAGAATGTTCCATTCATTCACAGCGAATGTGGAATTCATCTGAATCTCCACTCCCGGCAGGTTTTCGTGACACCACTGGTAAATATCCAAGTAAGCCAATGCTGGTTTTAAGTGGCCTGCTCATACTCTCAGCCGTGCTGTTCAATTTGCTATCCACTCAACCCTCTTCAGCTCCATTTTCCTGTCCACATAACCCAAACTTCAGAAACAATTGGTATCTCCTCCACAGAATGTTCCATTCATTGACGGCAAATCTGAAATTCATCTAATTCTCAACTCCCGTCAGGTTTTCGTTACACCACTTGTGAATGTCTAATTAAGCCAAAGCTGGTTTTAAGTGGCCTGTTCTTACTACGAGACGTGCTGTTCATTTGGCTATCCATTCCACCCTGTTCAGCTCTACATTTTCGTGTCCACAAAACCCAGCCTTCAGAAATCATTGGAATCACCACTAGAGAATGTTCCATTCATTCACTGCGAATCTGGAATTCATCTGAATCTCCACTCCCGGCAGGTTTTCATTGCACCACTGCTGAATGTTCAAGTAACGCAATGATGGTTTTCAGCGGTCTATTCACACTCGAACCCGTGCTGTTCACGGTCTAGCGACTCAACACTGGTGAGTTCTTCTTTTTCCAGTTCAGACAATACAAACCTCAGAAACCATTGCAATCTACACTACAGAATGTTTCATTCATTCAGGCGAATCTTGAATTCATCTTGTTCTCCACTCCCAGCAGGTTTTCGTTTCACCACTGGTGAATGTCCAAGCAACCCAAGGCTGGTTTCAGCTGCGTGTTAACACTCGCAGCCGTGCTGTTCAATTGGCTATCCAGTGAACGCTGGTTAGCTCTTGATTTTCCTTCCACACACCGAGCCTTCAGAAATCATTCTTATCTCCACTTCAGAGTGTTCCATTCGTTCCCTGCGAATCTGGAATTCCTCTGACTCTCCACACCAGGCAGATTTTCCTAACAACACTGGTGAATGACCAGGTAATCCAATGCTGGTTTTCAGCGGCTGTTCACACTCACAGCCTTGCTGTTCAATTGGCAATCCAGTCAAACCTAGTCAGCTCTTCATTTTCCTGTCCACACAACCCAGCGTTCAGAAATCATTGGAATCTCTACTACAGAAATTTCCATTCATTCACTGTGAATCTGGAAATACTCTGAATCTGCATTCCAGGAAGGCTTTCGTTACACCACTGATGAATGTCCAAGTAATGCAATGCTGCTTCTTAGTGGTCTGTTCACACTCGAAACCGTGCTGTTCATTGGCTATCCACTCAATATCGGTCAGCTCTTCAATATCCTGTCCAGACTATCCAGATTCCTAAATGTTGGCAATCACCACTACAGAATGTTCCATTCAATCACGCGAATCTGGAATTCATCAGAGTCTCCACTCCTGGAAGGTTTTCGTGACACCACTGGTAAATGTCCAAGGAAGACAATGCTGGTTTTAAGCCGCCTGCTAACACACTCAGCCGTGCTGTTCAATTTGCTATCCACCCAACCCTATTCAGCTCTACATTTTCCTGTCCTCATAACCCAACCTTCAGAAATAATTGGTATCTCCTCCACAGAATGTTCCGTTCATTCACTGCGAATCTTAAATTCATCTGACTCTCAACTCCCGGCGGGTTATCGTTACACCACTTGTGAATGTCCAAGTAAGCCAATGCTGGTTTTCAGTGGCCTGTTCATACTAAGAGACGTGCTGTTCATTTGGCTATCCACTCCACCCTGTTCAGCTCTACATTTTCGTGTCCACAAAACCCAGCCTTCAGAAATCATTGGAATCACCACTAGAGAATGTTCCATTCATTCACTGCGAATCTGGAATTCATCTGAACCTCCACTCCTGGCAGGTTTTCGTTACGCCACTGGTGAATGTCCAAGTAACTCAATACTGGTTTTCAGAGGCATGTTCAACTCGCAGAAGTGCTGTTCAATGGGCTATCCACACAATATTGGTCAGCTCTTCATTTTCCTCTCCACACAAACCAGCCTTCAGAAATCATTGGGCTCTCCACTACAGACTGTTCCATTCATTCACTGCGATTCTGCAATTCATCTGACTCTCCGCTCCAGGCAGGTTTTCATTACAGCACTGGTGAATGACCAAGTAATCCAATGCTGGTTTTCAGCCGCCTTTTCACACTCGCAGTATGCTGTTCAATTGTCTATCCACTCAAACCTGGTCAGCCTTTCATTTTCTTTTCCACAATATCAGACTTCAGAAATCATTGGAATCGCCAGTACAGAATGTTCCATTCATTCACTGCCAATCTGGAATTCATCTGAATCTGCACTCCAGGTAGGCTTTCATTACACCACTTATGAATGTCCAAGTAACACAATGCTGGTTTTCAGCGGTCTGTTCACACTCTAAGCCCTGCTTTTTACTGGGTATCCACACAACTGTGGTCAGCTCTTCATTTTCATGTCCAAACAATCCAGACTTGAGAAATCATTGCAATCTCCAGTACAGAATGTTCCATTCATTCACTGCGAATCTGGAATTCAACTGAATCTCCACTACCTGCAGATTTATCTTACACCACTTGTGAATGTCCAAGTAAAGCAATGCTGGTTTTCAGAGGCCTGTTCATGTTCGCAGTCGTGCTGTTCAATTGGCTATCCACTCAACCTGTTTTGCTCCTCATTTTCCTGTGCACACAACCCAGCCTTCAGAAATCATTGTAATCTCCACTACAGGATGTTCCATTCATTCACTGGGAATCTGGAATTCATCTGAATCTGCACTCCACGCAGGCTTTCGTTACACCACTGCTGAAAGTCGAAGTAATGCAATACTGGTTTTCAGTGGTCTGTTCACATTCGAAGCCGAGGCTTTTTACAGGCTATCCACTCAACACTGGTCAGCTCTTCATTTTCGTGTCCCCACAATCCAGATTTCAGAAATCATTGCAATCTCCACTACAGAATGTTCCATTCATTCACTGCGAGTCTGGAGTTTATCTGATTCTCCACTCCCGCCTGGTTAACATTACACCACTTGTGAATGTCCAAGTAAGCCAATGCTGGTTTTCAGAGGCCTGTTCATACTCGCAGCCGTGCTGTTTAATTGACAATTCACTCCACCCTGTTCAGCTCTTCATTGTCCCACCACACTACCAGCCTTCAGAAATCTTTGTTATCTCCACTACAGAATGTTCCATTCATTCACTGCGAATCTGGAATTCATCTGACTCTCAACTCCACGCAGGTTTTCATTACACCACTGTTGAATGTCCAAGTAACCCAATGCTGGTTTTCAGCGGCCTGTTCATATTCGCAGCCCTGCTGTTTACTTGGCTATCGATTCAAGCCTGGTCAGCTCTTCATTTTCCTGTCCACACAACACAGGCTTCAGAAATCATTGGAATCTCCTCTACAGAATGTTCCATTCATTCACTGCGAATGTGGAATTCAACTGACTCTCCACTCCATGCAGGTTTTCCTTACACCACTGATGAATGTCCAAGTAACCCAATGCTGGTTTTCAGCTGCATGTTCACACTCGCAGCCATGCTATACAATTGGCTTTCCACTAAATCCTGATTAGTTCTTGATTTTCCTTCCACACGACCCAGCCTTCAGAAATCGTTGGAATCTCCACTAGAGAATGTTCCATTCATTCACTGCGAATCTGGAATTCCTCTGAACCTCCACTCCCGGCAGGTTTTCGTTACACCACTGTTGAATGTCCAAGTAACCCAATGTTTTAAGTGTTTTCTTCACAAGCGCAGTGGTGCTGTTCAATTGGCTATCCACTCAACCCTGGCCAGCTCTACATTTTCCTGTCCACACCACAGAGACTGGAGAAATCATTGTTATCTCCACTACAGAATGTTCCATTCATTCACAGCGAATCTGGAATTCATCTGAATCTCCACTCCCGGCAGGTTTTCGTGACACCACTGGTAAATATCCAAGTAAGCCAATGCTGGTTTTAAGTGGCCTGCTCATACTCTCAGCCGTGCTGTTCAATTTGCTATCCACTCAACCCTCTTCAGCTCCATTTTCCTGTCCACATAACCCAAACTTCAGAAACAATTGGTATCTCCTCCACAGAATGTTCCATTCATTGACGGCAAATCTGAAATTCATCTAATTCTCAACTCCCGTCAGGTTTTCGTTACACCACTTGTGAATGTCTAATTAAGCCAAAGCTGGTTTTCAGTGGCCTGTTCTTACTACGAGACGTGCTGTTCATTTGGCTATCCATTCCACCCTGTTCAGCTCTACATTTTCGTGTCCACAAAACCCAGCCTTCAGAAATCATTGGAATCACCACTAGAGAATGTTCCATTCATTCACTGCGAATCTGGAATTCATCTGAATCTCCACTCCCGGCAGGTTTTCATTGCACCACTGCTGAATGTTCAAGTAACGCAATGATGGTTTTCAGCGGTCTATTCACACTCGAACCCGTGCTGTTCACGGTCTAGCGACTCAACACTGGTGAGTTCTTCTTTTTCCAGTTCAGACAATACAAACCTCAGAAACCATTGCAATCTACACTACAGAATGTTTCATTCATTCAGGCGAATCTTGAATTCATCTTGTTCTCCACTCCCAGCAGGTTTTCGTTTCACCACTGGTGAATGTCCAAGCAACCCAAGGCTGGTTTCAGCTGCGTGTTATCACTCGCAGCCGTGCTGTTCAATTGGCTATCCAGTGAACGCTGGTTAGCTCTTGATTTTCCTTCCACACACCGAGCCTTCAGAAATCATTCTTATCTCCACTTCAGAGTGTTCCATTCGTTCCCTGCGAATCTGGAATTCCTCTGACTCTCCACACCAGGCAGATTTTCCTAACAACACTGGTGAATGACCAGGTAATCCAATGCTGGTTTTCAGCGGCTGTTCACACTCACAGCCTTGCTGTTCAATTGGCAATCCAGTCAAACCTAGTCAGCTCTTCATTTTCCTGTCCACACAACCCAGCGTTCAGAAATCATTGGAATCTCTACTACAGAAATTTCCATTCATTCACTGTGAATCTGGAAATACTCTGAATCTGCATTCCAGGAAGGCTTTCGTTACACCACTGATGAATGTCCAAGTAATGCAATGCTGCTTCTTAGTGGTCTGTTCACACTCGAAACCGTGCTGTTCATTGGCTATCCACTCAATATCGGTCAGCTCTTCAATATCCTGTCCAGACTATCCAGATTCCTAAATGTTGGCAATCACCACTACAGAATGTTCCATTCAATCACGCGAATCTGGAATTCATCAGAGTCTCCACTCCTGGAAGGTTTTCGTGACACCACTGGTAAATGTCCAAGGAAGACAATGCTGGTTTTAAGCCGCCTGCTAACACACTCAGCCGTGCTGTTCAATTTGCTATCCACCCAACCCTATTCAGCTCTACATTTTCCTGTCCTCATAACCCAACCTTCAGAAATAATTGGTATCTCCTCCACAGAATGTTCCGTTCATTCACTGCGAATCTTAAATTCATCTGACTCTCAACTCCCGGCGGGTTATCGTTACACCACTTGTGAATGTCCAAGTAAGCCAATGCTGGTTTTCAGTGGCCTGTTCATACTAAGAGACGTGCTGTTCATTTGGCTATCCACTCCACCCTGTTCAGCTCTACATTTTCGTGTCCACAAAACCCAGCCTTCAGAAATCATTGGAATCACCACTAGAGAATGTTCCATTCATTCACTGCGAATCTGGAATTCATCTGAACCTCCACTCCTGGCAGGTTTTCGTTACGCCACTGGTGAATGTCCAAGTAACTCAATACTGGTTTTCAGAGGCATGTTCAACTCGCAGAAGTGCTGTTCAATGGGCTATCCACTCAATATTGGTCAGCTCTTCATTTTCCTCTCCACACAAACCAGCCTTCAGAAATCATTGGGCTCTCCACTACAGACTGTTCCATTCATTCACTGCGATTCTGCAATTCATCTGACTCTCCGCTCCAGGCAGGTTTTCATTACAGCACTGGTGAATGACCAAGTAATCCAATGCTGGTTTTCAGCCGCCTTTTCACACTCGCAGTGTGCTGTTCAATTGTCTATCCACTCAAACCTGGTCAGCCTTTCATTTTCTTTTCCACAATATCAGACTTCAGAAATCATTGGAATCGCCAGTACAGAATGTTCCATTCATTCACTGCCAATCTGGAATTCATCTGAATCTGCACTCCAGGTAGGCTTTCATTACACCACTTATGAATGTCCAAGTAACACAATGCTGGTTTTCAGCGGTCTGTTCACACTCTAAGCCCTGCTTTTTACTGGGTATCCACACAACTGTGGTCAGCTCTTCATTTTCATGTCCAAACAATCCAGACTTGAGAAATCATTGCAATCTCCAGTACAGAATGTTCCATTCATTCACTGCGAATCTGGAATTCAACTGAATCTCCACTACCTGCAGATTTATCTTACACCACTTGTGAATGTCCAAGTAAAACAATGCTGGTTTTCAGAGGCCTGTTCATGTTCGCAGTCGTGCTGTTCAATTGGCTATCCACTCAACCTGTTTTGCTCCTCATTTTCCTGTGCACACAACCCAGCCTTCAGAAATCATTGTAATCTCCACTACAGGATGTTCCATTCATTCACTGGGAATCTGGAATTCATCTGAATCTGCACTCCACGCAGGCTTTCGTTACACCACTGCTGAAAGTCGAAGTAATGCAATACTGGTTTTCAGTGGTCTGTTCACATTCGAAGCCGAGGCTTTTTACAGGCTATCCACTCAACACTGGTCAGCTCTTCATTTTCGTGTCCCCACAATCCAGATTTCAGAAATCATTGCAATCTCCACTACAGAATGTTCCATTCATTCACTGCGAGTCTGGAGTTTATCTGATTCTCCACTCCCGCCTGGTTAACATTACACCACTTGTGAATGTCCAAGTAAGCCAATGCTGGTTTTCAGAGGCCCGTTCATACTCGCAGCCGTGCTGTTTAATTGACAATTCACTCCACCCTGTTCAGCTCTTCATTGTCCCACCACACTACCAGCCTTCAGAAATCTTTGTTATCTCCACTACAGAATGTTCCATTCATTCACTGCGAATCTGGAATTCATCTGACTCTCAACTCCACGCAGGTTTTCATTACACCACTGTTGAATGTCCAAGTAACCCAATGCTGGTTTTCAGCGGCCTGTTCATATTCGCAGCCCTGCTGTTTACTTGGCTATCGATTCAAGCCTGGTCAGCTCTTCATTTTCCTGTCCACACAACACAGGCTTCAGAAATCATTGGAATCTCCTCTACAGAATGTTCCATTCATTCACTGCGAATGTGGAATTCAACTGACTCTCCACTCCATGCAGGTTTTCCTTACACCACTGATGAATGTCCAAGTAACCCAATGCTGGTTTTCAGCTGCATGTTCACACTCGCAGCCATGCTATACAATTGGCTTTCCACTAAATCCTGATTAGTTCTTGATTTTCCTTCCACACGACCCAGCCTTCAGAAATCGTTGGAATCTCCACTAGAGAATGTTCCATTCATTCACTGCGAATCTGGAATTCCTCTGAACCTCCACTCCCGGCAGGTTTTCGTTACACCACTGTTGAATGTCCAAGTAACCCAATGTTTTAAGTGTTTTCTTCACAAGCGCAGTGGTGCTGTTCAATTGGCTATCCACTCAACCCTGGCCAGCTCTACATTTTCCTGTCCACACCACAGAGACTGGAGAAATCAATGTTATCTCCACTACAGAATGTTCCATTCATTCACAGCGAATGTGGAATTCATCTGAATCTCCACTCCCGGCAGGTTTTCGTGACACCACTGGTAAATATCCAAGTAAGCCAATGCTGGTTTTAAGTGGCCTGCTCATACTCTCAGCCGTGCTGTTCAATTTGCTATCCACTCAACCCTCTTCAGCTCCATTTTCCTGTCCACATAACCCAAACTTCAGAAACAATTGGTATCTCCTCCACAGAATGTTCCATTCATTGACGGCAAATCTGAAATTCATCTAATTCTCAACTCCCGTCAGGTTTTCGTTACACCACTTGTGAATGTCTAATTAAGCCAAAGCTGGTTTTCAGTGGCCTGTTCTTACTACGAGACGTGCTGTTCATTTGGCTATCCATTCCACCCTGTTCAGCTCTACATTTTCGTGTCCACAAAACCCAGCCTTCAGAAATCATTGGAATCACCACTAGAGAATGTTCCATTCATTCACTGCGAATCTGGAATTCATCTGAATCTCCACTCCCGGCAGGTTTTCATTGCACCACTGCTGAATGTTCAAGTAACGCAATGATGGTTTTCAGCGGTCTATTCACACTCGAACCCGTGCTGTTCACGGTCTAGCGACTCAACACTGGTGAGTTCTTCTTTTTCCAGTTCAGACAATACAAACCTCAGAAACCATTGCAATCTACACTACAGAATGTTTCATTCATTCAGGCGAATCTTGAATTCATCTTGTTCTCCACTCCCAGCAGGTTTTCGTTTCACCACTGGTGAATGTCCAAGCAACCCAAGGCTGGTTTCAGCTGCGTGTTAACACTCGCAGCCGTGCTGTTCAATTGGCTATCCAGTGAACGCTGGTTAGCTCTTGATTTTCCTTCCACACACCGAGCCTTCAGAAATCATTCTTATCTCCACTTCAGAGTGTTCCATTCGTTCCCTGCGAATCTGGAATTCCTCTGACTCTCCACACCAGGCAGATTTTCCTAACAACACTGGTGAATGACCAGGTAATCCAATGCTGGTTTTCAGCGGCTGTTCACACTCACAGCCTTGCTGTTCAATTGGCAATCCAGTCAAACCTAGTCAGCTCTTCATTTTCCTGTCCACACAACCCAGCGTTCAGAAATCATTGGAATCTCTACTACAGAAATTTCCATTCATTCACTGTGAATCTGGAAATACTCTGAATCTGCATTCCAGGAAGGCTTTCGTTACACCACTGATGAATGTCCAAGTAATGCAATGCTGCTTCTTAGTGGTCTGTTCACACTCGAAACCGTGCTGTTCATTGGCTATCCACTCAATATCGGTCAGCTCTTCAATATCCTGTCCAGACTATCCAGATTCCTAAATGTTGGCAATCACCACTACAGAATGTTCCATTCAATCACGCGAATCTGGAATTCATCAGAGTCTCCACTCCTGGAAGGTTTTCGTGACACCACTGGTAAATGTCCAAGGAAGACAATGCTGGTTTTAAGCCGCCTGCTAACACACTCAGCCGTGCTGTTCAATTTGCTATCCACCCAACCCTATTCAGCTCTACATTTTCCTGTCCTCATAACCCAACCTTCAGAAATAATTGGTATCTCCTCCACAGAATGTTCCGTTCATTCACTGCGAATCTTAAATTCATCTGACTCTCAACTCCCGGCGGGTTATCGTTACACCACTTGTGAATGTCCAAGTAAGCCAATGCTGGTTTTCAGTGGCCTGTTCATACTAAGAGACGTGCTGTTCATTTGGCTATCCACTCCACCCTGTTCAGCTCTACATTTTCGTGTCCACAAAACCCAGCCTTCAGAAATCATTGGAATCACCACTAGAGAATGTTCCATTCATTCACTGCGAATCTGGAATTCATCTGAACCTCCACTCCTGGCAGGTTGTCGTTACGCCACTGGTGAATGTCCAAGTAACTCAATACTGGTTTTCAGAGGCATGTTCAACTCGCAGAAGTGCTGTTCAATGGGCTATCCACTCAATATTGGTCAGCTCTTCATTTTCCTCTCCACACAAACCAGCCTTCAGAAATCATTGGGCTCTCCACTACAGACTGTTCCATTCATTCACTGCGATTCTGCAATTCATCTGACTCTCCGCTCCAGGCAGGTTTTCATTACAGCACTGGTGAATGACCAAGTAATCCAATGCTGGTTTTCAGCCGCCTTTTCACACTCGCAGTGTGCTGTTCAATTGTCTATCCACTCAAACCTGGTCAGCCTTTCATTTTCTTTTCCACAATATCAGACTTCAGAAATCATTGGAATCGCCAGTACAGAATGTTCCATTCATTCACTGCCAATCTGGAATTCATCTGAATCTGCACTCCAGGTAGGCTTTCATTACACCACTTATGAATGTCCAAGTAACACAATGCTGGTTTTCAGCGGTCTGTTCACACTCTAAGCCCTGCTTTTTACTGGGTATCCACACAACTGTGGTCAGCTCTTCATTTTCATGTCCAAACAATCCAGACTTGAGAAATCATTGCAATCTCCAGTACAGAATGTTCCATTCATTCACTGCGAATCTGGAATTCAACTGAATCTCCACTACCTGCAGATTTATCTTACACCACTTGTGAATGTCCAAGTAAAACAATGCTGGTTTTCAGAGGCCTGTTCATGTTCGCAGTCGTGCTGTTCAATTGGCTATCCACTCAACCTGTTTTGCTCCTCATTTTCCTGTGCACACAACCCAGCCTTCAGAAATCATTGTAATCTCCACTACAGGATGTTCCATTCATTCACTGGGAATCTGGAATTCATCTGAATCTGCACTCCACGCAGGCTTTCGTTACACCACTGCTGAAAGTCGAAGTAATGCAATACTGGTTTTCAGTGGTCTGTTCACATTCGAAGCCGAGGCTTTTTACAGGCTATCCACTCAACACTGGTCAGCTCTTCATTTTCGTGTCCCCACAATCCAGATTTCAGAAATCATTGCAATCTCCACTACAGAATGTTCCATTCATTCACTGCGAGTCTGGAGTTTATCTGATTCTCCACTCCCGCCTGGTTAACATTACACCACTTGTGAATGTCCAAGTAAGCCAATGCTGGTTTTCAGAGGCCTGTTCATACTCGCAGCCATGCTGTTTAATTGACAATTCACTCCACCCTGTTCAGCTCTTCATTGTCCCACCACACTACCAGCCTTCAGAAATCTTTGTTATCTCCACTACAGAACGTTCCATTCATTCACTGCGAATCTGGAATTCATCTGACTCTCAACTCCACGCAGGTTTTCATTACACCACTGTTGAATGTCCAAGTAACCCAATGCTGGTTTTCAGCGGCCTGTTCATATTCGCAGCCCTGCTGTTTACTTGGCTATCGATTCAAGCCTGGTCAGCTCTTCATTTTCCTGTCCACACAACACAGGCTTCAGAAATCATTGGAATCTCCTCTACAGAATGTTCCATTCATTCACTGCGAATGTGGAATTCAACTGACTCTCCACTCCATGCAGGTTTTCCTTACACCACTGATGAATGTCCAAGTAACCCAATGCTGGTTTTCAGCTGCATGTTCACACTCGCAGCCATGCTATACAATTGGCTTTCCACTAAATCCTGATTAGTTCTTGATTTTCCTTCCACACGACCCAGCCTTCAGAAATCGTTGGAATCTCCACTAGAGAATGTTCCATTCATTCACTGCGAATCTGGAATTCCTCTGAACCTCCACTCCCGGCAGGTTTTCGTTACACCACTGTTGAATGTCCAAGTAACCCAATGTTTTAAGTGTTTTCTTCACAAGCGCAGTGGTGCTGTTCAATTGGCTATCCACTCAACCCTGGCCAGCTCTACATTTTCCTGTCCACACCACAGAGACTGGAGAAATCATTGTTATCTCCACTACAGAATGTTCCATTCATTCACAGCGAATCTGGAATTCATCTGAATCTCCACTCCCGGCAGGTTTTCGTGACACCACTGGTAAATATCCAAGTAAGCCAATGCTGGTTTTAAGTGGCCTGCTCATACTCTCAGCCGTGCTGTTCAATTTGCTATCCACTCAACCCTCTTCAGCTCCATTTTCCTGTCCACATAACCCAAACTTCAGAAACAATTGGTATCTCCTCCACAGAATGTTCCATTCATTGACGGCAAATCTGAAATTCATCTAATTCTCAACTCCCGTCAGGTTTTCGTTACACCACTTGTGAATGTCCAATTAAGCCAAAGCTGGTTTTCAGTGGCCTGTTCTTACTACGAGACGTGCTGTTCATTTGGCTATCCATTCCACCCTGTTCAGCTCTACATTTTCGTGTCCACAAAACCCAGCCTTCAGAAATCATTGGAATCACCACTAGAGAATGTTCCATTCATTCACTGCGAATCTGGAATTCATCTGAATTTCCACTCCCGGCAGGTTTTCATTGCACCACTGCTGAATGTTCAAGTAACGCAATGATGGTTTTCAGCGGTCTATTCACACTCGAACCCGTGCTGTTCACGGTCTAGCGACTCAACACTGGTGAGTTCTTCTTTTTCCAGTTCAGACAATACAAACCTCAGAAACCATTGCAATCTACACTACAGAATGTTTCATTCATTCACGCGAATCTTGAATTCATCTTGTTCTCCACTCCCAGCAGGTTTTCGTTTCACCACTGGTGAATGTCCAAGCAACCCAAGGCTGGTTTCAGCTGCGTGTTAACACTCGCAGCCGTGCTGTTCAATTGGCTATCCAGTGAACGCTGGTTAGCTCTTGATTTTCCTTCCACACACCGAGCCTTCAGAAATCATTCTTATCTCCACTTCAGAATGTTCCATTCGTTCCCTGCGAATCTGGAATTCCTCTGACTCTCCACACCAGGCAGATTTTCCTAACAACACTGGTGAATGACCAGGTAATCCAATGCTGGTTTTCAGCGGCTGTTCACACTCACAGCCTTGCTGTTCAATTGGCAATCCAGTCAAACCTAGTCAGCTCTTCATTTTCCTGTCCACACAACCCAGCGTTCAGAAATCATTGGAATCTCTACTACAGAAATTTCCATTCATTCACTGTGAATCTGGAAATACTCTGAATCTGCATTCCAGGAAGGCTTTCGTTACACCACTGATGAATGTCCAAGTAATGCAATGCTGCTTCTTAGTGGTCTGTTCACACTCGAAACCGTGCTGTTCATTGGCTATCCACTCAATATCATCAGCTCTTCAATATCATGTCCAGACTATCCAGATTCCTAAATGTTGGCAATCACCACTACAGAATGTTCCATTCAATCACGCGAATCTGGAATTCATCAGAGTCTCCACTCCTGGAAGGTTTTCGTGACACCACTGGTAAATGTCCAAGGAAGACAATGCTGGTTTTAAGCCGCCTGCTAACACACTCAGCCGTGCTGTTCAATTTGCTATCCACCCAACCCTATTCAGCTCTACATTTTCCTGTCCTCATAACCCAACCTTCAGAAATAATTGGTATCTCCTCCACAGAATGTTCCGTTCATTCACTGCGAATCTTAAATTCATCTGACTCTCAACTCCCGGCGGGTTATCGTTACACCACTTGTGAATGTCCAAGTAAGCCAATGCTGGTTTTCAGTGGCCTGTTCATACTAAGAGACGTGCTGTTCATTTGGCTATCCACTCCACCCTGTTCAGCTCTACATTTTCGTGTCCACAAAACCCAGCCTTCAGAAATCATTGGAATCACCACTAGAGAATGTTCCATTCATTCACTGCGAATCTGGAATTCCTCTGAACCTCCACTCCTGGCAGGTTTTCGTTACGCCACTGGTGAATGTCCAAGTAACTCAATACTGGTTTTCAGAGGTATGTTCAACTCGCAGAAGTGCTGTTCAATGGGCTATCCACTCAATATTGGTCAGCTCTTCATTTTCCTCTCCACACAAACCAGCCTTCAGAAATCATTGGGCTCTCCACTACAGACTGTTCCATTCATTCACTGCGATTCTGCAATTCATCTGACTCTCCGCTCCAGGCAGGTTTTCATTACAGCACTGGTGAATGACCAAGTAATCCAATGCTGGTTTTCAGCCGCCTTTTCACACTCGCAGTGTGCTGTTCAATTGTCTATCCACTCAAACCTGGTCAGCCTTTCATTTTCTTTTCCACAATATCAGACTTCAGAAATCATTGGAATCGCCAGTACAGAATGTTCCATTCATTCACTGCCAATCTGGAATTCATCTGAATCTGCACTCCAGGTAGGCTTTCATTACACCACTTATGAATGTCCAAGTAACACAATGCTGGTTTTCAGCGGTCTGTTCACACTCTAAGCCCTGCTTTTTACTGGGTATCCACACAACTGTGGTCAGCTCTTCATTTTCATGTCCAAACAATCCAGACTTGAGAAATCATTGCAATCTCCAGTACAGAATGTTCCATTCATTCACTGCGAATCTGGAATTCAACTGAATCTCCACTACCTGCAGATTTATCTTACACCACTTGTGAATGTCCAAGTAAAACAATGCTGGTTTTCAGAGGCCTGTTCATGTTCGCAGTCGTGCTGTTCAATTGGCTATCCACTCAACCTGTTTTGCTCCTCATTTTCCTGTGCACACAACCCAGCCTTCAGAAATCATTGTAATCTCCACTACAGGATGTTCCATTCATTCACTGGGAATCTGGAATTCATCTGAATCTGCACTCCACGCAGGCTTTCGTTACACCACTGCTGAAAGTCGAAGTAATGCAATACTGGTTTTCAGTGGTCTGTTCACATTCGAAGCCGAGGCTTTTTACAGGCTATCCACTCAACACTGGTCAGCTCTTCATTTTCGTGTCCCCACAATCCAGATTTCAGAAATCATTGCAATCTCCACTACAGAATGTTCCATTCATTCACTGCGAGTCTGGAGTTTATCTGATTCTCCACTCCCGCCTGGTTAACATTACACCACTTGTGAATGTCCAAGTAAGCCAATGCTGGTTTTCAGAGGCCTGTTCATACTCGCAGCCGTGCTGTTTAATTGACAATTCACTCCACCCTGTTCAGCTCTTCATTGTCCCACCACACTACCAGCCTTCAGAAATCTTTGTTATCTCCACTACAGAACGTTCCATTCATTCACTGCGAATCTGGAATTCATCTGACTCTCAACTCCACGCAGGTTTTCATTACACCACTGTTGAATGTCCAAGTAACCCAATGCTGGTTTTCAGCGGCCTGTTCATATTCGCAGCCCTGCTGTTTACTTGGCTATCGATTCAAGCCTGGTCAGCTCTTCATTTTCCTGTCCACACAACACAGGCTTCAGAAATCATTGGAATCTCCTCTACAGAATGTTCCATTCATTCACTGCGAATGTGGAATTCAACTGACTCTCCACTCCATGCAGGTTTTCCTTACACCACTGATGAATGTCCAAGTAACCCAATGCTGGTTTTCAGCTGCATGTTCACACTCGCAGCCATGCTATACAATTGGCTTTCCACTAAATCCTGATTAGTTCTTGATTTTCCTTCCACACGACCCAGCCTTCAGAAATCGTTGGAATCTCCACTAGAGAATGTTCCATTCATTCACTGCGAATCTGGAATTCCTCTGAACCTCCACTCCCGGCAGGTTTTCGTTACACCACTGTTGAATGTCCAAGTAACCCAATGTTTTAAGTGTTTTCTTCACAAGCGCAGTGGTGCTGTTCAATTGGCTATCCACTCAACCCTGGCCAGCTCTACATTTTCCTGTCCACACCACAGAGACTGGAGAAATCATTGTTATCTCCACTACAGAATGTTCCATTCATTCACAGCGAATCTGGAATTCATCTGAATCTCCACTCCCGGCAGGTTTTCGTGACACCACTGGTAAATATCCAAGTAAGCCAATGCTGGTTTTAAGTGGCCTGCTCATACTCTCAGCCGTGCTGTTCAATTTGCTATCCACTCAACCCTCTTCAGCTCCATTTTCCTGTCCACATAACCCAAACTTCAGAAACAATTGGTATCTCCTCCACAGAATGTTCCATTCATTGACGGCAAATCTGAAATTCATCTAATTCTCAACTCCCGTCAGGTTTTCGTTACACCACTTGTGAATGTCCAATTAAGCCAAAGCTGGTTTTCAGTGGCCTGTTCTTACTACGAGACGTGCTGTTCATTTGGCTATCCATTCCACCCTGTTCAGCTCTACATTTTCGTGTCCACAAAACCCAGCCTTCAGAAATCATTGGAATCACCACTAGAGAATGTTCCATTCATTCACTGCGAATCTGGAATTCATCTGAATCTCCACTCCCGGCAGGTTTTCATTGCACCACTGCTGAATGTTCAAGTAACGCAATGATGGTTTTCAGCGGTCTATTCACACTCGAACCCGTGCTGTTCACGGTCTAGCGACTCAACACTGGTGAGTTCTTCTTTTTCCAGTTCAGACAATACAAACCTCAGAAACCATTGCAATCTACACTACAGAATGTTTCATTCATTCAGGCGAATCTTGAATTCATCTTGTTCTCCACTCCCAGCAGGTTTTCGTTTCACCACTGGTGAATGTCCAAGCAACCCAAGGCTGGTTTCAGCTGCGTGTTAACACTCGCAGCCGTGCTGTTCAATTGGCTATCCAGTGAACGCTGGTTAGCTCTTGATTTTCCTTCCACACACCGAGCCTTCAGAAATCATTCTTATCTCCACTTCAGAGTGTTCCATTCGTTCCCTGCGAATCTGGAATTCCTCTGACTCTCCACACCCGGCAGATTTTCCTAACTACACTGGTGAATGACCAGGTAATCCAATGCTGGTTTTCAGCGGCTTTTCACACTCACAGCCTTGCTGTTCAATTGGCAATCCAGTCAAACCTAGTCAGCTCTTCATTTTCCTGTCCACACAACCCAGCGTTCAGAAATCATTGGAATCTCTACTACAGAAATTTCCATTCATTCACTGTGAATCTGGAAATAATCTGAATCTGCATTCCAGGAAGGCTTTCGTTACACCACTGATGAATGTCCAAGTAATGCAATGCTGCTTCTTAGTGGTCTGTTCACACTCGAAACCGTGCTGTTCATTGGCTATCCACTCAATATCGGTCAGCTCTTCAATATCCTGTCCAGACTATCCAGATTCCTAAATGTTGGCAATCACCACTACAGAATGTTCCATTCAATCACGCGAATCTGGAATTCATCAGAGTCTCCACTCCTGGAAGGTTTTCGTGACACCACTGGTAAATGTCCAAGGAAGACAATGCTGGTTTTAAGCCGCCTGCTAACACACTCAGCCGTGCTGTTCAATTTGCTATCCACCCAACCCTATTCAGCTCTACATTTTCCTGTCCTCATAACCCAACCTTCAGAAATAATTGGTATCTCCTCCACAGAATGTTCCGTTCATTCACTGCGAATCTTAAATTCATCTGACTCTCAACTCCCGGCGGGTTATCGTTACACCACTTGTGAATGTCCAAGTAAGCCAATGCTGGTTTTCAGTGGCCTGTTCATACTAAGAGACGTGCTGTTCATTTGGCTATCCACTCCACCCTGTTCAGCTCTACATTCTCGTGTCCACAAAACCCAGCCTTCAGAAATCATTGGAATCACCACTAGAGAATGTTCCATTCATTCACTGCGAATCTGGAATTCCTCTGAACCTCCACTCCTGGCAGGTTTTCGTTACGCCACTGGTGAATGTCCAAGTAACTCAATACTGGTTTTCAGAGGCATGTTCAACTCGCAGAAGTGCTGTTCAATGGGCTATCCACTCAATATTGGTCAGCTCTTCATTTTCCTCTCCACACAAACCAGCCTTCAGAAATCATTGGGCTCTCCACTACAGACTGTTCCATTCATTCACTGCGATTCTGCAATTCATCTGACTCTCCGCTCCAGGCAGGTTTTCATTACAGCACTGGTGAATGACCAAGTAATCCAATGCTGGTTTTCAGCCGCCTTTTCACACTCGCAGTGTGCTGTTCAATTGTCTATCCACTCAAACCTGGTCAGCCTTTCATTTTCTTTTCCACAATATCAGACTTCAGAAATCATTGGAATCGCCAGTACAGAATGTTCCATTCATTCACTGCCAATCTGGAATTCATCTGAATCTGCACTCCAGGTAGGCTTTCATTACACCACTTATGAATGTCCAAGTAACACAATGCTGGTTTTCAGCGGTCTGTTCACACTCTAAGCCCTGCTTTTTACTGGGTATCCACACAACTGTGGTCAGCTCTTCATTTTCATGTCCAAACAATCCAGACTTGAGAAATCATTGCAATCTCCAGTACAGAATGTTCCATTCATTCACTGCGAATCTGGAATTCAACTGAATCTCCACTACCTGCAGATTTATCTTACACCACTTGTGAATGTCCAAGTAAAACAATGCTGGTTTTCAGAGGCCTGTTCATGTTCGCAGTCGTGCTGTTCAATTGGCTATCCACTCAACCTGTTTTGCTCCTCATTTTCCTGTGCACACAACCCAGCCTTCAGAAATCATTGTAATCTCCACTACAGGATGTTCCATTCATTCACTGGGAATCTGGAATTCATCTGAATCTGCACTCCACGCAGGCTTTCGTTACACCACTGCTGAAAGTCGAAGTAATGCAATACTGGTTTTCAGTGGTCTGTTCACATTCGAAGCCGAGGCTTTTTACAGGCTATCCACTCAACACTGGTCAGCTCTTCATTTTCGTGTCCCCACAATCCAGATTTCAGAAATCATTGCAATCTCCACTACAGAATGTTCCATTCATTCACTGCGAGTCTGGAGTTTATCTGATTCTCCACTCCCGCCTGGTTAACATTACACCACTTGTGAATGTCCAAGTAAGCCAATGCTGGTTTTCAGAGGCCTGTTCATACTCGCAGCCGTGCTGTTTAATTGACAATTCACTCCACCCTGTTCAGCTCTTCATTGTCCCACCACACTACCAGCCTTCAGAAATCTTTGTTATCTCCACTACAGAATGTTCCATTCATTCACTGCGAATCTGGAATTCATCTGACTCTCAACTCCACGCAGGTTTTCATTACACCACTGTTGAATGTCCAAGTAACCCAATGCTGGTTTTCAGCGGCCTGTTCATATTCGCAGCCCTGCTGTTTACTTGGCTATCGATTCAAGCCTGGTCAGCTCTTCATTTTCCTGTCCACACAACACAGGCTTCAGAAATCATTGGAATCTCCTCTACAGAATGTTCCATTCATTCACTGCGAATGTGGAATTCAACTGACTCTCCACTCCATGCAGGTTTTCCTTACACCACTGATGAATGTCCAAGTAACCCAATGCTGGTTTTCAGCTGCATGTTCACACTCGCAGCCATGCTATACAATTGGCTTTCCACTAAATCCTGATTAGTTCTTGATTTTCCTTCCACACGACCCAGCCTTCAGAAATCGTTGGAATCTCCACTAGAGAATGTTCCATTCATTCACTGCGAATCTGGAATTCCTCTGAACCTCCACTCCCGGCAGGTTTTCGTTACACCACTGTTGAATGTCCAAGTAACCCAATGTTTTAAGTGTTTTCTTCACAAGCGCAGTGGTGCTGTTCAATTGGCTATCCACTCAACCCTGGCCAGCTCTACATTTTCCTGTCCACACCACAGAGACTGGAGAAATCATTGTTATCTCCACTACAGAATGTTCCATTCATTCACAGCGAATCTGGAATTCATCTGAATCTCCACTCCCGGCAGGTTTTCGTGACACCACTGGTAAATATCCAAGTAAGCCAATGCTGGTTTTAAGTGGCCTGCTCATACTCTCAGCCGTGCTGTTCAATTTGCTATCCACTCAACCCTCTTCAGCTCCATTTTCCTGTCCACATAACCCAAACTTCAGAAACAATTGGTATCTCCTCCACAGAATGTTCCATTCATTGACGGCAAATCTGAAATTCATCTAATTCTCAACTCCCGTCAGGTTTTCGTTACACCACTTGTGAATGTCCAATTAAGCCAAAGCTGGTTTTCAGTGGCCTGTTCTTACTACGAGACGTGCTGTTCATTTGGCTATCCATTCCACCCTGTTCAGCTCTACATTTTCGTGTCCACAAAACCCAGCCTTCAGAAATCATTGGAATCACCACTAGAGAATGTTCCATTCATTCACTGCGAATCTGGAATTCATCTGAATCTCCACTCCCGGCAGGTTTTCATTGCACCACTGCTGAATGTTCAAGTAACGCAATGATGGTTTTCAGCGGTCTATTCACACTCGAACCCGTGCTGTTCACGGTCTAGCGACTCAACACTGGTGAGTTCTTCTTTTTCCAGTTCAGACAATACAAACCTCAGAAACCATTGCAATCTACACTACAGAATGTTTCATTCATTCAGGCGAATCTTGAATTCATCTTGTTCTCCACTCCCAGCAGGTTTTCGTTTCACCACTGGTGAATGTCCAAGCAACCCAAGGCTGGTTTCAGCTGCGTGTTAACACTCGCAGCCGTGCTGTTCAATTGGCTATCCAGTGAACGCTGGTTAGCTCTTGATTTTCCTTCCACACACCGAGCCTTCAGAAATCATTCTTATCTCCACTTCAGAGTGTTCCATTCGTTCCCTGCGAATCTGGAATTCCTCTGACTCTCCACACCAGGCAGATTTTCCTAACAACACTGGTGAATGACCAGGTAATCCAATGCTGGTTTTCAGCGGCTGTTCACACTCACAGCCTTGCTGTTCAATTGGCAATCCAGTCAAACCTAGTCAGCTCTTCATTTTCCTGTCCACACAACCCAGCGTTCAGAAATCATTGGAATCTCTACTACAGAAATTTCCATTCATTCACTGTGAATCTGGAAATACTCTGAATCTGCATTCCAGGAAGGCTTTCGTTACACCACTGATGAATGTCCAAGTAATGCAATGCTGCTTCTTAGTGGTCTGTTCACACTCGAAACCGTGCTGTTCATTGGCTATCCACTCAATATCGGTCAGCTCTTCAATATCCTGTCCAGACTATCCAGATTCCTAAATGTTGGCAATCACCACTACAGAATGTTCCATTCAATCACGCGAATCTGGAATTCATCAGAGTCTCCACTCCTGGAAGGTTTTCGTGACACCACTGGTAAATGTCCAAGGAAGACAATGCTGGTTTTAAGCCGCCTGCTAACACACTCAGCCGTGCTGTTCAATTTGCTATCCACCCAACCCTATTCAGCTCTACATTTTCCTGTCCTCATAACCCAACCTTCAGAAATAATTGGTATCTCCTCCACAGAATGTTCCGTTCATTCACTGCGAATCTTAAATTCATCTGACTCTCAACTCCCGGCGGGTTATCGTTACACCACTTGTGAATGTCCAAGTAAGCCAATGCTGGTTTTCAGTGGCCTGTTCATACTAAGAGACGTGCTGTTCATTTGGCTATCCACTCCACCCTGTTCAGCTCTACATTTTCGTGTCCACAAAACCCAGCCTTCAGAAATCATTGGAATCACCACTAGAGAATGTTCCATTCATTCACTGCGAATCTGGAATTCCTCTGAACCTCCACTCCTGGCAGGTTTTCGTTACGCCACTGGTGAATGTCCAAGTAACTCAATACTGGTTTTCAGAGGCATGTTCAACTCGCAGAAGTGCTGTTCAATGGGCTATCCACTCAATATTGGTCAGCTCTTCATTTTCCTCTCCACACAAACCAGCCTTCAGAAATCATTGGGCTCTCCACTACAGACTGTTCCATTCATTCACTGCGATTCTGCAATTCATCTGACTCTCCGCTCCAGGCAGGTTTTCATTACAGCACTGGTGAATGACCAAGTAATCCAATGCTGGTTTTCAGCCGCCTTTTCACACTCGCAGTGTGCTGTTCAATTGTCTATCCACTCAAACCTGGTCAGCCTTTCATTTTCTTTTCCACAATATCAGACTTCAGAAATCATTGGAATCGCCAGTACAGAATGTTCCATTCATTCACTGCCAATCTGGAATTCATCTGAATCTGCACTCCAGGTAGGCTTTCATTACACCACTTATGAATGTCCAAGTAACACAATGCTGGTTTTCAGCGGTCTGTTCACACTCTAAGCCCTGCTTTTTACTGGGTATCCACACAACTGTGGTCAGCTCTTCATTTTCATGTCCAAACAATCCAGACTTGAGAAATCATTGCAATCTCCAGTACAGAATGTTCCATTCATTCACTGCGAATCTGGAATTCAACTGAATCTCCACTACCTGCAGATTTATCTTACACCACTTGTGAATGTCCAAGTAAAACAATGCTGGTTTTCAGAGGCCTGTTCATGTTCGCAGTCGTGCTGTTCAATTGGCTATCCACTCAACCTGTTTTGCTCCTCATTTTCCTGTGCACACAACCCAGCCTTCAGAAATCATTGTAATCTCCACTACAGGATGTTCCATTCATTCACTGGGAATCTGGAATTCATCTGAATCTGCACTCCACGCAGGCTTTCGTTACACCACTGCTGAAAGTCGAAGTAATGCAATACTGGTTTTCAGTGGTCTGTTCACATTCGAAGCCGAGGCTTTTTACAGTAAAGGCTATCCACTCAACACTGGTCAGCTCTTCATTTTCGTGTCCCCACAATCCAGATTTCAGAAATCATTGCAATCTCCACTACAGAATGTTCCATTCATTCACTGCGAGTCTGGAGTTTATCTGATTCTCCACTCCCGCCTGGTTAACATTACACCACTTGTGAATGTCCAAGTAAGCCAATGCTGGTTTTCAGAGGCCTGTTCATACTCGCAGCCGTGCTGTTTAATTGACAATTCACTCCACCCTGTTCAGCTCTTCATTGTCCCACCACACTACCAGCCTTCAGAAATCTTTGTTATCTCCACTACAGAACGTTCCATTCATTCACTGCGAATCTGGAATTCATCTGACTCTCAACTCCACGCAGGTTTTCATTACACCACTGTTGAATGTCCAAGTAACCCAATGCTGGTTTTCAGCGGCCTGTTCATATTCGCAGCCCTGCTGTTTACTTGGCTATCGATTCAAGCCTGGTCAGCTCTTCATTTTCCTGTCCACACAACACAGGCTTCAGAAATCATTGGAATCTCCTCTACAGAATGTTCCATTCATTCACTGCGAATGTGGAATTCAACTGACTCTCCACTCCATGCAGGTTTTCCTTACACCACTGATGAATGTCCAAGTAACCCAATGCTGGTTTTCAGCTGCATGTTCACACTCGCAGCCATGCTATACAATTGGCTTTCCACTAAATCCTGATTAGTTCTTGATTTTCCTTCCACACGACCCAGCCTTCAGAAATCGTTGGAATCTCCACTAGAGAATGTTCCATTCATTCACTGCGAATCTGGAATTCCTCTGAACCTCCACTCCCGGCAGGTTTTCGTTACACCACTGTTGAATGTCCAAGTAACCCAATGTTTTAAGTGTTTTCTTCACAAGCGCAGTGGTGCTGTTCAATTGGCTATCCACTCAACCCTGGCCAGCTCTACATTTTCCTGTCCACACCACAGAGACTGGAGAAATCATTGTTATCTCCACTACAGAATGTTCCATTCATTCACAGCGAATCTGGAATTCATCTGAATCTCCACTCCCGGCAGGTTTTCGTGACACCACTGGTAAATATCCAAGTAAGCCAATGCTGGTTTTAAGTGGCCTGCTCATACTCTCAGCCGTGCTGTTCAATTTGCTATCCACTCAACCCTCTTCAGCTCCATTTTCCTGTCCACATAACCCAAACTTCAGAAACAATTGGTATCTCCTCCACAGAATGTTCCATTCATTGACGGCAAATCTGAAATTCATCTAATTCTCAACTCCCGTCAGGTTTTCGTTACACCACTTGTGAATGTCCAATTAAGCCAAAGCTGGTTTTCAGTGGCCTGTTCTTACTACGAGACGTGCTGTTCATTTGGCTATCCATTCCACCCTGTTCAGCTCTACATTTTCGTGTCCACAAAACCCAGCCTTCAGAAATCATTGGAATCACCACTAGAGAATGTTCCATTCATTCACTGCGAATCTGGAATTCATCTGAATCTCCACTCCCGGCAGGTTTTCATTGCACCACTGCTGAATGTTCAAGTAACGCAATGATGGTTTTCAGCGGTCTATTCACACTCGAACCCGTGCTGTTCACGGTCTAGCGACTCAACACTGGTGAGTTCTTCTTTTTCCAGTTCAGACAATACAAACCTCAGAAACCATTGCAATCTACACTACAGAATGTTTCATTCATTCAGGCGAATCTTGAATTCATCTTGTTCTCCACTCCCAGCAGGTTTTCGTTTCACCACTGGTGAATGTCCAAGCAACCCAAGGCTGGTTTCAGCTGCGTGTTAACACTCGCAGCCGTGCTGTTCAATTGGCTATCCAGTGAACGCTGGTTAGCTCTTGATTTTCCTTCCACACACCGAGCCTTCAGAAATCATTCTTATCTCCACTTCAGAGTGTTCCATTCGTTCCCTGCGAATCTGGAATTCCTCTGACTCTCCACACCAGGCAGATTTTCCTAACAACACTGGTGAATGACCAGGTAATCCAATGCTGGTTTTCAGCGGCTGTTCACACTCACAGCCTTGCTGTTCAATTGGCAATCCAGTCAAACCTAGTCAGCTCTTCATTTTCCTGTCCACACAACCCAGCGTTCAGAAAACATTGGAATCTCTACTACAGAAATTTCCATTCATTCACTGTGAATCTGGAAATACTCTGAATCTGCATTCCAGGAAGGCTTTCGTTACACCACTGATGAATGTCCAAGTAATGCAATGCTGCTTCTTAGTGGTCTGTTCACACTCGAAACCGTGCTGTTCATTGGCTATCCACTCAATATCGGTCAGCTCTTCAATATCCTGTCCAGACTATCCAGATTCCTAAATGTTGGCAATCACCACTACAGAATGTTCCATTCAATCACGCGAATCTGGAATTCATCAGAGTCTCCACTCCTGGAAGGTTTTCGTGACACCACTGGTAAATGTCCAAGGAAGACAATGCTGGTTTTAAGCCGCCTGCTAACACACTCAGCCGTGCTGTTCAATTTGCTATCCACCCAACCCTATTCAGCTCTACATTTTCCTGTCCTCATAACCCAACCTTCAGAAATAATTGGTATCTCCTCCACAGAATGTTCCGTTCATTCACTGCGAATCTTAAATTCATCTGACTCTCAACTCCCGGCGGGTTATCGTTACAGCACTTGTGAATGTCCAAGTAAGCCAATGCTGGTTTTCAGTGGCCTGTTCATACTAAGAGGCGTGCTGTTCATTTGGCTATCCACTCCACCCTGTTCAGCTCTACATTCTCGTGTCCACAAAACCCAGCCTTCAGAAATCATTGGAATCACCACTAGAGAATGTTCCATTCATTCACTGCGAATCTGGAATTCATCTGAACCTCCACTCCTGGCAGGTTTTCGTTACGCCACTGGTGAATGTCCAAGTAACTCAATACTGGTTTTCAGAGGCATGTTCAACTCGCAGAAGTGCTGTTCAATGGGCTATCCACTCAATATTGGTCAGCTCTTCATTTTCCTCTCCACACAAACCAGCCTTCAGAAATCATTGGGCTCTCCACTACAGACTGTTCCATTCATTCACTGCGATTCTGCAATTCATCTGACTCTCCGCTCCAGGCAGGTTTTCATTACAGCACTGGTGAATGACCAAGTAATCCAATGCTGGTTTTCAGCCGCCTTTTCACACTCGCAGTGTGCTGTTCAATTGTCTATCCACTCAAACCTGGTCAGCCTTTCATTTTCTTTTCCACAATATCAGACTTCAGAAATCATTGGAATCGCCAGTACAGAATGTTCCATTCATTCACTGCCAATCTGGAATTCATCTGAATCTGCACTCCAGGTAGGCTTTCATTACACCACTTATGAATGTCCAAGTAACACAATGCTGGTTTTCAGCGGTCTGTTCACACTCTAAGCCCTGCTTTTTACTGGGTATCCACACAACTGTGGTCAGCTCTTCATTTTCATGTCCAAACAATCCAGACTTGAGAAATCATTGCAATCTCCAGTACAGAATGTTCCATTCATTCACTGCGAATCTGGAATTCAACTGAATCTCCACTACCTGCAGATTTATCTTACACCACTTGTGAATGTCCAAGTAAAACAATGCTGGTTTTCAGAGGCCTGTTCATGTTCGCAGTCGTGCTGTTCAATTGGCTATCCACTCAACCTGTTTTGCTCCTCATTTTCCTGTGCACACAACCCAGCCTTCAGAAATCATTGTAATCTCCACTACAGGATGTTCCATTCATTCACTGGGAATCTGGAATTCATCTGAATCTGCACTCCACGCAGGCTTTCGTTACACCACTGCTGAAAGTCGAAGTAATGCAATACTGGTTTTCAGTGGTCTGTTCACATTCGAAGCCGAGGCTTTTTACAGGCTATCCACTCAACACTGGTCAGCTCTTCATTTTCGTGTCCCCACAATCCAGATTTCAGAAATCATTGCAATCTCCACTACAGAATGTTCCATTCATTCACTGCGAGTCTGGAGTTTATCTGATTCTCCACTCCCGCCTGGTTAACATTACACCACTTGTGAATGTCCAAGTAAGCCAATGCTGGTTTTCAGAGGCCTGTTCATACTCGCAGCCGTGCTGTTTAATTGACAATTCACTCCACCCTGTTCAGCTCTTCATTGTCCCACCACACTACCAGCCTTCAGAAATCTTTGTTATCTCCACTACAGAATGTTCCATTCATTCACTGCGAATCTGGAATTCATCTGACTCTCAACTCCACGCAGGTTTTCATTACACCACTGTTGAATGTCCAAGTAACCCAATGCTGGTTTTCAGCGGCCTGTTCATATTCGCAGCCCTGCTGTTTACTTGGCTATCGATTCAAGCCTGGTCAGCTCTTCATTTTCCTGTCCACACAACACAGGCTTCAGAAATCATTGGAATCTCCTCTACAGAATGTTCCATTCATTCACTGCGAATGTGGAATTCAACTGACTCTCCACTCCATGCAGGTTTTCCTTACACCACTGATGAATGTCCAAGTAACCCAATGCTGGTTTTCAGCTGCATGTTCACACTCGCAGCCATGCTATACAATTGGCTTTCCACTAAATCCTGATTAGTTCTTGATTTTCCTTCCACACGACCCAGCCTTCAGAAATCGTTGGAATCTCCACTAGAGAATGTTCCATTCATTCACTGCGAATCTGGAATTCCTCTGAACCTCCACTCCCGGCAGGTTTTCGTTACACCACTGTTGAATGTCCAAGTAACCCAATGTTTTAAGTGTTTTCTTCACAAGCGCAGTGGTGCTGTTCAATTGGCTATCCACTCAACCCTGGCCAGCTCTACATTTTCCTGTCCACACCACAGAGACTGGAGAAATCATTGTTATCTCCACTACAGAATGTTCCATTCATTCACAGCGAATCTGGAATTCATCTGAATCTCCACTCCCGGCAGGTTTTCGTGACACCACTGGTAAATATCCAAGTAAGCCAATGCTGGTTTTAAGTGGCCTGCTCATACTCTCAGCCGTGCTGTTCAATTTGCTATCCACTCAACCCTCTTCAGCTCCATTTTCCTGTCCACATAACCCAAACTTCAGAAACAATTGGTATCTCCTCCACAGAATGTTCCATTCATTGATGGCAAATCTGAAATTCATCTAATTCTCAACTCCCGTCAGGTTTTCGTTACACCACTTGTGAATGTCCAATTAAGCCAAAGCTGGTTTTCAGTGGCCTGTTCTTACTACGAGACGTGCTGTTCATTTGGCTATCCATTCCACCCTGTTCAGCTCTACATTTTCGTGTCCACAAAACCCAGCCTTCAGAAATCATTGGAATCACCACTAGAGAATGTTCCATTCATTCACTGCGAATCTGGAATTCATCTGAATCTCCACTCCCGGCAGGTTTTCATTGCACCACTGCTGAATGTTCAAGTAACGCAATGATGGTTTTCAGCGGTCTATTCACACTCGAACCCGTGCTGTTCACGGTCTAGCGACTCAACACTGGTGAGTTCTTCTTTTTCCAGTTCAGACAATACAAACCTCAGAAACCATTGCAATCTACACTACAGAATGTTTCATTCATTCAGGCGAATCTTGAATTCATCTTGTTCTCCACTCCCAGCAGGTTTTCGTTTCACCACTGGTGAATGTCCAAGCAACCCAAGGCTGGTTTCAGCTGCGTGTTAACACTCGCAGCCGTGCTGTTCAATTGGCTATCCAGTGAACGCTGGTTAGCTCTTGATTTTCCTTCCACACACCGAGCCTTCAGAAATCATTCTTATCTCCACTTCAGAGTGTTCCATTCGTTCCCTGCGAATCTGGAATTCCTCTGACTCTCCACACCAGGCAGATTTTCCTAACAACACTGGTGAATGACCAGGTAATCCAATGCTGGTTTTCAGCGGCTGTTCACACTCACAGCCTTGCTGTTCAATTGGCAATCCAGTCAAACCTAGTCAGCTCTTCATTTTCCTGTCCACACAACTCAGCGTTCAGAAATCATTGGAATCTCTACTACAGAAATTTCCATTCATTCACTGTGAATCTGGAAATACTCTGAATCTGCATTCCAGGAAGGCTTTCGTTACACCACTGATGAATGTCCAAGTAATGCAATGCTGCTTCTTAGTGGTCTGTTCACACTCGAAACCGTGCTGTTCATTGGCTATCCACTCAATATCGGTCAGCTCTTCAATATCCTGTCCAGACTATCCAGATTCCTAAATGTTGGCAATCACCACTACAGAATGTTCCATTCAATCACGCGAATCTGGAATTCATCAGAGTCTCCACTCCTGGAAGGTTTTCGTGACACCACTGGTAAATGTCCAAGGAAGACAATGCTGGTTTTAAGCCGCCTGCTAACACACTCAGCCGTGCTGTTCAATTTGCTATCCACCCAACCCTATTCAGCTCTACATTTTCCTGTCCTCATAACCCAACCTTCAGAAATAATTGGTATCTCCTCCACAGAATGTTCCGTTCATTCACTGCGAATCTTAAATTCATCTGACTCTCAACTCCCGGCGGGTTATCGTTACACCACTTGTGAATGTCCAAGTAAGCCAATGCTGGTTTTCAGTGGCCTGTTCATACTAAGAGACGTGCTGTTCATTTGGCTATCCACTCCACCCTGTTCAGCTCTACATTCTCGTGTCCACAAAACCCAGCCTTCAGAAATCATTGGAATCACCACTAGAGAATGTTCCATTCATTCACTGCGAATCTGGAATTCATCTGAACCTCCACTCCTGGCAGGTTTTCGTTACGCCACTGGTGAATGTCCAAGTAACTCAATACTGGTTTTCAGAGGCATGTTCAACTCGCAGAAGTGCTGTTCAATGGGCTATCCACTCAATATTGGTCAGCTCTTCATTTTCCTCTCCACACAAACCAGCCTTCAGAAATCATTGGGCTCTCCACTACAGACTGTTCCATTCATTCACTGCGATTCTGCAATTCATCTGACTCTCCGCTCCAGGCAGGTTTTCATTACAGCACTGGTGAATGACCAAGTAATCCAATGCTGGTTTTCAGCCGCCTTTTCACACTCGCAGTGTGCTGTTCAATTGTCTATCCACTCAAACCTGGTCAGCCTTTCATTTTCTTTTCCACAATATCAGACTTCAGAAATCATTGGAATCGCCAGTACAGAATGTTCCATTCATTCACTGCCAATCTGGAATTCATCTGAATCTGCACTCCAGGTAGGCTTTCATTACACCACTTATGAATGTCCAAGTAACACAATGCTGGTTTTCAGCGGTCTGTTCACACTCTAAGCCCTGCTTTTTACTGGGTATCCACACAACTGTGGTCAGCTCTTCATTTTCATGTCCAAACAATCCAGACTTGAGAAATCATTGCAATCTCCAGTACAGAATGTTCCATTCATTCACTGCGAATCTGGAATTCAACTGAATCTCCACTACCTGCAGATTTATCTTACACCACTTGTGAATGTCCAAGTAAAACAATGCTGGTTTTCAGAGGCCTGTTCATGTTCGCAGTCGTGCTGTTCAATTGGCTATCCACTCAACCTGTTTTGCTCCTCATTTTCCTGTGCACACAACCCAGCCTTCAGAAATCATTGTAATCTCCACTACAGGATGTTCCATTCATTCACTGGGAATCTGGAATTCATCTGAATCTGCACTCCACGCAGGCTTTCGTTACACCACTGCTGAAAGTCGAAGTAATGCAATACTGGTTTTCAGTGGTCTGTTCACATTCGAAGCCGAGGCTTTTTACAGGCTATCCACTCAACACTGGTCAGCTCTTCATTTTCGTGTCCCCACAATCCAGATTTCAGAAATCATTGCAATCTCCACTACAGAATGTTCCATTCATTCACTGCGAGTCTGGAGTTTATCTGATTCTCCACTCCCGCCTGGTTAACATTACACCACTTGTGAATGTCCAAGTAAGCCAATGCTGGTTTTCAGAGGCCTGTTCATACTCGCAGCCGTGCTGTTTAATTGACAATTCACTCCACCCTGTTCAGCTCTTCATTGTCCCACCACACTACCAGCCTTCAGAAATCTTTGTTATCTCCACTACAGAATGTTCCATTCATTCACTGCGAATCTGGAATTCATCTGACTCTCAACTCCACGCAGGTTTTCATTACACCACTGTTGAATGTCCAAGTAACCCAATGCTGGTTTTCAGCGGCCTGTTCATATTCGCAGCCCTGCTGTTTACTTGGCTATCGATTCAAGCCTGGTCAGCTCTTCATTTTCCTGTCCACACAACACAGGCTTCAGAAATCATTGGAATCTCCTCTACAGAATGTTCCATTCATTCACTGCGAATGTGGAATTCAACTGACTCTCCACTCCATGCAGGTTTTCCTTACACCACTGATGAATGTCCAAGTAACCCAATGCTGGTTTTCAGCTGCATGTTCACACTCGCAGCCATGCTATACAATTGGCTTTCCACTAAATCCTGATTAGTTCTTGATTTTCCTTCCACACGACCCAGCCTTCAGAAATCGTTGGAATCTCCACTAGAGAATGTTCCATTCATTCACTGCGAATCTGGAATTCCTCTGAACCTCCACTCCCGGCAGGTTTTCGTTACACCACTGTTGAATGTCCAAGTAACCCAATGTTTTAAGTGTTTTCTTCACAAGCGCAGTGGTGCTGTTCAATTGGCTATCCACTCAACCCTGGCCAGCTCTACATTTTCCTGTCCACACCACAGAGACTGGAGAAATCATTGTTATCTCCACTACAGAATGTTCCATTCATTCACAGCGAATCTGGAATTCATCTGAATCTCCACTCCCGGCAGGTTTTCGTGACACCACTGGTAAATATCCAAGTAAGCCAATGCTGGTTTTAAGTGGCCTGCTCATACTCTCAGCCGTGCTGTTCAATTTGCTATCCACTCAACCCTCTTCAGCTCCATTTTCCTGTCCACATAACCCAAACTTCAGAAACAATTGGTATCTCCTCCACAGAATGTTCCATTCATTGACGGCAAATCTGAAATTCATCTAATTCTCAACTCCCGTCAGGTTTTCGTTACACCACTTGTGAATGTCCAATTAAGCCAAAGCTGGTTTTCAGTGGCCTGTTCTTACTACGAGACGTGCTGTTCATTTGGCTATCCATTCCACCCTGTTCAGCTCTACATTTTCGTGTCCACAAAACCCAGCCTTCAGAAATCATTGGAATCACCACTAGAGAATGTTCCATTCATTCACTGCGAATCTGGAATTCATCTGAATCTCCACTCCCGGCAGGTTTTCATTGCACCACTGCTGAATGTTCAAGTAACGCAATGATGGTTTTCAGCGGTCTATTCACACTCGAACCCGTGCTGTTCACGGTCTAGCGACTCAACACTGGTGAGTTCTTCTTTTTCCAGTTCAGACAATACAAACCTCAGAAACCATTGCAATCTACACTACAGAATGTTTCATTCATTCAGGCGAATCTTGAATTCATCTTGTTCTCCACTCCCAGCAGGTTTTCGTTTCACCACTGGTGAATGTCCAAGCAACCCAAGGCTGGTTTCAGCTGCGTGTTAACACTCGCAGCCGTGCTGTTCAATTGGCTATCCAGTGAACGCTGGTTAGCTCTTGATTTTCCTTCCACACACCGAGCCTTCAGAAATCATTCTTATCTCCACTTCAGAGTGTTCCATTCGTTCCCTGCGAATCTGGAATTCCTCTGACTCTCCACACCAGGCAGATTTTCCTAACAACACTGGTGAATGACCAGGTAATCCAATGCTGGTTTTCAGCGGCTGTTCACACTCACAGCCTTGCTGTTCAATTGGCAATCCAGTCAAACCTAGTCAGCTCTTCATTTTCCTGTCCACACAACCCAGCGTTCAGAAATCATTGGAATCTCTACTACAGAAATTTCCATTCATTCACTGTGAATCTGGAAATACTCTGAATCTGCATTCCAGGAAGGCTTTCGTTACACCACTGATGAATGTCCAAGTAATGCAATGCTGCTTCTTAGTGGTCTGTTCACACTCGAAACCGTGCTGTTCATTGGCTATCCACTCAATATCGGTCAGCTCTTCAATATCCTGTCCAGACTATCCAGATTCCTAAATGTTGGCAATCACCACTACAGAATGTTCCATTCAATCACGCGAATCTGGAATTCATCAGAGTCTCCACTCCTGGAAGGTTTTCGTGACACCACTGGTAAATGTCCAAGGAAGACAATGCTGGTTTTAAGCCGCCTGCTAACACACTCAGCCGTGCTGTTCAATTTGCTATCCACCCAACCCTATTCAGCTCTACATTTTCCTGTCCTCATAACCCAACCTTCAGAAATAATTGGTATCTCCTCCACAGAATGTTCCGTTCATTCACTGCGAATCTTAAATTCATCTGACTCTCAACTCCCGGCGGGTTATCGTTACACCACTTGTGAATGTCCAAGTAAGCCAATGCTGGTTTTCAGTGGCCTGTTCATACTAAGAGACGTGCTGTTCATTTGGCTATCCACTCCACCCTGTTCAGCTCTACATTCTCGTGTCCACAAAACCCAGCCTTCAGAAATCATTGGAATCACCACTAGAGAATGTTCCATTCATTCACTGCGAATCTGGAATTCATCTGAACCTCCACTCCTGGCAGGTTTTCGTTACGCCACTGGTGAATGTCCAAGTAACTCAATACTGGTTTTCAGAGGCATGTTCAACTCGCAGAAGTGCTGTTCAATGGGCTATCCACTCAATATTGGTCAGCTCTTCATTTTCCTCTCCACACAAACCAGCCTTCAGAAATCATTGGGCTCTCCACTACAGACTGTTCCATTCATTCACTGCGATTCTGCAATTCATCTGACTCTCCGCTCCAGGCAGGTTTTCATTACAGCACTGGTGAATGACCAAGTAATCCAATGCTGGTTTTCAGCCGCCTTTTCACACTCGCAGTGTGCTGTTCAATTGTCTATCCACTCAAACCTGGTCAGCCTTTCATTTTCTTTTCCACAATATCAGACTTCAGAAATCATTGGAATCGCCAGTACAGAATGTTCCATTCATTCACTGCCAATCTGGAATTCATCTGAATCTGCACTCCAGGTAGGCTTTCATTACACCACTTATGAATGTCCAAGTAACACAATGCTGGTTTTCAGCGGTCTGTTCACACTCTAAGCCCTGCTTTTTACTGGGTATCCACACAACTGTGGTCAGCTCTTCATTTTCATGTCCAAACAATCCAGACTTGAGAAATCATTGCAATCTCCAGTACAGAATGTTCCATTCATTCACTGCGAATCTGGAATTCAACTGAATCTCCACTACCTGCAGATTTATCTTACACCACTTGTGAATGTCCAAGTAAAACAATGCTGGTTTTCAGAGGCCTGTTCATGTTCGCAGTCATGCTGTTCAATTGGCTATCCACTCAACCTGTTTTGCTCCTCATTTTCCTGTGCACACAACCCAGCCTTCAGAAATCATTGTAATCTCCACTACAGGATGTTCCATTCATTCACTGGGAATCTGGAATTCATCTGAATCTGCACTCCACGCAGGCTTTCGTTACACCACTGCTGAAAGTCGAAGTAATGCAATACTGGTTTTCAGTGGTCTGTTCACATTCGAAGCCGAGGCTTTTTACAGGCTATCCACTCAACACTGGTCAGCTCTTCATTTTCGTGTCCCCACAATCCAGATTTCAGAAATCATTGCAATCTCCACTACAGAATGTTCCATTCATTCACTGCGAGTCTGGAGTTTATCTGATTCTCCACTCCCGCCTGGTTAACATTACACCACTTGTGAATGTCCAAGTAAGCCAATGCTGGTTTTCAGAGGCCTGTTCATACTCGCAGCCGTGCTGTTTAATTGACAATTCACTCCACCCTGTTCAGCTCTTCATTGTCCCACCACACTACCAGCCTTCAGAAATCTTTGTTATCTCCACTACAGAACGTTCCATTCATTCACTGCGAATCTGGAATTCATCTGACTCTCAACTCCACGCAGGTTTTCATTACACCACTGTTGAATGTCCAAGTAACCCAATGCTGGTTTTCAGCGGCCTGTTCATATTCGCAGCCCTGCTGTTTACTTGGCTATCGATTCAAGCCTGGTCAGCTCTTCATTTTCCTGTCCACACAACACAGGCTTCAGAAATCATTGGAATCTCCTCTACAGAATGTTCCATTCATTCACTGCGAATGTGGAATTCAACTGACTCTCCACTCCATGCAGGTTTTCCTTACACCACTGATGAATGTCCAAGTAACCCAATGCTGGTTTTCAGCTGCATGTTCACACTCGCAGCCATGCTATACAATTGGCTTTCCACTAAATCCTGATTAGTTCTTGATTTTCCTTCCACACGACCCAGCCTTCAGAAATCGTTGGAATCTCCACTAGAGAATGTTCCATTCATTCACTGCGAATCTGGAATTCCTCTGAACCTCCACTCCCGGCAGGTTTTCGTTACACCACTGTTGAATGTCCAAGTAACCCAATGTTTTAAGTGTTTTCTTCACAAGCGCAGTGGTGCTGTTCAATTGGCTATCCACTCAACCCTGGCCAGCTCTACATTTTCCTGTCCACACCACAGAGACTGGAGAAATCATTGTTATCTCCACTACAGAATGTTCCATTCATTCACAGCGAATCTGGAATTCATCTGAATCTCCACTCCCGGCAGGTTTTCGTGACACCACTGGTAAATATCCAAGTAAGCCAATGCTGGTTTTAAGTGGCCTGCTCATACTCTCAGCCGTGCTGTTCAATTTGCTATCCACTCAACCCTCTTCAGCTCCATTTTCCTGTCCACATAACCCAAACTTCAGAAACAATTGGTATCTCCTCCACAGAATGTTCCATTCATTGACGGCAAATCTGAAATTCATCTAATTCTCAACTCCCGTCAGGTTTTCGTTACACCACTTGTGAATGTCCAATTAAGCCAAAGCTGGTTTTCAGTGGCCTGTTCTTACTACGAGACGTGCTGTTCATTTGGCTATCCATTCCACCCTGTTCAGCTCTACATTTTCGTGTCCACAAAACCCAGCCTTCAGAAATCATTGGAATCACCACTAGAGAATGTTCCATTCATTCACTGCGAATCTGGAATTCATCTGAATCTCCACTCCCGGCAGGTTTTCATTGCACCACTGCTGAATGTTCAAGTAACGCAATGATGGTTTTCAGCGGTCTATTCACACTCGAACCCGTGCTGTTCACGGTCTAGCGACTCAACACTGGTGAGTTCTTCTTTTTCCAGTTCAGACAATACAAACCTCAGAAACCATTGCAATCTACACTACAGAATGTTTCATTCATTCAGGCGAATCTTGAATTCATCTTGTTCTCCACTCCCAGCAGGTTTTCGTTTCACCACTGGTGAATGTCCAAGCAACCCAAGGCTGGTTTCAGCTGCGTGTTAACACTCGCAGCCGTGCTGTTCAATTGGCTATCCAGTGAACGCTGGTTAGCTCTTGATTTTCCTTCCACACACCGAGCCTTCAGAAATCATTCTTATCTCCACTTCAGAGTGTTCCATTCGTTCCCTGCGAATCTGGAATTCCTCTGACTCTCCACACCAGGCAGATTTTCCTAACAACACTGGTGAATGACCAGGTAATCCAATGCTGGTTTTCAGCGGCTGTTCACACTCACAGCCTTGCTGTTCAATTGGCAATCCAGTCAAACCTAGTCAGCTCTTCATTTTCCTGTCCACACAACCCAGCGTTCAGAAATCATTGGAATCTCTACTACAGAAATTTCCATTCATTCACTGTGAATCTGGAAATACTCTGAATCTGCATTCCAGGAAGGCTTTCGTTACACCACTGATGAATGTCCAAGTAATGCAATGCTGCTTCTTAGTGGTCTGTTCACACTCGAAACCGTGCTGTTCATTGGCTATCCACTCAATATCGGTCAGCTCTTCAATATCCTGTCCAGACTATCCAGATTCCTAAATGTTGGCAATCACCACTACAGAATGTTCCATTCAATCACGCGAATCTGGAATTCATCAGAGTCTCCACTCCTGGAAGGTTTTCGTGACACCACTGGTAAATGTCCAAGGAAGACAATGCTGGTTTTAAGCCGCCTGCTAACACACTCAGCCGTGCTGTTCAATTTGCTATCCACCCAACCCTATTCAGCTCTACATTTTCCTGTCCTCATAACCCAACCTTCAGAAATAATTGGTATCTCCTCCACAGAATGTTCCGTTCATTCACTGCGAATCTTAAATTCATCTGACTCTCAACTCCCGGCGGGTTATCGTTACACCACTTGTGAATGTCCAAGTAAGCCAATGCTGGTTTTCAGTGGCCTGTTCATACTAAGAGACGTGCTGTTCATTTGGCTATCCACTCCACCCTGTTCAGCTCTACATTCTCGTGTCCACAAAACCCAGCCTTCAGAAATCATTGGAATCACCACTAGAGAATGTTCCATTCATTCACTGCGAATCTGGAATTCCTCTGAACCTCCACTCCTGGCAGGTTTTCGTTACGCCACTGGTGAATGTCCAAGTAACTCAATACTGGTTTTCAGAGGCATGTTCAACTCGCAGAAGTGCTGTTCAATGGGCTATCCACTCAATATTGGTCAGCTCTTCATTTTCCTCTCCACACAAACCAGCCTTCAGAAATCATTGGGCTCTCCACTACAGACTGTTCCATTCATTCACTGCGATTCTGCAATTCATCTGACTCTCCGCTCCAGGCAGGTTTTCATTACAGCACTGGTGAATGACCAAGTAATCCAATGCTGGTTTTCAGCCGCCTTTTCACACTCGCAGTGTGCTGTTCAATTGTCTATCCACTCAAACCTGGTCAGCCTTTCATTTTCTTTTCCACAATATCAGACTTCAGAAATCATTGGAATCGCCAGTACAGAATGTTCCATTCATTCACTGCCAATCTGGAATTCATCTGAATCTGCACTCCAGGTGGGCTTTCATTACACCACTTATGAATGTCCAAGTAACACAATGCTGGTTTTCAGCGGTCTGTTCACACTCTAAGCCCTGCTTTTTACTGGGTATCCACACAACTGTGGTCAGCTCTTCATTTTCATGTCCAAACAATCCAGACTTGAGAAATCATTGCAATCTCCAGTACAGAATGTTCCATTCATTCACTGCGAATCTGGAATTCAACTGAATCTCCACTACCTGCAGATTTATCTTACACCACTTGTGAATGTCCAAGTAAAACAATGCTGGTTTTCAGAGGCCTGTTCATGTTCGCAGTCGTGCTGTTCAATTGGCTATCCACTCAACCTGTTTTGCTCCTCATTTTCCTGTGCACACAACCCAGCCTTCAGAAATCATTGTAATCTCCACTACAGGATGTTCCATTCATTCACTGGGAATCTGGAATTCATCTGAATCTGCACTCCACGCAGGCTTTCGTTACACCACTGCTGAAAGTCGAAGTAATGCAATACTGGTTTTCAGTGGTCTGTTCACATTCGAAGCCGAGGCTTTTTACAGGCTATCCACTCAACACTGGTCAGCTCTTCATTTTCGTGTCCCCACAATCCAGATTTCAGAAATCATTGCAATCTCCACTACAGAATGTTCCATTCATTCACTGCGAGTCTGGAGTTTATCTGATTCTCCACTCCCGCCTGGTTAACATTACACCACTTGTGAATGTCCAAGTAAGCCAATGCTGGTTTTCAGAGGCCTGTTCATACTCGCAGCCGTGCTGTTTAATTGACAATTCACTCCACCCTGTTCAGCTCTTCATTGTCCCACCACACTACCAGCCTTCAGAAATCTTTGTTATCTCCACTACAGAATGTTCCATTCATTCACTGCGAATCTGGAATTCATCTGACTCTCAACTCCACGCAGGTTTTCATTACACCACTGTTGAATGTCCAAGTAACCCAATGCTGGTTTTCAGCGGCCTGTTCATATTCGCAGCCCTGCTGTTTACTTGGCTATCGATTCAAGCCTGGTCAGCTCTTCATTTTCCTGTCCACACAACACACGCTTCAGAAATCATTGGAATCTCCTCTACAGAATGTTCCATTCATTCACTGCGAATGTGGAATTCAACTGACTCTCCACTCCATGCAGGTTTTCCTTACATCACTGATGAATGTCCAAGTAACCCAATGCTGGTTTTCAGCTGCATGTTCACACTCGCAGCCATGCTATACAATTGGCTTTCCACTAAATCCTGATTAGTTCTTGATTTTCCTTCCACACGACCCAGTCTTCAGAAATCGTTGGAATCTCCACCAGAGAATGTTCCATTCATTCACTGCGAATCTGGAATTCCTCTGAACCTCCACTCCCGGCAGGTTTTCGTTACACCACTGTTGAATGTCCAAGTAACCCAATGTTTTAAGTGTTTTCTTCACAAGCGCAGTGGTGCTGTTCAATTGGCTATCCACTCAACCCTGGCCAGCTCTACATTTTCCTGTCCACACCACAGAGACTGGAGAAATCATTGTTATCTCCACTACAGAATGTTCCATTCATTCACAGCGAATCTGGAATTCATCTGAATCTCCACTCCCGGCAGGTTTTCGTGACACCACTGGTAAATATCCAAGTAAGCCAATGCTGGTTTTAAGTGGCCTGCTCATACTCTCAGCCGTGCTGTTCAATTTGCTATCCACTCAACCCTCTTCAGCTCCATTTTCCTGTCCACATAACCCAAACTTCAGAAACAATTGGTATCTCCTCCACAGAATGTTCCATTCATTGACGGCAAATCTGAAATTCATCTAATTCTCAACTCCCGTCAGGTTTTCGTTACACCACTTGTGAATGTCCAATTAAGCCAAAGCTGGTTTTCAGTGGCCTGTTCTTACTACGAGACGTGCTGTTCATTTGGCTATCCATTCCACCCTGTTCAGCTCTACATTTTCGTGTCCACAAAACCCAGCCTTCAGAAATCATTGGAATCACCACTAGAGAATGTTCCATTCATTCACTGCGAATCTGGAATTCATCTGAATCTCCACTCCCGGCAGGTTTTCATTGCACCACTGCTGAATGTTCAAGTAACGCAATGATGGTTTTCAGCGGTCTATTCACACTCGAACCCGTGCTGTTCACGGTCTAGCGACTCAACACTGGTGAGTTCTTCTTTTTCCAGTTCAGACAATACAAACCTCAGAAACCATTGCAATCTACACTACAGAATGTTTCATTCATTCAGGCGAATCTTGAATTCATCTTGTTCTCCACTCCCAGCAGGTTTTCGTTTCACCACTGGTGAATGTCCAAGCAACCCAAGGCTGGTTTCAGCTGCGTGTTAACACTCGCAGCCGTGCTGTTCAATTGGCTATCCAGTGAACGCTGGTTAGCTCTTGATTTTCCTTCCACACACCGAGCCTTCAGAAATCATTCTTATCTCCACTTCAGAGTGTTCCATTCGTTCCCTGCGAATCTGGAATTCCTCTGACTCTCCACACCAGGCAGATTTTCCTAACAACACTGGTGAATGACCAGGTAATCCAATGCTGGTTTTCAGCGGCTGTTCACACTCACAGCCTTGCTGTTCAATTGGCAATCCAGTCAAACCTAGTCAGCTCTTCATTTTCCTGTCCACACAACCCAGCGTTCAGAAATCATTGGAATCTCTACTACAGAAATTTCCATTCATTCACTGTGAATCTGGAAATACTCTGAATCTGCATTCCAGGAAGGCTTTCGTTACACCACTGATGAATGTCCAAGTAATGCAATGCTGCTTCTTAGTGGTCTGTTCACACTCGAAACCGTGCTGTTCATTGGCTATCCACTCAATATCGGTCAGCTCTTCAATATCCTGTCCAGACTATCCAGATTCCTAAATGTTGGCAATCACCACTACAGAATGTTCCATTCAATCACGCGAATCTGGAATTCATCAGAGTCTCCACTCCTGGAAGGTTTTCGTGACACCACTGGTAAATGTCCAGGGAAGACAATGCTGGTTTTAAGCCGCCTGCTAACACACTCAGCCGTGCTGTTCAATTTGCTATCCACCCAACCCTATTCAGCTCTACATTTTCCTGTCCTCATAACCCAACCTTCAGAAATAATTGGTATCTCCTCCACAGAATGTTCCGTTCATTCACTGCGAATCTTAAATTCATCTGACTCTCAACTCCCGGCGGGTTATCGTTACACCACTTGTGAATGTCCAAGTAAGCCAATGCTGGTTTTCAGTGGCCTGTTCATACTAAGAGACGTGCTGTTCATTTGGCTATCCACTCCACCCTGTTCAGCTCTACATTCTCGTGTCCACAAAACCCAGCCTTCAGAAATCATTGGAATCACCACTAGAGAATGTTCCATTCATTCACTGCGAATCTGGAATTCATCTGAACCTCCACTCCTGGCAGGTTTTCGTTACGCCACTGGTGAATGTCCAAGTAACTCAATACTGGTTTTCAGAGGCATGTTCAACTCGCAGAAGTGCTGTTCAATGGGCTATCCACTCAATATTGGTCAGCTCTTCATTTTCCTCTCCACACAAACCAGCCTTCAGAAATCATTGGGCTCTCCACTACAGACTGTTCCATTCATTCACTGCGATTCTGCAATTCATCTGACTCTCCGCTCCAGGCAGGTTTTCATTACAGCACTGGTGAATGACCAAGTAATCCAATGCTGGTTTTCAGCCGCCTTTTCACACTCGCAGTGTGCTGTTCAATTGTCTATCCACTCAAACCTGGTCAGCCTTTCATTTTCTTTTCCACAATATCAGACTTCAGAAATCATTGGAATCGCCAGTACAGAATGTTCCATTCATTCACTGCCAATCTGGAATTCATCTGAATCTGCACTCCAGGTAGGCTTTCATTACACCACTTATGAATGTCCAAGTAACACAATGCTGGTTTTCAGCGGTCTGTTCACACTCTAAGCCCTGCTTTTTACTGGGTATCCACACAACTGTGGTCAGCTCTTCATTTTCATGTCCAAACAATCCAGACTTGAGAAATCATTGCAATCTCCAGTACAGAATGTTCCATTCATTCACTGCGAATCTGGAATTCAACTGAATCTCCACTACCTGCAGATTTATCTTACACCACTTGTGAATGTCCAAGTAAAACAATGCTGGTTTTCAGAGGCCTGTTCATGTTCGCAGTCGTGCTGTTCAATTGGCTATCCACTCAACCTGTTTTGCTCCTCATTTTCCTGTGCACACAACCCAGCCTTCAGAAATCATTGTAATCTCCACTACAGGATGTTCCATTCATTCACTGGGAATCTGGAATTCATCTGAATCTGCACTCCACGCAGGCTTTCGTTACACCACTGCTGAAAGTCGAAGTAATGCAATACTGGTTTTCAGTGGTCTGTTCACATTCGAAGCCGAGGCTTTTTACAGGCTATCCACTCAACACTGGTCAGCTCTTCATTTTCGTGTCCCCACAATCCAGATTTCAGAAATCATTGCAATCTCCACTACAGAATGTTCCATTCATTCACTGCGAGTCTGGAGTTTATCTGATTCTCCACTCCCGCCTGGTTAACATTACACCACTTGTGAATGTCCAAGTAAGCCAATGCTGGTTTTCAGAGGCCTGTTCATACTCGCAGCCGTGCTGTTTAATTGACAATTCACTCCACCCTGTTCAGCTCTTCATTGTCCCACCACACTACCAGCCTTCAGAAATCTTTGTTATCTCCACTACAGAATGTTCCATTCATTCACTGCGAATCTGGAATTCATCTGACTCTCAACTCCACGCAGGTTTTCATTACACCACTGTTGAATGTCCAAGTAACCCAATGCTGGTTTTCAGCGGCCTGTTCATATTCGCAGCCCTGCTGTTTACTTGGCTATCGATTCAAGCCTGGTCAGCTCTTCATTTTCCTGTCCACACAACACAGGCTTCAGAAATCATTGGAATCTCCTCTACAGAATGTTCCATTCATTCACTGCGAATGTGGAATTCAACTGACTCTCCACTCCATGCAGGTTTTCCTTACACCACTGATGAATGTCCAAGTAACCCAATGCTGGTTTTCAGCTGCATGTTCACACTCGCAGCCATGCTATACAATTGGCTTTCCACTAAATCCTGATTAGTTCTTGATTTTCCTTCCACACGACCCAGCCTTCAGAAATCGTTGGAATCTCCACTAGAGAATGTTCCATTCATTCACTGCGAATCTGGAATTCCTCTGAACCTCCACTCCCGGCAGGTTTTCGTTACACCACTGTTGAATGTCCAAGTAACCCAATGTTTTAAGTGTTTTCTTCACAAGCGCAGTGGTGCTGTTCAATTGGCTATCCACTCAACCCTGGCCAGCTCTACATTTTCCTGTCCACACCACAGAGACTGGAGAAATCATTGTTATCTCCACTACAGAATGTTCCATTCATTCACAGCGAATCTGGAATTCATCTGAATCTCCACTCCCGGCAGGTTTTCGTGACACCACTGGTAAATATCCAAGTAAGCCAATGCTGGTTTTAAGTGGCCTGCTCATACTCTCAGCCGTGCTGTTCAATTTGCTATCCACTCAACCCTCTTCAGCTCCATTTTCCTGTCCACATAACCCAAACTTCAGAAACAATTGGTATCTCCTCCACAGAATGTTCCATTCATTGACGGCAAATCTGAAATTCATCTAATTCTCAACTCCCGTCAGGTTTTCGTTACACCACTTGTGAATGTCCAATTAAGCCAAAGCTGGTTTTCAGTGGCCTGTTCTTACTACGAGACGTGCTGTTCATTTGGCTATCCATTCCACCCTGTTCAGCTCTACATTTTCGTGTCCACAAAACCCAGCCTTCAGAAATCATTGGAATCACCACTAGAGAATGTTCCATTCATTCACTGCGAATCTGGAATTCATCTGAATCTCCACTCCCGGCAGGTTTTCATTGCACCACTGCTGAATGTTCAAGTAACGCAATGATGGTTTTCAGCGGTCTATTCACACTCGAACCCGTGCTGTTCACGGTCTAGCGACTCAACACTGGTGAGTTCTTCTTTTTCCAGTTCAGACAATACAAACCTCAGAAACCATTGCAATCTACACTACAGAATGTTTCATTCATTCAGGCGAATCTTGAATTCATCTTGTTCTCCACTCCCAGCAGGTTTTCGTTTCACCACTGGTGAATGTCCAAGCAACCCAAGGCTGGTTTCAGCTGCGTGTTAACACTCGCAGCCGTGCTGTTCAATTGGCTATCCAGTGAACGCTGGTTAGCTCTTGATTTTCCTTCCACACACCGAGCCTTCAGAAATCATTCTTATCTCCACTTCAGAGTGTTCCATTCGTTCCCTGCGAATCTGGAATTCCTCTGACTCTCCACACCAGGCAGATTTTCCTAACAACACTGGTGAATGACCAGGTAATCCAATGCTGGTTTTCAGCGGCTGTTCACACTCACAGCCTTGCTGTTCAATTGGCAATCCAGTCAAACCTAGTCAGCTCTTCATTTTCCTGTCCACACAACCCAGCGTTCAGAAATCATTGGAATCTCTACTACAGAAATTTCCATTCATTCACTGTGAATCTGGAAATACTCTGAATCTGCATTCCAGGAAGGCTTTCGTTACACCACTGATGAATGTCCAAGTAATGCAATGCTGCTTCTTAGTGGTCTGTTCACACTCGAAACCGTGCTGTTCATTGGCTATCCACTCAATATCGGTCAGCTCTTCAATATCCTGTCCAGACTATCCAGATTCCTAAATGTTGGCAATCACCACTACAGAATGTTCCATTCAATCACGCGAATCTGGAATTCATCAGAGTCTCCACTCCTGGAAGGTTTTCGTGACACCACTGGTAAATGTCCAAGGAAGACAATGCTGGTTTTAAGCCGCCTGCTAACACACTCAGCCGTGCTGTTCAATTTGCTATCCACCCAACCCTATTCAGCTCTACATTTTCCTGTCCTCATAACCCAACCTTCAGAAATAATTGGTATCTCCTCCACAGAATGTTCCGTTCATTCACTGCGAATCTTAAATTCATCTGACTCTCAACTCCCGGCGGGTTATCGTTACACCACTTGTGAATGTCCAAGTAAGCCAATGCTGGTTTTCAGTGGCCTGTTCATACTAAGAGACGTGCTGTTCATTTGGCTATCCACTCCACCCTGTTCAGCTCTACATTCTCGTGTCCACAAAACCCAGCCTTCAGAAATCATTGGAATCACCACTAGAGAATGTTCCATTCATTCACTGCGAATCTGGAATTCATCTGAACCTCCACTCCTGGCAGGTTTTCGTTACGCCACTGGTGAATGTCCAAGTAACTCAATACTGGTTTTCAGAGGCATGTTCAACTCGCAGAAGTGCTGTTCAATGGGCTATCCACTCAATATTGGTCAGCTCTTCATTTTCCTCTCCACACAAACCAGCCTTCAGAAATCATTGGGCTCTCCACTACAGACTGTTCCATTCATTCACTGCGATTCTGCAATTCATCTGACTCTCCGCTCCAGGCAGGTTTTCATTACAGCACTGGTGAATGACCAAGTAATCCAATGCTGGTTTTCAGCCGCCTTTTCACACTCGCAGTGTGCTGTTCAATTGTCTATCCACTCAAACCTGGTCAGCCTTTCATTTTCTTTTCCACAATATCAGACTTCAGAAATCATTGGAATCGCCAGTACAGAATGTTCCATTCATTCACTGCCAATCTGGAATTCATCTGAATCTGCACTCCAGGTGGGCTTTCATTACACCACTTATGAATGTCCAAGTAACACAATGCTGGTTTTCAGCGGTCTGTTCACACTCTAAGCCCTGCTTTTTACTGGGTATCCACACAACTGTGGTCAGCTCTTCATTTTCATGTCCAAACAATCCAGACTTGAGAAATCATTGCAATCTCCAGTACAGAATGTTCCATTCATTCACTGCGAATCTGGAATTCAACTGAATCTCCACTACCTGCAGATTTATCTTACACCACTTGTGAATGTCCAAGTAAAACAATGCTGGTTTTCAGAGGCCTGTTCATGTTCGCAGTCGTGCTGTTCAATTGGCTATCCACTCAACCTGTTTTGCTCCTCATTTTCCTGTGCACACAACCCAGCCTTCAGAAATCATTGTAATCTCCACTACAGGATGTTCCATTCATTCACTGGGAATCTGGAATTCATCTGAATCTGCACTCCACGCAGGCTTTCGTTACACCACTGCTGAAAGTCGAAGTAATGCAATACTGGTTTTCAGTGGTCTGTTCACATTCGAAGCCGAGGCTTTTTACAGTAAAGGCTATCCACTCAACACTGGTCAGCTCTTCATTTTCGTGTCCCCACAATCCAGATTTCAGAAATCATTGCAATCTCCACTACAGAATGTTCCATTCATTCACTGCGAGTCTGGAGTTTATCTGATTCTCCACTCCCGCCTGGTTAACATTACACCACTTGTGAATGTCCAAGTAAGCCAATGCTGGTTTTCAGAGGCCTGTTCATACTCGCAGCCGTGCTGTTTAATTGACAATTCACTCCACCCTGTTCAGCTCTTCATTGTCCCACCACACTACCAGCCTTCAGAAATCTTTGTTATCTCCACTACAGAATGTTCCATTCATTCACTGCGAATCTGGAATTCATCTGACTCTCAACTCCACGCAGGTTTTCATTACACCACTGTTGAATGTCCAAGTAACCCAATGCTGGTTTTCAGCGGCCTGTTCATATTCGCAGCCCTGCTGTTTACTTGGCTATCGATTCAAGCCTGGTCAGCTCTTCATTTTCCTGTCCACACAACACAGGCTTCAGAAATCATTGGAATCTCCTCTACAGAATGTTCCATTCATTCACTGCGAATGTGGAATTCAACTGACTCTCCACTCCATGCAGGTTTTCCTTACACCACTGATGAATGTCCAAGTAACCCAATGCTGGTTTTCAGCTGCATGTTCACACTCGCAGCCATGCTATACAATTGGCTTTCCACTAAATCCTGATTAGTTCTTGATTTTCCTTCCACACGACCCAGCCTTCAGAAATCGTTGGAATCTCCACTAGAGAATGTTCCATTCATTCACTGCGAATCTGGAATTCCTCTGAACCTCCACTCCCGGCAGGTTTTCGTTACACCACTGTTGAATGTCCAAGTAACCCAATGTTTTAAGTGTTTTCTTCACAAGCGCAGTGGTGCTGTTCAATTGGCTATCCACTCAACCCTGGCCTGCTCTACATTTTCCTGTCCACACCACAGAGACTGGAGAAATCATTGTTATCTCCACTACAGAATGTTCCATTCATTCACAGCGAATCTGGAATTCATCTGAATCTCCACTCACGGCAGGTTTTCGTGACACCACTGGTAAATATCCAAGTAAGCCAATGCTGGTTTTAAGTGGCCTGCTCATACTCTCAGCCGTGCTGTTCAATTTGCTATCCACTCAACCCTCTTCAGCTCCATTTTCCTGTCCACATAACCCAAACTTCAGAAACAATTGGTATCTCCTCCACAGAATGTTCCATTCATTGACGGCAAATCTGAAATTCATCTAATTCTCAACTCCCGTCAGGTTTTCGTTACACCACTTGTGAATGTCCAATTAAGCCAAAGCTGGTTTTCAGTGGCCTGTTCTTACTACGAGACGTGCTGTTCATTTGGCTATCCATTCCACCCTGTTCAGCTCTACATTTTCGTGTCCACAAGACCCAGCCTTCAGAAATCATTGGAATCACCACTAGAGAATGTTCCATTCATTCACTGCGAATCTGGAATTCATCTGAATCTCCACTCCCGGCAGGTTTTCATTGCACCACTGCTGAATGTTCAAGTAACGCAATGATGGTTTTCAGCGGTCTATTCACACTCGAACCCGTGCTGTTCACGGTCTAGCGACTCAACACTGGTGAGTTCTTCTTTTTCCAGTTCAGACAATACAAACCTCAGAAACCATTGCAATCTACACTACAGAATGTTTCATTCATTCAGGCGAATCTTGAATTCATCTTGTTCTCCACTCCCAGCAGGTTTTCGTTTCACCACTGGTGAATGTCCAAGCAACCCAAGGCTGGTTTCAGCTGCGTGTTAACACTCGCAGCCGTGCTGTTCAATTGGCTATCCAGTGAACGCTGGTTAGCTCTTGATTTTCCTTCCACACACCGAGCCTTCAGAAATCATTCTTATCTCCACTTCAGAGTGTTCCATTCGTTCCCTGCGAATCTGGAATTCCTCTGACTCTCCACACCAGGCAGATTTTCCTAACAACACTGGTGAATGACCAGGTAATCCAATGCTGGTTTTCAGCGGCTGTTCACACTCACAGCCTTGCTGTTCAATTGGCAATCCAGTCAAACCTAGTCAGCTCTTCATTTTCCTGTCCACACAACCCAGCGTTCAGAAATCATTGGAATCTCTACTACAGAAATTTCCATTCATTCACTGTGAATCTGGAAATACTCTGAATCTGCATTCCAGGAAGGCTTTCGTTACACCACTGATGAATGTCCAAGTAATGCAATGCTGCTTCTTAGTGGTCTGTTCACACTCGAAACCGTGCTGTTCATTGGCTATCCACTCAATATCGGTCAGCTCTTCAATATCCTGTCCAGACTATCCAGATTCCTAAATGTTGGCAATCACCACTACAGAATGTTCCATTCAATCACGCGAATCTGGAATTCATCAGAGTCTCCACTCCTGGAAGGTTTTCGTGACACCACTGGTAAATGTCCAAGGAAGACAATGCTGGTTTTAAGCCGCCTGCTAACACACTCAGCCGTGCTGTTCAATTTGCTATCCACCCAACCCTATTCAGCTCTACATTTTCCTGTCCTCATAACCCAACCTTCAGAAATAATTGGTATCTCCTCCACAGAATGTTCCGTTCATTCACTGCGAATCTTAAATTCATCTGACTCTCAACTCCCGGCGGGTTATCGTTACACCACTTGTGAATGTCCAAGTAAGCCAATGCTGGTTTTCAGTGGCCTGTTCATACTAAGAGACGTGCTGTTCATTTGGCTATCCACTCCACCCTGTTCAGCTCTACATTCTCGTGTCCACAAAACCCAGCCTTCAGAAATCATTGGAATCACCACTAGAGAATGTTCCATTCATTCACTGCGAATCTGGAATTCATCTGAACCTCCACTCCTGGCAGGTTTTCGTTACGCCACTGGTGAATGTCCAAGTAACTCAATACTGGTTTTCAGAGGCATGTTCAACTCGCAGAAGTGCTGTTCAATGGGCTATCCACTCAATATTGGTCAGCTCTTCATTTTCCTCTCCACACAAACCAGCCTTCAGAAATCATTGGGCTCTCCACTACAGACTGTTCCATTCATTCACTGCGATTCTGCAATTCATCTGACTCTCCGCTCCAGGCAGGTTTTCATTACAGCACTGGTGAATGACCAAGTAATCCAATGCTGGTTTTCAGCCGCCTTTTCACACTCGCAGTGTGCTGTTCAATTGTCTATCCACTCAAACCTGGTCAGCCTTTCATTTTCTTTTCCACAATATCAGACTTCAGAAATCATTGGAATCGCCAGTACAGAATGTTCCATTCATTCACTGCCAATCTGGAATTCATCTGAATCTGCACTCCAGGTAGGCTTTCATTACACCACTTATGAATGTCCAAGTAACACAATGCTGGTTTTCAGCGGTCTGTTCACACTCTAAGCCCTGCTTTTTACTGGGTATCCACACAACTGTGGTCAGCTCTTCATTTTCATGTCCAAACAATCCAGACTTGAGAAATCATTGCAATCTCCAGTACAGAATGTTCCATTCATTCACTGCGAATCTGGAATTCAACTGAATCTCCACTACCTGCAGATTTATCTTACACCACTTGTGAATGTCCAAGTAAAACAATGCTGGTTTTCAGAGGCCTGTTCATGTTCGCAGTCGTGCTGTTCAATTGGCTATCCACTCAACCTGTTTTGCTCCTCATTTTCCTGTGCACACAACCCAGCCTTCAGAAATCATTGTAATCTCCACTACAGGATGTTCCATTCATTCACTGGGAATCTGGAATTCATCTGAATCTGCACTCCACGCAGGCTTTCGTTACACCACTGCTGAAAGTCGAAGTAATGCAATACTGGTTTTCAGTGGTCTGTTCACATTCGAAGCCGAGGCTTTTTACAGGCTATCCACTCAACACTGGTCAGCTCTTCATTTTCGTGTCCCCACAATCCAGATTTCAGAAATCATTGCAATCTCCACTACAGAATGTTCCATTCATTCACTGCGAGTCTGGAGTTTATCTGATTCTCCACTCCCGCCTGGTTAACATTACACCACTTGTGAATGTCCAAGTAAGCCAATGCTGGTTTTCAGAGGCCTGTTCATACTCGCAGCCGTGCTGTTTAATTGACAATTCACTCCACCCTGTTCAGCTCTTCATTGTCCCACCACACTACCAGCCTTCAGAAATCTTTGTTATCTCCACTACAGAACGTTCCATTCATTCACTGCGAATCTGGAATTCATCTGACTCTCAACTCCACGCAGGTTTTCATTACACCACTGTTGAATGTCCAAGTAACCCAATGCTGGTTTTCAGCGGCCTGTTCATATTCGCAGCCCTGCTGTTTACTTGGCTATCGATTCAAGCCTGGTCAGCTCTTCATTTTCCTGTCCACACAACACAGGCTTCAGAAATCATTGGAATCTCCTCTACAGAATGTTCCATTCATTCACTGCGAATGTGGAATTCAACTGACTCTCCACTCCATGCAGGTTTTCCTTACACCACTGATGAATGTCCAAGTAACCCAATGCTGGTTTTCAGCTGCATGTTCACACTCGCAGCCATGCTATACAATTGGCTTTCCACTAAATCCTGATTAGTTCTTGATTTTCCTTCCACACGACCCAGCCTTCAGAAATCGTTGGAATCTCCACTAGAGAATGTTCCATTCATTCACTGCGAATCTGGAATTCCTCTGAACCTCCACTCCCGGCAGGTTTTCGTTACACCACTGTTGAATGTCCAAGTAACCCAATGTTTTAAGTGTTTTCTTCACAAGCGCAGTGGTGCTGTTCAATTGGCTATCCACTCAACCCTGGCCAGCTCTACATTTTCCTGTCCACACCACAGAGACTGGAGAAATCATTGTTATCTCCACTACAGAATGTTCCATTCATTCACAGCGAATCTGGAATTCATCTGAATCTCCACTCCCGGCAGGTTTTCGTGACACCACTGGTAAATATCCAAGTAAGCCAATGCTGGTTTTAAGTGGCCTGCTCATACTCTCAGCCGTGCTGTTCAATTTGCTATCCACTCAACCCTCTTCAGCTCCATTTTCCTGTCCACATAACCCAAACTTCAGAAACAATTGGTATCTCCTCCACAGAATGTTCCATTCATTGACGGCAAATCTGAAATTCATCTAATTCTCAACTCCCGTCAGGTTTTCGTTACACCACTTGTGAATGTCCAATTAAGCCAAAGCTGGTTTTCAGTGGCCTGTTCTTACTACGAGACGTGCTGTTCATTTGGCTATCCATTCCACCCTGTTCAGCTCTACATTTTCGTGTCCACAAAACCCAGCCTTCAGAAATCATTGGAATCACCACTAGAGAATGTTCCATTCATTCACTGCGAATCTGGAATTCATCTGAATCTCCACTCCCGGCAGGTTTTCATTGCACCACTGCTGAATGTTCAAGTAACGCAATGATGGTTTTCAGCGGTCTATTCACACTCGAACCCGTGCTGTTCACGGTCTAGCGACTCAACACTGGTGAGTTCTTCTTTTTCCAGTTCAGACAATACAAACCTCAGAAACCATTGCAATCTACACTACAGAATGTTTCATTCATTCAGGCGAATCTTGAATTCATCTTGTTCTCCACTCCCAGCAGGTTTTCGTTTCACCACTGGTGAATGTCCAAGCAACCCAAGGCTGGTTTCAGCTGCGTGTTAACACTCGCAGCCGTGCTGTTCAATTGGCTATCCAGTGAACGCTGGTTAGCTCTTGATTTTCCTTCCACACACCGAGCCTTCAGAAATCATTCTTATCTCCACTTCAGAGTGTTCCATTCGTTCCCTGCGAATCTGGAATTCCTCTGACTCTCCACACCAGGCAGATTTTCCTAACAACACTGGTGAATGACCAGGTAATCCAATGCTGGTTTTCAGCGGCTGTTCACACTCACAGCCTTGCTGTTCAATTGGCAATCCAGTCAAACCTAGTCAGCTCTTCATTTTCCTGTCCACACAACCCAGCGTTCAGAAATCATTGGAATCTCTACTACAGAAATTTCCATTCATTCACTGTGAATCTGGAAATACTCTGAATCTGCATTCCAGGAAGGCTTTCGTTACACCACTGATGAATGTCCAAGTAATGCAATGCTGCTTCTTAGTGGTCTGTTCACACTCGAAACCGTGCTGTTCATTGGCTATCCACTCAATATCGGTCAGCTCTTCAATATCCTGTCCAGACTATCCAGATTCCTAAATGTTGGCAATCACCACTACAGAATGTTCCATTCAATCACGCGAATCTGGAATTCATCAGAGTCTCCACTCCTGGAAGGTTTTCGTGACACCACTGGTAAATGTCCAAGGAAGACAATGCTGGTTTTAAGCCGCCTGCTAACACACTCAGCCGTGCTGTTCAATTTGCTATCCACCCAACCCTATTCAGCTCTACATTTTCCTGTCCTCATAACCCAACCTTCAGAAATAATTGGTATCTCCTCCACAGAATGTTCCGTTCATTCACTGCGAATCTTAAATTCATCTGACTCTCAACTCCCGGCGGGTTATCGTTACACCACTTGTGAATGTCCAAGTAAGCCAATGCTGGTTTTCAGTGGCCTGTTCATACTAAGAGACGTGCTGTTCATTTGGCTATCCACTCCACCCTGTTCAGCTCTACATTCTCGTGTCCACAAAACCCAGCCTTCAGAAATCATTGGAATCACCACTAGAGAATGTTCCATTCATTCACTGCGAATCTGGAATTCATCTGAACCTCCACTCCTGGCAGGTTTTCGTTACGCCACTGGTGAATGTCCAAGTAACTCAATACTGGTTTTCAGAGGCATGTTCAACTCGCAGAAGTGCTGTTCAATGGGCTATCCACTCAATATTGGTCAGCTCTTCATTTTCCTCTCCACACAAACCAGCCTTCAGAAATCATTGGGCTCTCCACTACAGACTGTTCCATTCATTCACTGCGATTCTGCAATTCATCTGACTCTCCGCTCCAGGCAGGTTTTCATTACAGCACTGGTGAATGACCAAGTAATCCAATGCTGGTTTTCAGCCGCCTTTTCACACTCGCAGTGTGCTGTTCAATTGTCTATCCACTCAAACCTGGTCAGCCTTTCATTTTCTTTTCCACAATATCAGACTTCAGAAATCATTGGAATCGCCAGTACAGAATGTTCCATTCATTCACTGCCAATCTGGAATTCATCTGAATCTGCACTCCAGGTAGGCTTTCATTACACCACTTATGAATGTCCAAGTAACACAATGCTGGTTTTCAGCGGTCTGTTCACACTCTAAGCCCTGCTTTTTACTGGGTATCCACACAACTGTGGTCAGCTCTTCATTTTCATGTCCAAACAATCCAGACTTGAGAAATCATTGCAATCTCCAGTACAGAATGTTCCATTCATTCACTGCGAATCTGGAATTCAACTGAATCTCCACTACCTGCAGATTTATCTTACACCACTTGTGAATGTCCAAGTAAAACAATGCTGGTTTTCAGAGGCCTGTTCATGTTCGCAGTCGTGCTGTTCAATTGGCTATCCACTCAACCTGTTTTGCTCCTCATTTTCCTGTGCACACAACCCAGCCTTCAGAAATCATTGTAATCTCCACTACAGGATGTTCCATTCATTCACTGGGAATCTGGAATTCATCTGAATCTGCACTCCACGCAGGCTTTCGTTACACCACTGCTGAAAGTCGAAGTAATGCAATACTGGTTTTCAGTGGTCTGTTCACATTCGAAGCCGAGGCTTTTTACAGGCTATCCACTCAACACTGGTCAGCTCTTCATTTTCGTGTCCCCACAATCCAGATTTCAGAAATCATTGCAATCTCCACTACAGAATGTTCCATTCATTCACTGCGAGTCTGGAGTTTATCTGATTCTCCACTCCCGCCTGGTTAACATTACACCACTTGTGAATGTCCAAGTAAGCCAATGCTGGTTTTCAGAGGCCTGTTCATACTCGCAGCCGTGCTGTTTAATTGACAATTCACTCCACCCTGTTCAGCTCTTCATTGTCCCACCACACTACCAGCCTTCAGAAATCTTTGTTATCTCCACTACAGAATGTTCCATTCATTCACTGCGAATCAGGAATTCATCTGACTCTCAACTCCACGCAGGTTTTCATTACACCACTGTTGAATGTCCAAGTAACCCAATGCTGGTTTTCAGCGGCCTGTTCATATTCGCAGCCCTGCTGTTTACTTGGCTATCGATTCAAGCCTGGTCAGCTCTTCATTTTCCTGTCCACACAACACAGGCTTCAGAAATCATTGGAATCTCCTCTACAGAATGTTCCATTCATTCACTGCGAATGTGGAATTCAACTGACTCTCCACTCCATGCAGGTTTTCCTTACACCACTGATGAATGTCCAAGTAACCCAATGCTGGTTTTCAGCTGCATGTTCACACTCGCAGCCATGCTATACAATTGGCTTTCCACTAAATCCTGATTAGTTCTTGATTTTCCTTCCACACGACCCAGCCTTCAGAAATCGTTGGAATCTCCACTAGAGAATGTTCCATTCATTCACTGCGAATCTGGAATTCCTCTGAACCTCCACTCCCGGCAGGTTTTCGTTACACCACTGTTGAATGTCCAAGTAACCCAATGTTTTAAGTGTTTTCTTCACAAGCGCAGTGGTGCTGTTCAATTGGCTATCCACTCAACCCTGGCCAGCTCTACATTTTCCTGTCCACACCACAGAGACTGGAGAAATCATTGTTATCTCCACTACAGAATGTTCCATTCATTCACAGCGAATCTGGAATTCATCTGAATCTCCACTCCCGGCAGGTTTTCGTGACACCACTGGTAAATATCCAAGTAAGCCAATGCTGGTTTTAAGTGGCCTGCTCATACTCTCAGCCGTGCTGTTCAATTTGCTATCCACTCAACCCTCTTCAGCTCCATTTTCCTGTCCACATAACCCAAACTTCAGAAACAATTGGTATCTCCTCCACAGAATGTTCCATTCATTGACGGCAAATCTGAAATTCATCTAATTCTCAACTCCCGTCAGGTTTTCGTTACACCACTTGTGAATGTCCAATTAAGCCAAAGCTGGTTTTCAGTGGCCTGTTCTTACTACGAGACGTGCTGTTCATTTGGCTATCCATTCCACCCTGTTCAGCTCTACATTTTCGTGTCCACAAAACCCAGCCTTCAGAAATCATTGGAATCACCACTAGAGAATGTTCCATTCATTCACTGCGAATCTGGAATTCATCTGAATCTCCACTCCCGGCAGGTTTTCATTGCACCACTGCTGAATGTTCAAGTAACGCAATGATGGTTTTCAGCGGTCTATTCACACTCGCACCCGTGCTGTTCACGGTCTAGCGACTCAACACTGGTGAGTTCTTCTTTTTCCAGTTCAGACAATACAAACCTCAGAAACCATTGCAATCTACACTACAGAATGTTTCATTCATTCAGGCGAATCTTGAATTCATCTTGTTCTCCACTCCCAGCAGGTTTTCGTTTCACCACTGGTGAATGTCCAAGCAACCCAAGGCTGGTTTCAGCTGCGTGTTAACACTCGCAGCCGTGCTGTTCAATTGGCTATCCAGTGAACGCTGGTTAGCTCTTGATTTTCCTTCCACACACCGAGCCTTCAGAAATCATTCTTATCTCCACTTCAGAGTGTTCCATTCGTTCCCTGCGAATCTGGAATTCCTCTGACTCTCCACACCAGGCAGATTTTCCTAACAACACTGGTGAATGACCAGGTAATCCAATGCTGGTTTTCAGCGGCTGTTCACACTCACAGCCTTGCTGTTCAATTGGCAATCCAGTCAAACCTAGTCAGCTCTTCATTTTCCTGTCCACACAACCCAGCGTTCAGAAATCATTGGAATCTCTACTACAGAAATTTCCATTCATTCACTGTGAATCTGGAAATACTCTGAATCTGCATTCCAGGAAGGCTTTCGTTACACCACTGATGAATGTCCAAGTAATGCAATGCTGCTTCTTAGTGGTCTGTTCACACTCGAAACCGTGCTGTTCATTGGCTATCCACTCAATATCGGTCAGCTCTTCAATATCCTGTCCAGACTATCCAGATTCCTAAATGTTGGCAATCACCACTACAGAATGTTCCATTCAATCACGCGAATCTGGAATTCATCAGAGTCTCCACTCCTGGAAGGTTTTCGTGACACCACTGGTAAATGTCCAAGGAAGACAATGCTGGTTTTAAGCCGCCTGCTAACACACTCAGCCGTGCTGTTCAATTTGCTATCCACCCAACCCTATTCAGCTCTACATTTTCCTGTCCTCATAACCCAACCTTCAGAAATAATTGGTATCTCCTCCACAGAATGTTCCGTTCATTCACTGCGAATCTTAAATTCATCTGACTCTCAACTCCCGGCGGGTTATCGTTACACCACTTGTGAATGTCCAAGTAAGCCAATGCTGGTTTTCAGTGGCCTGTTCATACTAAGAGACGTGCTGTTCATTTGGCTATCCACTCCACCCTGTTCAGCTCTACATTCTCGTGTCCACAAAACCCAGCCTTCAGAAATCATTGGAATCACCACTAGAGAATGTTCCATTCATTCACTGCGAATCTGGAATTCATCTGAACCTCCACTCCTGGCAGGTTTTCGTTACGCCACTGGTGAATGTCCAAGTAACTCAATACTGGTTTTCAGAGGCATGTTCAACTCGCAGAAGTGCTGTTCAATGGGCTATCCACTCAATATTGGTCAGCTCTTCATTTTCCTCTCCACACAAACCAGCCTTCAGAAATCATTGGGCTCTCCACTACAGACTGTTCCATTCATTCACTGCGATTCTGCAATTCATCTGACTCTCCGCTCCAGGCAGGTTTTCATTACAGCACTGGTGAATGACCAAGTAATCCAATGCTGGTTTTCAGCCGCCTTTTCACACTCGCAGTGTGCTGTTCAATTGTCTATCCACTCAAACCTGGTCAGCCTTTCATTTTCTTTTCCACAATATCAGACTTCAGAAATCATTGGAATCGCCAGTACAGAATGTTCCATTCATTCACTGCCAATCTGGAATTCATCTGAATCTGCACTCCAGGTAGGCTTTCATTACACCACTTATGAATGTCCAAGTAACACAATGCTGGTTTTCAGCGGTCTGTTCACACTCTAAGCCCTGCTTTTTACTGGGTATCCACACAACTGTGGTCAGCTCTTCATTTTCATGTCCAAACAATCCAGACTTGAGAAATCATTGCAATCTCCAGTACAGAATGTTCCATTCATTCACTGCGAATCTGGAATTCAACTGAATCTCCACTACCTGCAGATTTATCTTACACCACTTGTGAATGTCCAAGTAAAACAATGCTGGTTTTCAGAGGCCTGTTCATGTTCGCAGTCGTGCTGTTCAATTGGCTATCCACTCAACCTGTTTTGCTCCTCATTTTCCTGTGCACACAACCCAGCCTTCAGAAATCATTGTAATCTCCACTACAGGATGTTCCATTCATTCACTGGGAATCTGGAATTCATCTGAATCTGCACTCCACGCAGGCTTTCGTTACACCACTGCTGAAAGTCGAAGTAATGCAATACTGGTTTTCAGTGGTCTGTTCACATTCGAAGCCGAGGCTTTTTACAGGCTATCCACTCAACACTGGTCAGCTCTTCATTTTCGTGTCCCCACAATCCAGATTTCAGAAATCATTGCAATCTCCACTACAGAATGTTCCATTCATTCACTGCGAGTCTGGAGTTTATCTGATTCTCCACTCCCGCCTGGTTAACATTACACCACTTGTGAATGTCCAAGTAAGCCAATGCTGGTTTTCAGAGGCCTGTTCATACTCGCAGCCGTGCTGTTTAATTGACAATTCACTCCACCCTGTTCAGCTCTTCATTGTCCCACCACACTACCAGCCTTCAGAAATCTTTGTTATCTCCACTACAGAACGTTCCATTCATTCACTGCGAATCTGGAATTCATCTGACTCTCAACTCCACGCAGGTTTTCATTACACCACTGTTGAATGTCCAAGTAACCCAATGCTGGTTTTCAGCGGCCTGTTCATATTCGCAGCCCTGCTGTTTACTTGGCTATCGATTCAAGCCTGGTCAGCTCTTCATTTTCCTGTCCACACAACACAGGCTTCAGAAATCATTGGAATCTCCTCTACAGAATGTTCCATTCATTCACTGCGAATGTGGAATTCAACTGACTCTCCACTCCATGCAGGTTTTCCTTACACCACTGATGAATGTCCAAGTAACCCAATGCTGGTTTTCAGCTGCATGTTCACACTCGCAGCCATGCTATACAATTGGCTTTCCACTAAATCCTGATTAGTTCTTGATTTTCCTTCCACACGACCCAGCCTTCAGAAATCGTTGGAATCTCCACTAGAGAATGTTCCATTCATTCACTGCGAATCTGGAATTCCTCTGAACCTCCACTCCCGGCAGGTTTTCGTTACACCACTGTTGAATGTCCAAGTAACCCAATGTTTTAAGTGTTTTCTTCACAAGCGCAGTGGTGCTGTTCAATTGGCTATCCACTCAACCCTGGCCAGCTCTACATTTTCCTGTCCACACCACAGAGACTGGAGAAATCATTGTTATCTCCACTACAGAATGTTCCATTCATTCACAGCGAATCTGGAATTCATCTGAATCTCCACTCCCGGCAGGTTTTCGTGACACCACTGGTAAATATCCAAGTAAGCCAATGCTGGTTTTAAGTGGCCTGCTCATACTCTCAGCCGTGCTGTTCAATTTGCTATCCACTCAACCCTCTTCAGCTCCATTTTCCTGTCCACATAACCCAAACTTCAGAAACAATTGGTATCTCCTCCACAGAATGTTCCATTCATTGACGGCAAATCTGAAATTCATCTAATTCTCAACTCCCGTCAGGTTTTCGTTACACCACTTGTGAATGTCCAATTAAGCCAAAGCTGGTTTTCAGTGGCCTGTTCTTACTACGAGACGTGCTGTTCATTTGGCTATCCATTCCACCCTGTTCAGCTCTACATTTTCGTGTCCACAAAACCCAGCCTTCAGAAATCATTGGAATCACCACTAGAGAATGTTCCATTCATTCACTGCGAATCTGGAATTCATCTGAATCTCCACTCCCGGCAGGTTTTCATTGCACCACTGCTGAATGTTCAAGTAACGCAATGATGGTTTTCAGCGGTCTATTCACACTCGAACCCGTGCTGTTCACGGTCTAGCGACTCAACACTGGTGAGTTCTTCTTTTTCCAGTTCAGACAATACAAACCTCAGAAACCATTGCAATCTACACTACAGAATGTTTCATTCATTCAGGCGAATCTTGAATTCATCTTGTTCTCCACTCCCAGCAGGTTTTCGTTTCACCACTGGTGAATGTCCAAGCAACCCAAGGCTGGTTTCAGCTGCGTGTTAACACTCGCAGCCGTGCTGTTCAATTGGCTATCCAGTGAACGCTGGTTAGCTCTTGATTTTCCTTCCACACACCGAGCCTTCAGAAATCATTCTTATCTCCACTTCAGAGTGTTCCATTCGTTCCCTGCGAATCTGGAATTCCTCTGACTCTCCACACCAGGCAGATTTTCCTAACAACACTGGTGAATGACCAGGTAATCCAATGCTGGTTTTCAGCGGCTGTTCACACTCACAGCCTTGCTGTTCAATTGGCAATCCAGTCAAACCTAGTCAGCTCTTCATTTTCCTGTCCACACAACCCAGCGTTCAGAAATCATTGGAATCTCTACTACAGAAATTTCCATTCATTCACTGTGAATCTGGAAATACTCTGAATCTGCATTCCAGGAAGGCTTTCGTTACACCACTGATGAATGTCCAAGTAATGCAATGCTGCTTCTTAGTGGTCTGTTCACACTCGAAACCGTGCTGTTCATTGGCTATCCACTCAATATCGGTCAGCTCTTCAATATCCTGTCCAGACTATCCAGATTCCTAAATGTTGGCAATCACCACTACAGAATGTTCCATTCAATCACGCGAATCTGGAATTCATCAGAGTCTCCACTCCTGGAAGGTTTTCGTGACACCACTGGTAAATGTCCAAGGAAGACAATGCTGGTTTTAAGCCGCCTGCTAACACACTCAGCCGTGCTGTTCAATTTGCTATCCACCCAACCCTATTCAGCTCTACATTTTCCTGTCCTCATAACCCAACCTTCAGAAATAATTGGTATCTCCTCCACAGAATGTTCCGTTCATTCACTGCGAATCTTAAATTCATCTGACTCTCAACTCCCGGCGGGTTATCGTTACACCACTTGTGAATGTCCAAGTAAGCCAATGCTGGTTTTCAGTGGCCTGTTCATACTAAGAGACGTGCTGTTCATTTGGCTATCCACTCCACCCTGTTCAGCTCTACATTCTCGTGTCCACAAAACCCAGCCTTCAGAAATCATTGGAATCACCACTAGAGAATGTTCCATTCATTCACTGCGAATCTGGAATTCATCTGAACCTCCACTCCTGGCAGGTTTTCGTTACGCCACTGGTGAATGTCCAAGTAACTCAATACTGGTTTTCAGAGGCATGTTCAACTCGCAGAAGTGCTGTTCAATGGGCTATCCACTCAATATTGGTCAGCTCTTCATTTTCCTCTCCACACAAACCAGCCTTCAGAAATCATTGGGCTCTCCACTACAGACTGTTCCATTCATTCACTGCGATTCTGCAATTCATCTGACTCTCCGCTCCAGGCAGGTTTTCATTACAGCACTGGTGAATGACCAAGTAATCCAATGCTGGTTTTCAGCCGCCTTTTCACACTCGCAGTGTGCTGTTCAATTGTCTATCCACTCAAACCTGGTCAGCCTTTCATTTTCTTTTCCACAATATCAGACTTCAGAAATCATTGGAATCGCCAGTACAGAATGTTCCATTCATTCACTGCCAATCTGGAATTCATCTGAATCTGCACTCCAGGTAGGCTTTCATTACACCACTTATGAATGTCCAAGTAACACAATGCTGGTTTTCAGCGGTCTGTTCACACTCTAAGCCCTGCTTTTTACTGGGTATCCACACAACTGTGGTCAGCTCTTCATTTTCATGTCCAAACAATCCAGACTTGAGAAATCATTGCAATCTCCAGTACAGAATGTTCCATTCATTCACTGCGAATCTGGAATTCAACTGAATCTCCACTACCTGCAGATTTATCTTACACCACTTGTGAATGTCCAAGTAAAACAATGCTGGTTTTCAGAGGCCTGTTCATGTTCGCAGTCGTGCTGTTCAATTGGCTATCCACTCAACCTGTTTTGCTCCTCATTTTCCTGTGCACACAACCCAGCCTTCAGAAATCATTGTAATCTCCACTACAGGATGTTCCATTCATTCACTGGGAATCTGGAATTCATCTGAATCTGCACTCCACGCAGGCTTTCGTTACACCACTGCTGAAAGTCGAAGTAATGCAATACTGGTTTTCAGTGGTCTGTTCACATTCGAAGCCGAGGCTTTTTACAGGCTATCCACTCAACACTGGTCAGCTCTTCATTTTCGTGTCCCCACAATCCAGATTTCAGAAATCATTGCAATCTCCACTACAGAATGTTCCATTCATTCACTGCGAGTCTGGAGTTTATCTGATTCTCCACTCCCGCCTGGTTAACATTACACCACTTGTGAATGTCCAAGTAAGCCAATGCTGGTTTTCAGAGGCCTGTTCATACTCGCAGCCGTGCTGTTTAATTGACAATTCACTCCACCCTGTTCAGCTCTTCATTGTCCCACCACACTACCAGCCTTCAGAAATCTTTGTTATCTCCACTACAGAATGTTCCATTCATTCACTGCGAATCAGGAATTCATCTGACTCTCAACTCCACGCAGGTTTTCATTACACCACTGTTGAATGTCCAAGTAACCCAATGCTGGTTTTCAGCGGCCTGTTCATATTCGCAGCCCTGCTGTTTACTTGGCTATCGATTCAAGCCTGGTCAGCTCTTCATTTTCCTGTCCACACAACACAGGCTTCAGAAATCATTGGAATCTCCTCTACAGAATGTTCCATTCATTCACTGCGAATGTGGAATTCAACTGACTCTCCACTCCATGCAGGTTTTCCTTACACCACTGATGAATGTCCAAGTAACCCAATGCTGGTTTTCAGCTGCATGTTCACACTCGCAGCCATGCTATACAATTGGCTTTCCACTAAATCCTGATTAGTTCTTGATTTTCCTTCCACACGACCCAGCCTTCAGAAATCGTTGGAATCTCCACTAGAGAATGTTCCATTCATTCACTGCGAATCTGGAATTCCTCTGAACCTCCACTCCCGGCAGGTTTTCGTTACACCACTGTTGAATGTCCAAGTAACCCAATGTTTTAAGTGTTTTCTTCACAAGCGCAGTGGTGCTGTTCAATTGGCTATCCACTCAACCCTGGCCAGCTCTACATTTTCCTGTCCACACCACAGAGACTGGAGAAATCATTGTTATCTCCACTACAGAATGTTCCATTCATTCACAGCGAATCTGGAATTCATCTGAATCTCCACTCCCGGCAGGTTTTCGTGACACCACTGGTAAATATCCAAGTAAGCCAATGCTGGTTTTAAGTGGCCTGCTCATACTCTCAGCCGTGCTGTTCAATTTGCTATCCACTCAACCCTCTTCAGCTCCATTTTCCTGTCCACATAACCCAAACTTCAGAAACAATTGGTATCTCCTCCACAGAATGTTCCATTCATTGACGGCAAATCTGAAATTCATCTAATTCTCAACTCCCGTCAGGTTTTCGTTACACCACTTGTGAATGTCCAATTAAGCCAAAGCTGGTTTTCAGTGGCCTGTTCTTACTACGAGACGTGCTGTTCATTTGGCTATCCATTCCACCCTGTTCAGCTCTACATTTTCGTGTCCACAAAACCCAGCCTTCAGAAATCATTGGAATCACCACTAGAGAATGTTCCATTCATTCACTGCGAATCTGGAATTCATCTGAATCTCCACTCCCGGCAGGTTTTCATTGCACCACTGCTGAATGTTCAAGTAACGCAATGATGGTTTTCAGCGGTCTATTCACACTCGCACCCGTGCTGTTCACGGTCTAGCGACTCAACACTGGTGAGTTCTTCTTTTTCCAGTTCAGACAATACAAACCTCAGAAACCATTGCAATCTACACTACAGAATGTTTCATTCATTCAGGCGAATCTTGAATTCATCTTGTTCTCCACTCCCAGCAGGTTTTCGTTTCACCACTGGTGAATGTCCAAGCAACCCAAGGCTGGTTTCAGCTGCGTGTTAACACTCGCAGCCGTGCTGTTCAATTGGCTATCCAGTGAACGCTGGTTAGCTCTTGATTTTCCTTCCACACACCGAGCCTTCAGAAATCATTCTTATCTCCACTTCAGAGTGTTCCATTCGTTCCCTGCGAATCTGGAATTCCTCTGACTCTCCACACCAGGCAGATTTTCCTAACAACACTGGTGAATGACCAGGTAATCCAATGCTGGTTTTCAGCGGCTGTTCACACTCACAGCCTTGCTGTTCAATTGGCAATCCAGTCAAACCTAGTCAGCTCTTCATTTTCCTGTCCACACAACCCAGCGTTCAGAAATCATTGGAATCTCTACTACAGAAATTTCCATTCATTCACTGTGAATCTGGAAATACTCTGAATCTGCATTCCAGGAAGGCTTTCGTTACACCACTGATGAATGTCCAAGTAATGCAATGCTGCTTCTTAGTGGTCTGTTCACACTCGAAACCGTGCTGTTCATTGGCTATCCACTCAATATCGGTCAGCTCTTCAATATCCTGTCCAGACTATCCAGATTCCTAAATGTTGGCAATCACCACTACAGAATGTTCCATTCAATCACGCGAATCTGGAATTCATCAGAGTCTCCACTCCTGGAAGGTTTTCGTGACACCACTGGTAAATGTCCAAGGAAGACAATGCTGGTTTTAAGCCGCCTGCTAACACACTCAGCCGTGCTGTTCAATTTGCTATCCACCCAACCCTATTCAGCTCTACATTTTCCTGTCCTCATAACCCAACCTTCAGAAATAATTGGTATCTCCTCCACAGAATGTTCCGTTCATTCACTGCGAATCTTAAATTCATCTGACTCTCAACTCCCGGCGGGTTATCGTTACACCACTTGTGAATGTCCAAGTAAGCCAATGCTGGTTTTCAGTGGCCTGTTCATACTAAGAGACGTGCTGTTCATTTGGCTATCCACTCCACCCTGTTCAGCTCTACATTCTCGTGTCCACAAAACCCAGCCTTCAGAAATCATTGGAATCACCACTAGAGAATGTTCCATTCATTCACTGCGAATCTGGAATTCATCTGAACCTCCACTCCTGGCAGGTTTTCGTTACGCCACTGGTGAATGTCCAAGTAACTCAATACTGGTTTTCAGAGGCATGTTCAACTCGCAGAAGTGCTGTTCAATGGGCTATCCACTCAATATTGGTCAGCTCTTCATTTTCCTCTCCACACAAACCAGCCTTCAGAAATCATTGGGCTCTCCACTACAGACTGTTCCATTCATTCACTGCGATTCTGCAATTCATCTGACTCTCCGCTCCAGGCAGGTTTTCATTACAGCACTGGTGAATGACCAAGTAATCCAATGCTGGTTTTCAGCCGCCTTTTCACACTCGCAGTGTGCTGTTCAATTGTCTATCCACTCAAACCTGGTCAGCCTTTCATTTTCTTTTCCACAATATCAGACTTCAGAAATCATTGGAATCGCCAGTACAGAATGTTCCATTCATTCACTGCCAATCTGGAATTCATCTGAATCTGCACTCCAGGTAGGCTTTCATTACACCACTTATGAATGTCCAAGTAACACAATGCTGGTTTTCAGCGGTCTGTTCACACTCTAAGCCCTGCTTTTTACTGGGTATCCACACAACTGTGGTCAGCTCTTCATTTTCATGTCCAAACAATCCAGACTTGAGAAATCATTGCAATCTCCAGTACAGAATGTTCCATTCATTCACTGCGAATCTGGAATTCAACTGAATCTCCACTACCTGCAGATTTATCTTACACCACTTGTGAATGTCCAAGTAAAACAATGCTGGTTTTCAGAGGCCTGTTCATGTTCGCAGTCGTGCTGTTCAATTGGCTATCCACTCAACCTGTTTTGCTCCTCATTTTCCTGTGCACACAACCCAGCCTTCAGAAATCATTGTAATCTCCACTACAGGATGTTCCATTCATTCACTGGGAATCTGGAATTCATCTGAATCTGCACTCCACGCAGGCTTTCGTTACACCACTGCTGAAAGTCGAAGTAATGCAATACTGGTTTTCAGTGGTCTGTTCACATTCGAAGCCGAGGCTTTTTACAGTAAAGGCTATCCACTCAACACTGGTCAGCTCTTCATTTTCGTGTCCCCACAATCCAGATTTCAGAAATCATTGCAATCTCCACTACAGAATGTTCCATTCATTCACTGCGAGTCTGGAGTTTATCTGATTCTCCACTCCCGCCTGGTTAACATTACACCACTTGTGAATGTCCAAGTAAGCCAATGCTGGTTTTCAGAGGCCTGTTCATACTCGCAGCCGTGCTGTTTAATTGACAATTCACTCCACCCTGTTCAGCTCTTCATTGTCCCACCACACTACCAGCCTTCAGAAATCTTTGTTATCTCCACTACAGAACGTTCCATTCATTCACTGCGAATCTGGAATTCATCTGACTCTCAACTCCACGCAGGTTTTCATTACACCACTGTTGAATGTCCAAGTAACCCAATGCTGGTTTTCAGCGGCCTGTTCATATTCGCAGCCCTGCTGTTTACTTGGCTATCGATTCAAGCCTGGTCAGCTCTTCATTTTCCTGTCCACACAACACAGGCTTCAGAAATCATTGGAATCTCCTCTACAGAATGTTCCATTCATTCACTGCGAATGTGGAATTCAACTGACTCTCCACTCCATGCAGGTTTTCCTTACACCACTGATGAATGTCCAAGTAACCCAATGCTGGTTTTCAGCTGCATGTTCACACTCGCAGCCATGCTATACAATTGGCTTTCCACTAAATCCTGATTAGTTCTTGATTTTCCTTCCACACGACCCAGCCTTCAGAAATCGTTGGAATCTCCACTAGAGAATGTTCCATTCATTCACTGCGAATCTGGAATTCCTCTGAACCTCCACTCCCGGCAGGTTTTCGTTACACCACTGTTGAATGTCCAAGTAACCCAATGTTTTAAGTGTTTTCTTCACAAGCGCAGTGGTGCTGTTCAATTGGCTATCCACTCAACCCTGGCCAGCTCTACATTTTCCTGTCCACACCACAGAGACTGGAGAAATCATTGTTATCTCCACTACAGAATGTTCCATTCATTCACAGCGAATCTGGAATTCATCTGAATCTCCACTCCCGGCAGGTTTTCGTGACACCACTGGTAAATATCCAAGTAAGCCAATGCTGGTTTTAAGTGGCCTGCTCATACTCTCAGCCGTGCTGTTCAATTTGCTATCCACTCAACCCTCTTCAGCTCCATTTTCCTGTCCACATAACCCAAACTTCAGAAACAATTGGTATCTCCTCCACAGAATGTTCCATTCATTGACGGCAAATCTGAAATTCATCTAATTCTCAACTCCCGTCAGGTTTTCGTTACACCACTTGTGAATGTCCAATTAAGCCAAAGCTGGTTTTCAGTGGCCTGTTCTTACTACGAGACGTGCTGTTCATTTGGCTATCCATTCCACCCTGTTCAGCTCTACATTTTCGTGTCCACAAAACCCAGCCTTCAGAAATCATTGGAATCACCACTAGAGAATGTTCCATTCATTCACTGCGAATCTGGAATTCATCTGAATCTCCACTCCCGGCAGGTTTTCATTGCACCACTGCTGAATGTTCAAGTAACGCAATGATGGTTTTCAGCGGTCTATTCACACTCGAACCCGTGCTGTTCACGGTCTAGCGACTCAACACTGGTGAGTTCTTCTTTTTCCAGTTCAGACAATACAAACCTCAGAAACCATTGCAATCTACACTACAGAATGTTTCATTCATTCAGGCGAATCTTGTATTCATCTTGTTCTCCACTCCCAGCAGGTTTTCGTTTCACCACTGGTGAATGTCCAAGCAACCCAAGGCTGGTTTCAGCTGCGTGTTAACACTCGCAGCCGTGCTGTTCAATTGGCTATCCAGTGAACGCTGGTTAGCTCTTGATTTTCCTTCCACACACCGAGCCTTCAGAAATCATTCTTATCTCCACTTCAGAATGTTCCATTCGTTCCCTGCGAATCTGGAATTCCTCTGACTCTCCACACCAGGCAGATTTTCCTAACAACACTGGTGAATGACCAGGTAATCCAATGCTGGTTTTCAGCGGCTGTTCACACTCACAGCCTTGCTGTTCAATTGGCAATCCAGTCAAACCTAGTCAGCTCTTCATTTTCCTGTCCACACAACACAGCGTTCAGAAATCATTGGAATCTCTACTACAGAAATTTCCATTCATTCACTGTGAATCTGGAAATAATCTGAATCTGCATTCCAGGAAGGCTTTCGTTACACCACTGATGAATGTCCAAGTAATGCAATGCTGCTTCTTAGTGGTCTGTTCACACTCGAAACCGTGCTGTTCATTGGCTATCCACTCAATATCGGTCAGCTCTTCAATATCCTGTCCAGACTATCCAGATTCCTAAATGTTGGCAATCACCACTACAGAATGTTCCATTCAATCACGCGAATCTGGAATTCATCAGAGTCTCCACACCTGGAAGGTTTTCGTGACACCACTGGTAAATGTCCAAGGAAGACAATGCTGGTTTTAAGCCGCCTGCTAACACACTCAGCCGTGCTGTTCAATTTGCTATCCACCCAACCCTATTCAGCTCTACATTTTCCTGTCCTCATAACCCAACCTTCAGAAATAATTGGTATCTCCTCCACAGAATGTTCCGTTCATTCACTGCGAATCTTAAATTCATCTGACTCTCAACTCCCGGCGGGTTATCGTTACACCACTTGTGAATGTCCAAGTAAGCCAATGCTGGTTTTCAGTGGCCTGTTCATACTAAGAGACGTGCTGTTCATTTGGCTATCCACTCCACCCTGTTCAGCTCTACATTCTCGTGTCCACAAAACCCAGCCTTCAGAAATCATTGGAATCACCACTAGAGAATGTTCCATTCATTCACTGCGAATCTGGAATTCATCTGAACCTCCACTCCTGGCAGGTTTTCGTTACGCCACTGGTGAATGTCCAAGTAACTCAATACTGGTTTTCAGAGGCATGTTCAACTCGCAGAAGTGCTGTTCAATGGGCTATCCACTCAATATTGGTCAGCTCTTCATTTTCCTCTCCACACAAACCAGCCTTCAGAAATCATTGGGCTCTCCACTACAGACTGTTCCATTCATTCACTGCGATTCTGCAATTCATCTGACTCTCCGCTCCAGGCAGGTTTTCATTACAGCACTGGTGAATGACCAAGTAATCCAATGCTGGTTTTCAGCCGCCTTTTCACACTCGCAGTGTGCTGTTCAATTGTCTATCCACTCAAACCTGGTCAGCCTTTCATTTTCTTTTCCACAATATCAGACTTCAGAAATCATTGGAATCGCCAGTACAGAATGTTCCATTCATTCACTGCCAATCTGGAATTCATCTGAATCTGCACTCCAGGTGGGCTTTCATTACACCACTTATGAATGTCCAAGTAACACAATGCTGGTTTTCAGCGGTCTGTTCACACTCTAAGCCCTGCTTTTTACTGGGTATCCACACAACTGTGGTCAGCTCTTCATTTTCATGTCCAAACAATCCAGACTTGAGAAATCATTGCAATCTCCAGTACAGAATGTTCCATTCATTCACTGCGAATCTGGAATTCAACTGAATCTCCACTACCTGCAGATTTATCTTACACCACTTGTGAATGTCCAAGTAAAACAATGCTGGTTTTCAGAGGCCTGTTCATGTTCGCAGTCGTGCTGTTCAATTGGCTATCCACTCAACCTGTTTTGCTCCTCATTTTCCTGTGCACACAACCCAGCCTTCAGAAATCATTGTAATCTCCACTACAGGATGTTCCATTCATTCACTGGGAATCTGGAATTCATCTGAATCTGCACTCCACGCAGGCTTTCGTTACACCACTGCTGAAAGTCGAAGTAATGCAATACTGGTTTTCAGTGGTCTGTTCACATTCGAAGCCGAGGCTTTTTACAGGCTATCCACTCAACACTGGTCAGCTCTTCATTTTCGTGTCCCCACAATCCAGATTTCAGAAATCATTGCAATCTCCACTACAGAATGTTCCATTCATTCACTGCGAGTCTGGAGTTTATCTGATTCTCCACTCCCGCCTGGTTAACATTACACCACTTGTGAATGTCCAAGTAAGCCAATGCTGGTTTTCAGAGGCCTGTTCATACTCGCAGCCGTGCTGTTTAATTGACAATTCACTCCACCCTGTTCAGCTCTTCATTGTCCCACCACACTACCAGCCTTCAGAAATCTTTGTTATCTCCACTACAGAATGTTCCATTCATTCACTGCGAATCTGGAATTCATCTGACTCTCAACTCCACGCAGGTTTTCATTACACCACTGTTGAATGTCCAAGTAACCCAATGCTGGTTTTCAGCGGCCTGTTCATATTCGCAGCCCTGCTGTTTACTTGGCTATCGATTCAAGCCTGGTCAGCTCTTCATTTTCCTGTCCACACAACACAGGCTTCAGAAATCATTGGAATCTCCTCTACAGAATGTTCCATTCATTCACTGCGAATGTGGAATTCAACTGACTCTCCACTCCATGCAGGTTTTCCTTACACCACTGATGAATGTCCAAGTAACCCAATGCTGGTTTTCAGCTGCATGTTCACACTCGCAGCCATGCTATACAATTGGCTTTCCACTAAATCCTGATTAGTTCTTGATTTTCCTTCCACACGACCCAGCCTTCAGAAATCGTTGGAATCTCCACTAGAGAATGTTCCATTCATTCACTGCGAATCTGGAATTCCTCTGAACCTCCACTCCCGGCAGGTTTTCGTTACACCACTGTTGAATGTCCAAGTAACCCAATGTTTTAAGTGTTTTCTTCACAAGCACAGTGGTGCTGTGGTGCTGTTCAATTGGCTATCCACTCAACCCTGGCCAGCTCTACATTTTCCTGTCCACACCACAGAGACTGGAGAAATCATTGTTATCTCCACTACAGAATGTTCCATTCATTCACAGCGAATCTGGAATTCATCTGAATCTCCACTCCCGGCAGGTTTTCGTGACACCACTGGTAAATATCCAAGTAAGCCAATGCTGGTTTTAAGTGGCCTGCTCATACTCTCATCCGTGCTGTTCAATTTGCTATCCACTCAACCCTCTTCAGCTCCATTTTCCTGTCCACATAACCCAAACTTCAGAAACAATTGGTATCTCCTCCACAGAATGTTCCATTCATTGACGGCAAATCTGAAATTCATCTAATTCTCAACTCCCGTCAGGTTTTCGTTACACCACTTGTGAATGTCCAATTAAGCCAAAGCTGGTTTTCAGTGGCCTGTTCTTACTACGAGACGTGCTGTTCATTTGGCTATCCATTCCACCCTGTTCAGCTCTACATTTTCGTGTCCACAAAACCCAGCCTTCAGAAATCATTGGAATCACCACTAGAGAATGTTCCATTCATTCACTGCGAATCTGGAATTCATCTGAATCTCCACTCCCGGCAGGTTTTCATTGCACCACTGCTGAATGTTCAAGTAACGCAATGATGGTTTTCAGCGGTCTATTCACACTCGCACCCGTGCTGTTCACGGTCTAGCGACTCAACACTGGTGAGTTCTTCTTTTTCCAGTTCAGACAATACAAACCTCAGAAACCATTGCAATCTACACTACAGAATGTTTCATTCATTCAGGCGAATCTTGAATTCATCTTGTTCTCCACTCCCAGCAGGTTTTCGTTTCACCACTGGTGAATGTCCAAGCAACCCAAGGCTGGTTTCAGCTGCGTGTTAACACTCGCAGCCGTGCTGTTCAATTGGCTATCCAGTGAACGCTGGTTAGCTCTTGATTTTCCTTCCACACACCGAGCCTTCAGAAATCATTCTTATCTCCACTTCAGAGTGTTCCATTCGTTCCCTGCGAATCTGGAATTCCTCTGACTCTCCACACCAGGCAGATTTTCCTAACAACACTGGTGAATGACCAGGTAATCCAATGCTGGTTTTCAGCGGCTGTTCACACTCACAGCCTTGCTGTTCAATTGGCAATCCAGTCAAACCTAGTCAGCTCTTCATTTTCCTGTCCACACAACCCAGCGTTCAGAAATCATTGGAATCTCTACTACAGAAATTTCCATTCATTCACTGTGAATCTGGAAATACTCTGAATCTGCATTCCAGGAAGGCTTTCGTTACACCACTGATGAATGTCCAAGTAATGCAATGCTGCTTCTTAGTGGTCTGTTCACACTCGAAACCGTGCTGTTCATTGGCTATCCACTCAATATCGGTCAGCTCTTCAATATCCTGTCCAGACTATCCAGATTCCTAAATGTTGGCAATCACCACTACAGAATGTTCCATTCAATCACGCGAATCTGGAATTCATCAGAGTCTCCACTCCTGGAAGGTTTTCGTGACACCACTGGTAAATGTCCAAGGAAGACAATGCTGGTTTTAAGCCGCCTGCTAACACACTCAGCCGTGCTGTTCAATTTGCTATCCACCCAACCCTATTCAGCTCTACATTTTCCTGTCCTCATAACCCAACCTTCAGAAATAATTGGTATCTCCTCCACAGAATGTTCCGTTCATTCACTGCGAATCTTAAATTCATCTGACTCTCAACTCCCGGCGGGTTATCGTTACACCACTTGTGAATGTCCAAGTAAGCCAATGCTGGTTTTCAGTGGCCTGTTCATACTAAGAGACGTGCTGTTCATTTGGCTATCCACTCCACCCTGTTCAGCTCTACATTCTCGTGTCCACAAAACCCAGCCTTCAGAAATCATTGGAATCACCACTAGAGAATGTTCCATTCATTCACTGCGAATCTGGAATTCATCTGAACCTCCACTCCTGGCAGGTTTTCGTTACGCCACTGGTGAATGTCCAAGTAACTCAATACTGGTTTTCAGAGGCATGTTCAACTCGCAGAAGTGCTGTTCAATGGGCTATCCACTCAATATTGGTCAGCTCTTCATTTTCCTCTCCACACAAACCAGCCTTCAGAAATCATTGGGCTCTCCACTACAGACTGTTCCATTCATTCACTGCGATTCTGCAATTCATCTGACTCTCCGCTCCAGGCAGGTTTTCATTACAGCACTGGTGAATGACCAAGTAATCCAATGCTGGTTTTCAGCCGCCTTTTCACACTCGCAGTGTGCTGTTCAATTGTCTATCCACTCAAACCTGGTCAGCCTTTCATTTTCTTTTCCACAATATCAGACTTCAGAAATCATTGGAATCGCCAGTACAGAATGTTCCATTCATTCACTGCCAATCTGGAATTCATCTGAATCTGCACTCCAGGTAGGCTTTCATTACACCACTTATGAATGTCCAAGTAACACAATGCTGGTTTTCAGCGGTCTGTTCACACTCTAAGCCCTGCTTTTTACTGGGTATCCACACAACTGTGGTCAGCTCTTCATTTTCATGTCCAAACAATCCAGACTTGAGAAATCATTGCAATCTCCAGTACAGAATGTTCCATTCATTCACTGCGAATCTGGAATTCAACTGAATCTCCACTACCTGCAGATTTATCTTACACCACTTGTGAATGTCCAAGTAAAACAATGCTGGTTTTCAGAGGCCTGTTCATGTTCGCAGTCGTGCTGTTCAATTGGCTATCCACTCAACCTGTTTTGCTCCTCATTTTCCTGTGCACACAACCCAGCCTTCAGAAATCATTGTAATCTCCACTACAGGATGTTCCATTCATTCACTGGGAATCTGGAATTCATCTGAATCTGCACTCCACGCAGGCTTTCGTTACACCACTGCTGAAAGTCGAAGTAATGCAATACTGGTTTTCAGTGGTCTGTTCACATTCGAAGCCGAGGCTTTTTACAGTAAAGGCTATCCACTCAACACTGGTCAGCTCTTCATTTTCGTGTCCCCACAATCCAGATTTCAGAAATCATTGCAATCTCCACTACAGAATGTTCCATTCATTCACTGCGAGTCTGGAGTTTATCTGATTCTCCACTCCCGCCTGGTTAACATTACACCACTTGTGAATGTCCAAGTAAGCCAATGCTGGTTTTCAGAGGCCTGTTCATACTCGCAGCCGTGCTGTTTAATTGACAATTCACTCCACCCTGTTCAGCTCTTCATTGTCCCACCACACTACCAGCCTTCAGAAATCTTTGTTATCTCCACTACAGAACGTTCCATTCATTCACTGCGAATCTGGAATTCATCTGACTCTCAACTCCACGCAGGTTTTCATTACACCACTGTTGAATGTCCAAGTAACCCAATGCTGGTTTTCAGCGGCCTGTTCATATTCGCAGCCCTGCTGTTTACTTGGCTATCGATTCAAGCCTGGTCAGCTCTTCATTTTCCTGTCCACACAACACAGGCTTCAGAAATCATTGGAATCTCCTCTACAGAATGTTCCATTCATTCACTGCGAATGTGGAATTCAACTGACTCTCCACTCCATGCAGGTTTTCCTTACACCACTGATGAATGTCCAAGTAACCCAATGCTGGTTTTCAGCTGCATGTTCACACTCGCAGCCATGCTATACAATTGGCTTTCCACTAAATCCTGATTAGTTCTTGATTTTCCTTCCACACGACCCAGCCTTCAGAAATCGTTGGAATCTCCACTAGAGAATGTTCCATTCATTCACTGCGAATCTGGAATTCCTCTGAACCTCCACTCCCGGCAGGTTTTCGTTACACCACTGTTGAATGTCCAAGTAACCCAATGTTTTAAGTGTTTTCTTCACAAGCGCAGTGGTGCTGTTCAATTGGCTATCCACTCAACCCTGGCCAGCTCTACATTTTCCTGTCCACACCACAGAGACTGGAGAAATCATTGTTATCTCCACTACAGAATGTTCCATTCATTCACAGCGAATCTGGAATTCATCTGAATCTCCACTCCCGGCAGGTTTTCGTGACACCACTGGTAAATATCCAAGTAAGCCAATGCTGGTTTTAAGTGGCCTGCTCATACTCTCAGCCGTGCTGTTCAATTTGCTATCCACTCAACCCTCTTCAGCTCCATTTTCCTGTCCACATAACCCAAACTTCAGAAACAATTGGTATCTCCTCCACAGAATGTTCCATTCATTGACGGCAAATCTGAAATTCATCTAATTCTCAACTCCCGTCAGGTTTTCGTTACACCACTTGTGAATGTCCAATTAAGCCAAAGCTGGTTTTCAGTGGCCTGTTCTTACTACGAGACGTGCTGTTCATTTGGCTATCCATTCCACCCTGTTCAGCTCTACATTTTCGTGTCCACAAAACCCAGCCTTCAGAAATCATTGGAATCACCACTAGAGAATGTTCCATTCATTCACTGCGAATCTGGAATTCATCTGAATCTCCACTCCCGGCAGGTTTTCATTGCACCACTGCTGAATGTTCAAGTAACGCAATGATGGTTTTCAGCGGTCTATTCACACTCGAACCCGTGCTGTTCACGGTCTAGCGACTCAACACTGGTGAGTTCTTCTTTTTCCAGTTCAGACAATACAAACCTCAGAAACCATTGCAATCTACACTACAGAATGTTTCATTCATTCAGGCGAATCTTGAATTCATCTTGTTCTCCACTCCCAGCAGGTTTTCGTTTCACCACTGGTGAATGTCCAAGCAACCCAAGGCTGGTTTCAGCTGCGTGTTAACACTCGCAGCCGTGCTGTTCAATTGGCTATCCAGTGAACGCTGGTTAGCTCTTGATTTTCCTTCCACACACCGAGCCTTCAGAAATCATTCTTATCTCCACTTCAGAATGTTCCATTCGTTCCCTGCGAATCTGGAATTCCTCTGACTCTCCACACCAGGCAGATTTTCCTAACAACACTGGTGAATGACCAGGTAATCCAATGCTGGTTTTCAGCGGCTGTTCACACTCACAGCCTTGCTGTTCAATTGGCAATCCAGTCAAACCTAGTCAGCTCTTCATTTTCCTGTCCACACAACCCAGCGTTCAGAAATCATTGGAATCTCTACTACAGAAATTTCCATTCATTCACTGTGAATCTGGAAATAATCTGAATCTGCATTCCAGGAAGGCTTTCGTTACACCACTGATGAATGTCCAAGTAATGCAATGCTGCTTCTTAGTGGTCTGTTCACACTCGAAACCGTGCTGTTCATTGGCTATCCACTCAATATAGGTCAGCTCTTCAATATCCTGTCCAGACTATCCAGATTCCTAAATGTTGGCAATCACCACTACAGAATGTTCCATTCAATCACGCGAATCTGGAATTCATCAGAGTCTCCACACCTGGAAGGTTTTCGTGACACCACTGGTAAATGTCCAAGGAAGACAATGCTGGTTTTAAGCCGCCTGCTAACACACTCAGCCGTGCTGTTCAATTTGCTATCCACCCAACCCTATTCAGCTCTACATTTTCCTGTCCTCATAACCCAACCTTCAGAAATAATTGGTATCTCCTCCACAGAATGTTCCGTTCATTCACTGCGAATCTTAAATTCATCTGACTCTCAACTCCCGGCGGGTTATCGTTACACCACTTGTGAATGTCCAAGTAAGCCAATGCTGGTTTTCAGTGGCCTGTTCATACTAAGAGACGTGCTGTTCATTTGGCTATCCACTCCACCCTGTTCAGCTCTACATTCTCGTGTCCACAAAACCCAGCCTTCAGAAATCATTGGAATCACCACTAGAGAATGTTCCATTCATTCACTGCGAATCTGGAATTCATCTGAACCTCCACTCCTGGCAGGTTTTCGTTACGCCACTGGTGAATGTCCAAGTAACTCAATACTGGTTTTCAGAGGCATGTTCAACTCGCAGAAGTGCTGTTCAATGGGCTATCCACTCAATATTGGTCAGCTCTTCATTTTCCTCTCCACACAAACCAGCCTTCAGAAATCATTGGGCTCTCCACTACAGACTGTTCCATTCATTCACTGCGATTCTGCAATTCATCTGACTCTCCGCTCCAGGCAGGTTTTCATTACAGCACTGGTGAATGACCAAGTAATCCAATGCTGGTTTTCAGCCGCCTTTTCACACTCGCAGTGTGCTGTTCAATTGTCTATCCACTCAAACCTGGTCAGCCTTTCATTTTCTTTTCCACAATATCAGACTTCAGAAATCATTGGAATCGCCAGTACAGAATGTTCCATTCATTCACTGCCAATCTGGAATTCATCTGAATCTGCACTCCAGGTGGGCTTTCATTACACCACTTATGAATGTCCAAGTAACACAATGCTGGTTTTCAGCGGTCTGTTCACACTCTAAGCCCTGCTTTTTACTGGGTATCCACACAACTGTGGTCAGCTCTTCATTTTCATGTCCAAACAATCCAGACTTGAGAAATCATTGCAATCTCCAGTACAGAATGTTCCATTCATTCACTGCGAATCTGGAATTCAACTGAATCTCCACTACCTGCAGATTTATCTTACACCACTTGTGAATGTCCAAGTAAAACAATGCTGGTTTTCAGAGGCCTGTTCATGTTCGCAGTCGTGCTGTTCAATTGGCTATCCACTCAACCTGTTTTGCTCCTCATTTTCCTGTGCACACAACCCAGCCTTCAGAAATCATTGTAATCTCCACTACAGGATGTTCCATTCATTCACTGGGAATCTGGAATTCATCTGAATCTGCACTCCACGCAGGCTTTCGTTACACCACTGCTGAAAGTCGAAGTAATGCAATACTGGTTTTCAGTGGTCTGTTCACATTCGAAGCCGAGGCTTTTTACAGGCTATCCACTCAACACTGGTCAGCTCTTCATTTTCGTGTCCCCACAATCCAGATTTCAGAAATCATTGCAATCTCCACTACAGAATGTTCCATTCATTCACTGCGAGTCTGGAGTTTATCTGATTCTCCACTCCCGCCTGGTTAACATTACACCACTTGTGAATGTCCAAGTAAGCCAATGCTGGTTTTCAGAGGCCTGTTCATACTCGCAGCCGTGCTGTTTAATTGACAATTCACTCCACCCTGTTCAGCTCTTCATTGTCCCACCACACTACCAGCCTTCAGAAATCTTTGTTATCTCCACTACAGAATGTTCCATTCATTCACTGCGAATCTGGAATTCATCTGACTCTCAACTCCACGCAGGTTTTCATTACACCACTGTTGAATGTCCAAGTAACCCAATGCTGGTTTTCAGCGGCCTGTTCATATTCGCAGCCCTGCTGTTTACTTGGCTATCGATTCAAGCCTGGTCAGCTCTTCATTTTCCTGTCCACACAACACAGGCTTCAGAAATCATTGGAATCTCCTCTACAGAATGTTCCATTCATTCACTGCGAATGTGGAATTCAACTGACTCTCCACTCCATGCAGGTTTTCCTTACACCACTGATGAATGTCCAAGTAACCCAATGCTGGTTTTCAGCTGCATGTTCACACTCGCAGCCATGCTATACAATTGGCTTTCCACTAAATCCTGATTAGTTCTTGATTTTCCTTCCACACGACCCAGCCTTCAGAAATCGTTGGAATCTCCACTAGAGAATGTTCCATTCATTCACTGCGAATCTGGAATTCCTCTGAACCTCCACTCCCGGCAGGTTTTCGTTACACCACTGTTGAATGTCCAAGTAACCCAATGTTTTAAGTGTTTTCTTCACAAGCGCAGTGGTGCTGTGGTGCTGTTCAATTGGCTATCCACTCAACCCTGGCCAGCTCTACATTTTCCTGTCCACACCACAGAGACTGGAGAAATCATTGTTATCTCCACTACAGAATGTTCCATTCATTCACAGCGAATCTGGAATTCATCTGAATCTCCACTCCCGGCAGGTTTTCGTGACACCACTGGTAAATATCCAAGTAAGCCAATGCTGGTTTTAAGTGGCCTGCTCATACTCTCATCCGTGCTGTTCAATTTGCTATCCACTCAACCCTCTTCAGCTCCATTTTCCTGTCCACATAACCCAAACTTCAGAAACAATTGGTATCTCCTCCACAGAATGTTCCATTCATTGACGGCAAATCTGAAATTCATCTAATTCTCAACTCCCGTCAGGTTTTCGTTACACCACTTGTGAATGTCCAATTAAGCCAAAGCTGGTTTTCAGTGGCCTGTTCTTACTACGAGACGTGCTGTTCATTTGGCTATCCATTCCACCCTGTTCAGCTCTACATTTTCGTGTCCACAAAACCCAGCCTTCAGAAATCATTGGAATCACCACTAGAGAATGTTCCATTCATTCACTGCGAATCTGGAATTCATCTGAATCTCCACTCCCGGCAGGTTTTCATTGCACCACTGCTGAATGTTCAAGTAACGCAATGATGGTTTTCAGCGGTCTATTCACACTCGAACCCGTGCTGTTCACGGTCTAGCGACTCAACACTGGTGAGTTCTTCTTTTTCCAGTTCAGACAATACAAACCTCAGAAACCATTGCAATCTACACTACAGAATGTTTCATTCATTCAGGCGAATCTTGAATTCATCTTGTTCTCCACTCCCAGCAGGTTTTCGTTTCACCACTGGTGAATGTCCAAGCAACCCAAGGCTGGTTTCAGCTGCGTGTTAACACTCGCAGCCGTGCTGTTCAATTGGCTATCCAGTGAACGCTGGTTAGCTCTTGATTTTCCTTCCACACACCGAGCCTTCAGAAATCATTCTTATCTCCACTTCAGAATGTTCCATTCGTTCCCTGCGAATCTGGAATTCCTCTGACTCTCCACACCAGGCAGATTTTCCTAACAACACTGGTGAATGACCAGGTAATCCAATGCTGGTTTTCAGCGGCTGTTCACACTCACAGCCTTGCTGTTCAATTGGCAATCCAGTCAAACCTAGTCAGCTCTTCATTTTCCTGTCCACACAACCCAGCGTTCAGAAATCATTGGAATCTCTACTACAGAAATTTCCATTCATTCACTGTGAATCTGGAAATACTCTGAATCTGCATTCCAGGAAGGCTTTCGTTACACCACTGATGAATGTCCAAGTAATGCAATGCTGCTTCTTAGTGGTCTGTTCACACTCGAAACCGTGCTGTTCATTGGCTATCCACTCAATATCGGTCAGCTCTTCAATATCCTGTCCAGACTATCCAGATTCCTAAATGTTGGCAATCACCACTACAGAATGTTCCATTCAATCACGCGAATCTGGAATTCTTCAGAGTCTCCACACCTGGAAGGTTTTCGTGACACCACTGGTAAATGTCCAAGGAAGACAATGCTGGTTTTAAGCCGCCTGCTAACACACTCAGCTGTGCTGTTCAATTTGCTATCCACCCAACCCTATTCAGCTCTACATTTTCCTGTCCTCATAACCCAACCTTCAGAAATAATTGGTATCTCCTCCACAGAATGTTCCGTTCATTCACTGCGAATCTTAAATTCATCTGACTCTCAACTCCCGGCGGGTTATCGTTACACCACTTGTGAATGTCCAAGTAAGCCAATGCTGGTTTTCAGTGGCCTGTTCATACTAAGAGACGTGCTGTTCATTTGGCTATCCACTCCACCCTGTTCAGCTCTACATTCTCGTGTCCACAAAACCCAGCCTTCAGAAATCATTGGAATCACCACTAGAGAATGTTCCATTCATTCACTGCGAATCTGGAATTCATCTGAACCTCCACTCCTGGCAGGTTTTCGTTACGCCACTGGTGAATGTCCAAGTAACTCAATACTGGTTTTCAGAGGCATGTTCAACTCGCAGAAGTGCTGTTCAATGGGCTATCCACTCAATATTGGTCAGCTCTTCATTTTCCTCTCCACACAAACCAGCCTTCAGAAATCATTGGGCTCTCCACTACAGACTGTTCCATTCATTCACTGCGATTCTGCAATTCATCTGACTCTCCGCTCCAGGCAGGTTTTCATTACAGCACTGGTGAATGACCAAGTAATCCAATGCTGGTTTTCAGCCGCCTTTTCACACTCGCAGTGTGCTGTTCAATTGTCTATCCACTCGAACCTGGTCAGCCTTTCATTTTCTTTTCCACAATATCAGACTTCAGAAATCATTGGAATCGCCAGTACAGAATGTTCCATTCATTCACTGCCAATCTGGAATTCATCTGAATCTGCACTCCAGGTGGGCTTTCATTACACCACTTATGAATGTCCAAGTAACACAATGCTGGTTTTCAGCGGTCTGTTCACACTCTAAGCCCTGCTTTTTACTGGGTATCCACACAACTGTGGTCAGCTCTTCATTTTCATGTCCAAACAATCCAGACTTGAGAAATCATTGCAATCTCCAGTACAGAATGTTCCATTCATTCACTGCGAATCTGGAATTCAACTGAATCTCCACTACCTGCAGATTTATCTTACACCACTTGTGAATGTCCAAGTAAAACAATGCTGGTTTTCAGAGGCCTGTTCATGTTCGCAGTCGTGCTGTTCAATTGGCTATCCACTCAACCTGTTTTGCTCCTCATTTTCCTGTGCACACAACCCAGCCTTCAGAAATCATTGTAATCTCCACTACAGGATGTTCCATTCATTCACTGGGAATCTGGAATTCATCTGAATCTGCACTCCACGCAGGCTTTCGTTACACCACTGCTGAAAGTCGAAGTAATGCAATACTGGTTTTCAGTGGTCTGTTCACATTCGAAGCCGAGGCTTTTTACAGGCTATCCACTCAACACTGGTCAGCTCTTCATTTTCGTGTCCCCACAATCCAGATTTCAGAAATCATTGCAATCTCCACTACAGAATGTTCCATTCATTCACTGCGAGTCTGGAGTTTATCTGATTCTCCACTCCCGCCTGGTTAACATTACACCACTTGTGAATGTCCAAGTAAGCCAATGCTGGTTTTCAGAGGCCTGTTCATACTCGCAGCCGTGCTGTTTAATTGACAATTCACTCCACCCTGTTCAGCTCTTCATTGTCCCACCACACTACCAGCCTTCAGAAATCTTTGTTATCTCCACTACAGAATGTTCCATTCATTCACTGCGAATCTGGAATTCATCTGACTCTCAACTCCACGCAGGTTTTCATTACACCACTGTTGAATGTCCAAGTAACCCAATGCTGGTTTTCAGCGGCCTGTTCATATTCGCAGCCCTGCTGTTTACTTGGCTATCGATTCAAGCCTGGTCAGCTCTTCATTTTCCTGTCCACACAACACACGCTTCAGAAATCATTGGAATCTCCTCTACAGAATGTTCCATTCATTCACTGCGAATGTGGAATTCAACTGACTCTCCACTCCATGCAGGTTTTCCTTACATCACTGATGAATGTCCAAGTAACCCAATGCTGGTTTTCAGCTGCATGTTCACACTCGCAGCCATGCTATACAATTGGCTTTCCACTAAATCCTGATTAGTTCTTGATTTTCCTTCCTCACGACCCAGTCTTCAGAAATCGTTGGAATCTCCACCAGAGAATGTTCCATTCATTCACTGCGAATCTGGAATTCCTCTGAACCTCCACTCCCGGCAGGTTTTCGTTACACCACTGTTGAATGTCCAAGTAACCCAATGTTTTAAGTGTTTTCTTCACAAGCGCAGTGGTGCTGTTCAATTGGCTATCCACTCAACCCTGGCCAGCTCTACATTTTCCTGTCCACACCACAGAGACTGGAGAAATCATTGTTATCTCCACTACAGAATGTTCCATTCATTCACAGCGAATCTGGAATTCATCTGAATCTCCACTCCCGGCAGGTTTTCGTGACACCACTGGTAAATATCCAAGTAAGCCAATGCTGGTTTTAAGTGGCCTGCTCATACTCTCAGCCGTGCTGTTCAATTTGCTATCCACTCAACCCTCTTCAGCTCCATTTTCCTGTCCACATAACCCAAACTTCAGAAACAATTGGTATCTCCTCCACAGAATGTTCCATTCATTGACGGCAAATCTGAAATTCATCTAATTCTCAACTCCCGTCAGGTTTTCGTTACACCACTTGTGAATGTCCAATTAAGCCAAAGCTGGTTTTCAGTGGCCTGTTCTTACTACGAGACGTGCTGTTCATTTGGCTATCCATTCCACCCTGTTCAGCTCTACATTTTCGTGTCCACAAAACCCAGCCTTCAGAAATCATTGGAATCACCACTAGAGAATGTTCCATTCATTCACTGCGAATCTGGAATTCATCTGAATCTCCACTCCCGGCAGGTTTTCATTGCACCACTGCTGAATGTTCAAGTAACGCAATGATGGTTTTCAGCGGTCTATTCACACTCGAACCCGTGCTGTTCACGGTCTAGCGACTCAACACTGGTGAGTTCTTCTTTTTCCAGTTCAGACAATACAAACCTCAGAAACCATTGCAATCTACACTACAGAATGTTTCATTCATTCAGGCGAATCTTGAATTCATCTTGTTCTCCACTCCCAGCAGGTTTTCGTTTCACCACTGGTGAATGTCCAAGCAACCCAAGGCTGGTTTCAGCTGCGTGTTAACACTCGCAGCCGTGCTGTTCAATTGGCTATCCAGTGAACGCTGGTTAGCTCTTGATTTTCCTTCCACACACCGAGCCTTCAGAAATCATTCTTATCTCCACTTCAGAGTGTTCCATTCGTTCCCTGCGAATCTGGAATTCCTCTGACTCTCCACACCAGGCAGATTTTCCTAACAACACTGGTGAATGACCAGGTAATCCAATGCTGGTTTTCAGCGGCTGTTCACACTCACAGCCTTGCTGTTCAATTGGCAATCCAGTCAAACCTAGTCAGCTCTTCATTTTCCTGTCCACACAACCCAGCGTTCAGAAATCATTGGAATCTCTACTACAGAAATTTCCATTCATTCACTGTGAATCTGGAAATACTCTGAATCTGCATTCCAGGAAGGCTTTCGTTACACCACTGATGAATGTCCAAGTAATGCAATGCTGCTTCTTAGTGGTCTGTTCACACTCGAAACCGTGCTGTTCATTGGCTATCCACTCAATATCGGTCAGCTCTTCAATATCCTGTCCAGACTATCCAGATTCCTAAATGTTGGCAATCACCACTACAGAATGTTCCATTCAATCACGCGAATCTGGAATTCATCAGAGTCTCCACTCCTGGAAGGTTTTCGTGACACCACTGGTAAATGTCCAAGGAAGACAATGCTGGTTTTAAGCCGCCTGCTAACACACTCAGCCGTGCTGTTCAATTTGCTATCCACCCAACCCTATTCAGCTCTACATTTTCCTGTCCTCATAACCCAACCTTCAGAAATAATTGGTATCTCCTCCACAGAATGTTCCGTTCATTCACTGCGAATCTTAAATTCATCTGACTCTCAACTCCCGGCGGGTTATCGTTACACCACTTGTGAATGTCCAAGTAAGCCAATGCTGGTTTTCAGTGGCCTGTTCATACTAAGAGACGTGCTGTTCATTTGGCTATCCACTCCACCCTGTTCAGCTCTACATTTTCGTGTCCACAAAACCCAGCCTTCAGAAATCATTGGAATCACCACTAGAGAATGTTCCATTCATTCACTGCGAATCTGGAATTCATCTGAACCTCCACTCCTGGCAGGTTTTCGTTACGCCACTGGTGAATGTCCAAGTAACTCAATACTGGTTTTCAGAGGCATGTTCAACTCGCAGAAGTGCTGTTCAATGGGCTATCCACTCAATATTGGTCAGCTCTTCATTTTCCTCTCCACACAAACCAGCCTTCAGAAATCATTGGGCTCTCCACTACAGACTGTTCCATTCATTCACTGCGATTCTGCAATTCATCTGACTCTCCGCTCCAGGCAGGTTTTCATTACAGCACTGGTGAATGACCAAGTAATCCAATGCTGGTTTTCAGCCGCCTTTTCACACTCGCAGTGTGCTGTTCAATTGTCTATCCACTCAAACCTGGTCAGCCTTTCATTTTCTTTACAATATCAGACTTCAGAAATCATTGGAATCGCCAGTACAGAATGTTCCATTCATTCACTGCCAATCTGGAATTCATCTGAATCTGCACTCCAGGTAGGCTTTCATTACACCACTTATGAATGTCCAAGTAACACAATGCTGGTTTTCAGCGGTCTGTTCACACTCTAAGCCCTGCTTTTTACTGGGTATCCACACAACTGTGGTCAGCTCTTCATTTTCATGTCCAAACAATCCAGACTTGAGAAATCATTGCAATCTCCAGTACAGAATGTTCCATTCATTCACTGCGAATCTGGAATTCAACTGAATCTCCACTACCTGCAGATTTATCTTACACCACTTGTGAATGTCCAAGTAAAACAATGCTGGTTTTCAGAGGCCTGTTCATGTTCGCAGTCGTGCTGTTCAATTGGCTATCCACTCAACCTGTTTTGCTCCTCATTTTCCTGTGCACACAACCCAGCCTTCAGAAATCATTGTAATCTCCACTACAGGATGTTCCATTCATTCACTGGGAATCTGGAATTCATCTGAATCTGCACTCCACGCAGGCTTTCGTTACACCACTGCTGAAAGTCGAAGTAATGCAATACTGGTTTTCAGTGGTCTGTTCACATTCGAAGCCGAGGCTTTTTACAGGCTATCCACTCAACACTGGTCAGCTCTTCATTTTCGTGTCCCCACAATCCAGATTTCAGAAATCATTGCAATCTCCACTACAGAATGTTCCATTCATTCACTGCGAGTCTGGAGTTTATCTGATTCTCCACTCCCGCCTGGTTAACATTACACCACTTGTGAATGTCCAAGTAAGCCAATGCTGGTTTTCAGAGGCCTGTTCATACTCGCAGCCGTGCTGTTTAATTGACAATTCACTCCACCCTGTTCAGCTCTTCATTGTCCCACCACACTACCAGCCTTCAGAAATCTTTGTTATCTCCACTACAGAATGTTCCATTCATTCACTGCGAATCTGGAATTCATCTGACTCTCAACTCCACGCAGGTTTTCATTACACCACTGTTGAATGTCCAAGTAACCCAATGCTGGTTTTCAGCGGCCTGTTCATATTCGCAGCCCTGCTGTTTACTTGGCTATCGATTCAAGCCTGGTCAGCTCTTCATTTTCCTGTCCACACAACACAGGCTTCAGAAATCATTGGAATCTCCTCTACAGAATGTTCCATTCATTCACTGCGAATGTGGAATTCAACTGACTCTCCACTCCATGCAGGTTTTCCTTACACCACTGATGAATGTCCAAGTAACCCAATGCTGGTTTTCAGCTGCATGTTCACACTCGCAGCCATGCTATACAATTGGCTTTCCACTAAATCCTGATTAGTTCTTGATTTTCCTTCCACACGACCCAGCCTTCAGAAATCGTTGGAATCTCCACCAGAGAATGTTCCATTCATTCACTGCGAATCTGGAATTCCTCTGAACCTCCACTCCCGGCAGGTTTTCGTTACACCACTGTTGAATGTCCAAGTAACCCAATGTTTTAAGTGTTTTCTTCACAAGCGCAGTGGTGCTGTTCAATTGGCTATCCACTCAACCCTGGCCAGCTCTACATTTTCCTGTCCACACCACAGAGACTGGAGAAATCATTGTTATCTCCACTACAGAATGTTCCATTCATTCACAGCGAATCTGGAATTCATCTGAATCTCCACTCCCGGCAGGTTTTCGTGACACCACTGGTAAATATCCAAGTAAGCCAATGCTGGTTTTAAGTGGCCTGCTCATACTCTCAGCCGTGCTGTTCAATTTGCTATCCACTCAACCCTCTTCAGCTCCATTTTCCTGTCCACATAACCCAAACTTCAGAAACAATTGGTATCTCCTCCACAGAATGTTCCATTCATTGACGGCAAATCTGAAATTCATCTAATTCTCAACTCCCGTCAGGTTTTCGTTACACCACTTGTGAATGTCCAATTAAGCCAAAGCTGGTTTTCAGTGGCCTGTTCTTACTACGAGACGTGCTGTTCATTTGGCTATCCATTCCACCCTGTTCAGCTCTACATTTTCGTGTCCACAAAACCCAGCCTTCAGAAATCATTGGAATCACCACTAGAGAATGTTCCATTCATTCACTGCGAATCTGGAATTCATCTGAATCTCCACTCCCGGCAGGTTTTCATTGCACCACTGCTGAATGTTCAAGTAACACAATGATGGTTTTCAGCGGTCTATTCACACTCGAACCCGTGCTGTTCACGGTCTAGCGACTCAACACTGGTGAGTTCTTCTTTTTCCAGTTCAGACAATACAAACCTCAGAAACCATTGCAATCTACACTACAGAATGTTTCATTCATTCAGGCGAATCTTGAATTCATCTTGTTCTCCACTCCCAGCAGGTTTTCGTTTCACCACTGGTGAATGTCCAAGCAACCCAAGGCTGGTTTCAGCTGCGTGTTAACACTCGCAGCCGTGCTGTTCAATTGGCTATCCAGTGAACGCTGGTTAGCTCTTGATTTTCCTTCCACACACCGAGCCTTCAGAAATCATTCTTATCTCCACTTCAGAATGTTCCATTCGTTCCCTGCGAATCTGGAATTCCTCTGACTCTCCACACCAGGCAGATTTTCCTAACAACACTGGTGAATGACCAGGTAATCCAATGCTGGTTTTCAGCGGCTGTTCACACTCACAGCCTTGCTGTTCAATTGGCAATCCAGTCAAACCTAGTCAGCTCTTCATTTTCCTGTCCACACAACCCAGCGTTCAGAAATCATTGGAATCTCTACTACAGAAATTTCCATTCATTCACTGTGAATCTGGAAATACTCTGAATCTGCATTCCAGGAAGGCTTTCGTTACACCACTGATGAATGTCCAAGTAATGCAATGCTGCTTCTTAGTGGTCTGTTCACACTCGAAACCGTGCTGTTCATTGGCTATCCACTCAATATCGGTCAGCTCTTCAATATCCTGTCCAGACTATCCAGATTCCTAAATGTTGGCAATCACCACTACAGAATGTTCCATTCAATCACGCGAATCTGGAATTCATCAGAGTCTCCACTCCTGGAAGGTTTTCGTGACACCACTGGTAAATGTCCAAGGAAGACAATGCTGGTTTTAAGCCGCCTGCTAACACACTCAGCCGTGCTGTTCAATTTGCTATCCACCCAACCCTATTCAGCTCTACATTTTCCTGTCCTCATAACCCAACCTTCAGAAATAATTGGTATCTCCTCCACAGAATGTTCCGTTCATTCACTGCGAATCTTAAATTCATCTGACTCTCAACTCCCGGCGGGTTATCGTTACACCACTTGTGAATGTCCAAGTAAGCCAATGCTGGTTTTCAGTGGCCTGTTCATACTAAGAGACGTGCTGTTCATTTGGCTATCCACTCCACCCTGTTCAGCTCTACATTCTCGTGTCCACAAAACCCAGCCTTCAGAAATCATTGGAATCACCACTAGAGAATGTTCCATTCATTCACTGCGAATCTGGAATTCATCTGAACCTCCACTCCTGGCAGGTTTTCGTTACGCCACTGGTGAATGTCCAAGTAACTCAATACTGGTTTTCAGAGGCATGTTCAACTCGCAGAAGTGCTGTTCAATGGGCTATCCACTCAATATTGGTCAGCTCTTCATTTTCCTCTCCACACAAACCAGCCTTCAGAAATCATTGGGCTCTCCACTACAGACTGTTCCATTCATTCACTGCGATTCTGCAATTCATCTGACTCTCCGCTCCAGGCAGGTTTTCATTACAGCACTGGTGAATGACCAAGTAATCCAATGCTGGTTTTCAGCCGCCTTTTCACACTCGCAGTGTGCTGTTCAATTGTCTATCCACTCAAACCTGGTCAGCCTTTCATTTTCTTTTCCACAATATCAGACTTCAGAAATCATTGGAATCGCCAGTACAGAATGTTCCATTCATTCACTGCCAATCTGGAATTCATCTGAATCTGCACTCCAGGTAGGCTTTCATTACACCACTTATGAATGTCCAAGTAACACAATGCTGGTTTTCAGCGGTCTGTTCACACTCTAAGCCCTGCTTTTTACTGGGTATCCACACAACTGTGGTCAGCTCTTCATTTTCATGTCCAAACAATCCAGACTTGAGAAATCATTGCAATCTCCAGTACAGAATGTTCCATTCATTCACTGCGAATCTGGAATTCAACTGAATCTCCACTACCTGCAGATTTATCTTACACCACTTGTGAATGTCCAAGTAAAACAATGCTGGTTTTCAGAGGCCTGTTCATGTTCGCAGTCGTGCTGTTCAATTGGCTATCCACTCAACCTGTTTTGCTCCTCATTTTCCTGTGCACACAACCCAGCCTTCAGAAATCATTGTAATCTCCACTACAGGATGTTCCATTCATTCACTGGGAATCTGGAATTCATCTGAATCTGCACTCCACGCAGGCTTTCGTTACACCACTGCTGAAAGTCGAAGTAATGCAATACTGGTTTTCAGTGGTCTGTTCACATTCGAAGCCGAGGCTTTTTACAGTAAAGGCTATCCACTCAACACTGGTCAGCTCTTCATTTTCGTGTCCCCACAATCCAGATTTCAGAAATCATTGCAATCTCCACTACAGAATGTTCCATTCATTCACTGCGAGTCTGGAGTTTATCTGATTCTCCACTCCCGCCTGGTTAACATTACACCACTTGTGAATGTCCAAGTAAGCCAATGCTGGTTTTCAGAGGCCTGTTCATACTCGCAGCCGTGCTGTTTAATTGACAATTCACTCCACCCTGTTCAGCTCTTCATTGTCCCACCACACTACCAGCCTTCAGAAATCTTTGTTATCTCCACTACAGAATGTTCCATTCATTCACTGCGAATCTGGAATTCATCTGACTCTCAACTCCACGCAGGTTTTCATTACACCACTGTTGAATGTCCAAGTAACCCAATGCTGGTTTTCAGCGGCCTGTTCATATTCGCAGCCCTGCTGTTTACTTGGCTATCGATTCAAGCCTGGTCAGCTCTTCATTTTCCTGTCCACACAACACAGGCTTCAGAAATCATTGGAATCTCCTCTACAGAATGTTCCATTCATTCACTGCGAATGTGGAATTCAACTGACTCTCCACTCCATGCAGGTTTTCCTTACACCACTGATGAATGTCCAAGTAACCCAATGCTGGTTTTCAGCTGCATGTTCACACTCGCAGCCATGCTATACAATTGGCTTTCCACTAAATCCTGATTAGTTCTTGATTTTCCTTCCACACGACCCAGCCTTCAGAAATCGTTGGAATCTCCACTAGAGAATGTTCCATTCATTCACTGCGAATCTGGAATTCCTCTGAACCTCCACTCCCGGCAGGTTTTCGTTACACCACTGTTGAATGTCCAAGTAACCCAATGTTTTAAGTGTTTTCTTCACAAGCGCAGTGGTGCTGTTCAATTGGCTATCCACTCAACCCTGGCCAGCTCTACATTTTCCTGTCCACACCACAGAGACTGGAGAAATCATTGTTATCTCCACTACAGAATGTTCCATTCATTCACAGCGAATCTGGAATTCATCTGAATCTCCACTCCCGGCAGGTTTTCGTGACACCACTGGTAAATATCCAAGTAAGCCAATGCTGGTTTTAAGTGGCCTGCTCATACTCTCAGCCGTGCTGTTCAATTTGCTATCCACTCAACCCTCTTCAGCTCCATTTTCCTGTCCACATAACCCAAACTTCAGAAACAATTGGTATCTCCTCCACAGAATGTTCCATTCATTGACGGCAAATCTGAAATTCATCTAATTCTCAACTCCCGTCAGGTTTTCGTTACACCACTTGTGAATGTCCAATTAAGCCAAAGCTGGTTTTCAGTGGCCTGTTCTTACTACGAGACGTGCTGTTCATTTGGCTATCCATTCCACCCTGTTCAGCTCTACATTTTCGTGTCCACAAAACCCAGCCTTCAGAAATCATTGGAATCACCACTAGAGAATGTTCCATTCATTCACTGCGAATCTGGAATTCATCTGAATCTCCACTCCCGGCAGGTTTTCATTGCACCACTGCTGAATGTTCAAGTAACGCAATGATGGTTTTCAGCGGTCTATTCACACTCGAACCCGTGCTGTTCACGGTCTAGCGACTCAACACTGGTGAGTTCTTCTTTTTCCAGTTCAGACAATACAAACCTCAGAAACCATTGCAATCTACACTACAGAATGTTTCATTCATTCAGGCGAATCTTGAATTCATCTTGTTCTCCACTCCCAGCAGGTTTTCGTTTCACCACTGGTGAATGTCCAAGCAACCCAAGGCTGGTTTCAGCTGCGTGTTAACACTCGCAGCCGTGCTGTTCAATTGGCTATCCAGTGAACGCTGGTTAGCTCTTGATTTTCCTTCCACACACCGAGCCTTCAGAAATCATTCTTATCTCCACTTCAGAATGTTCCATTCGTTCCCTGCGAATCTGGAATTCCTCTGACTCTCCACACCAGGCAGATTTTCCTAACAACACTGGTGAATGACCAGGTAATCCAATGCTGGTTTTCAGCGGCTGTTCACACTCACAGCCTTGCTGTTCAATTGGCAATCCAGTCAAACCTAGTCAGCTCTTCATTTTCCTGTCCACACAACCCAGCGTTCAGAAATCATTGGAATCTCTACTACAGAAATTTCCATTCATTCACTGTGAATCTGGAAATAATCTGAATCTGCATTCCAGGAAGGCTTTCGTTACACCACTGATGAATGTCCAAGTAATGCAATGCTGCTTCTTAGTGGTCTGTTCACACTAGAAACCGTGCTGTTCAATTGGCTATCCAGTGAACGCTGGTTAGCTCTTGATTTTCCTTCCACACACCGAGCCTTCAGAAATCATTCTTATCTCCACTTCAGAATGTTCCATTCGTTCCCTGCGAATCTGGAATTCCTCTGACTCTCCACACCAGGCAGATTTTCCTAACAACACTGGTGAATGACCAGGTAATCCAATGCTGGTTTTCAGCGGCTGTTCACACTCACAGCCTTGCTGTTCAATTGGCAATCCAGTCAAACCTAGTCAGCTCTTCATTTTCCTGTCCACACAACCCAGCGTTCAGAAATCATTGGAATCTCTACTACAGAAATTTCCATTCATTCACTGTGAATCTGGAAATACTCTGAATCTGCATTCCAGGAAGGCTTTCGTTACACCACTGATGAATGTCCAAGTAATGCAATGCTGCTTCTTAGTGGTCTGTTCACACTCGAAACCGTGCTGTTCATTGGCTATCCACTCAATATCGGTCAGCTCTTCAATATCCTGTCCAGACTATCCAGATTCCTAAATGTTGGCAATCACCACTACAGAATGTTCCATTCAATCACGCGAATCTGGAATTCATCAGAGTCTCCACTCCTGGAAGGTTTTCGTGACACCACTGGTAAATGTCCAAGGAAGACAATGCTGGTTTTAAGCCGCCTGCTAACACACTCAGCCGTGCTGTTCAATTTGCTATCCACCCAACCCTATTCAGCTCTACATTTTCCTGTCCTCATAACCCAACCTTCAGAAATAATTGGTATCTCCTCCACAGAATGTTCCGTTCATTCACTGCGAATCTTAAATTCATCTGACTCTCAACTCCCGGCGGGTTATCGTTACACCACTTGTGAATGTCCAAGTAAGCCAATGCTGGTTTTCAGTGGCCTGTTCATACTAAGAGACGTGCTGTTCATTTGGCTATCCACTCCACCCTGTTCAGCTCTACATTCTCGTGTCCACAAAACCCAGCCTTCAGAAATCATTGGAATCACCACTAGAGAATGTTCCATTCATTCACTGCGAATCTGGAATTCATCTGAACCTCCACTCCTGGCAGGTTTTCGTTACGCCACTGGTGAATGTCCAAGTAACTCAATACTGGTTTTCAGAGGCATGTTCAACTCGCAGAAGTGCTGTTCAATGGGCTATCCACTCAATATTGGTCAGCTCTTCATTTTCCTCTCCACACAAACCAGCCTTCAGAAATCATTGGGCTCTCCACTACAGACTGTTCCATTCATTCACTGCGATTCTGCAATTCATCTGACTCTCCGCTCCAGGCAGGTTTTCATTACAGCACTGGTGAATGACCAAGTAATCCAATGCTGGTTTTCAGCCGCCTTTTCACACTCGCAGTGTGCTGTTCAATTGTCTATCCACTCAAACCTGGTCAGCCTTTCATTTTCTTTTCCACAATATCAGACTTCAGAAATCATTGGAATCGCCAGTACAGAATGTTCCATTCATTCACTGCCAATCTGGAATTCATCTGAATCTGCACTCCAGGTAGGCTTTCATTACACCACTTATGAATGTCCAAGTAACACAATGCTGGTTTTCAGCGGTCTGTTCACACTCTAAGCCCTGCTTTTTACTGGGTATCCACACAACTGTGGTCAGCTCTTCATTTTCATGTCCAAACAATCCAGACTTGAGAAATCATTGCAATCTCCAGTACAGAATGTTCCATTCATTCACTGCGAATCTGGAATTCAACTGAATCTCCACTACCTGCAGATTTATCTTACACCACTTGTGAATGTCCAAGTAAAACAATGCTGGTTTTCAGAGGCCTGTTCATGTTCGCAGTCGTGCTGTTCAATTGGCTATCCACTCAACCTGTTTTGCTCCTCATTTTCCTGTGCACACAACCCAGCCTTCAGAAATCATTGTAATCTCCACTACAGGATGTTCCATTCATTCACTGGGAATCTGGAATTCATCTGAATCTGCACTCCACGCAGGCTTTCGTTACACCACTGCTGAAAGTCGAAGTAATGCAATACTGGTTTTCAGTGGTCTGTTCACATTCGAAGCCGAGGCTTTTTACAGTAAAGGCTATCCACTCAACACTGGTCAGCTCTTCATTTTCGTGTCCCCACAATCCAGATTTCAGAAATCATTGCAATCTCCACTACAGAATGTTCCATTCATTCACTGCGAGTCTGGAGTTTATCTGATTCTCCACTCCCGCCTGGTTAACATTACACCACTTGTGAATGTCCAAGTAAGCCAATGCTGGTTTTCAGAGGCCTGTTCATACTCGCAGCCGTGCTGTTTAATTGACAATTCACTCCACCCTGTTCAGCTCTTCATTGTGCCACCACACTACCAGCCTTCAGAAATCTTTGTTATCTCCACTACAGAATGTTCCATTCATTCACTGCGAATCTGGAATTCATCTGACTCTCAACTCCACGCAGGTTTTCATTACACCACTGTTGAATGTCCAAGTAACCCAATGCTGGTTTTCAGCGGCCTGTTCATATTCGCAGCCCTGCTGTTTACTTGGCTATCGATTCAAGCCTGGTCAGCTCTTCATTTTCCTGTCCACACAACACAGGCTTCAGAAATCATTGGAATCTCCTCTACAGAATGTTCCATTCATTCACTGCGAATGTGGAATTCAACTGACTCTCCACTCCATGCAGGTTTTCCTTACACCACTGATGAATGTCCAAGTAACCCAATGCTGGTTTTCAGCTGCATGTTCACACTCGCAGCCATGCTATACAATTGGCTTTCCACTAAATCCTGATTAGTTCTTGATTTTCCTTCCACACGACCCAGCCTTCAGAAATCGTTGGAATCTCCACTAGAGAATGTTCCATTCATTCACTGCGAATCTGGAATTCCTCTGAACCTCCACTCCCGGCAGGTTTTCGTTACACCACTGTTGAATGTCCAAGTAACCCAATGTTTTAAGTGTTTTCTTCACAAGCGCAGTGGTGCTGTTCAATTGGCTATCCACTCAACCCTGGCCAGCTCTACATTTTCCTGTCCACACCACAGAGACTGGAGAAATCATTGTTATCTCCACTACAGAATGTTCCATTCATTCACAGCGAATCTGGAATTCATCTGAATCTCCACTCCCGGCAGGTTTTCGTGACACCACTGGTAAATATCCAAGTAAGCCAATGCTGGTTTTAAGTGGCCTGCTCATACTCTCAGCCGTGCTGTTCAATTTGCTATCCACTCAACCCTCTTCAGCTCCATTTTCCTGTCCACATAACCCAAACTTCAGAAACAATTGGTATCTCCTCCACAGAATGTTCCATTCATTGACGGCAAATCTGAAATTCATCTAATTCTCAACTCCCGTCAGGTTTTCGTTACACCACTTGTGAATGTCCAATTAAGCCAAAGCTGGTTTTCAGTGGCCTGTTCTTACTACGAGACGTGCTGTTCATTTGGCTATCCATTCCACCCTGTTCAGCTCTACATTTTCGTGTCCACAAAACCCAGCCTTCAGAAATCATTGGAATCACCACTAGAGAATGTTCCATTCATTCACTGCGAATCTGGAATTCATCTGAATCTCCACTCCCGGCAGGTTTTCATTGCACCACTGCTGAATGTTCAAGTAACGCAATGATGGTTTTCAGCGGTCTATTCACACTCGAACCCGTGCTGTTCACGGTCTAGCGACTCAACACTGGTGAGTTCTTCTTTTTCCAGTTCAGACAATACAAACCTCAGAAACCATTGCAATCTACACTACAGAATGTTTCATTCATTCAGGCGAATCTTGAATTCATCTTGTTCTCCACTCCCAGCAGGTTTTCGTTTCACCACTGGTGAATGTCCAAGCAACCCAAGGCTGGTTTCAGCTGCGTGTTAACACTCGCAGCCGTGCTGTTCAATTGGCTATCCAGTGAACGCTGGTTAGCTCTTGATTTTCCTTCCACACACCGAGCCTTCAGAAATCATTCTTATCTCCACTTCAGAATGTTCCATTCGTTCCCTGCGAATCTGGAATTCCTCTGACTCTCCACACCAGGCAGATTTTCCTAACAACACTGGTGAATGACCAGGTAATCCAATGCTGGTTTTCAGCGGCTGTTCACACTCACAGCCTTGCTGTTCAATTGGCAATCCAGTCAAACCTAGTCAGCTCTTCATTTTCCTGTCCACACAACCCAGCGTTCAGAAATCATTGGAATCTCTACTACAGAAATTTCCATTCATTCACTGTGAATCTGGAAATACTCTGAATCTGCATTCCAGGAAGGCTTTCGTTACACCACTGATGAATGTCCAAGTAATGCAATGCTGCTTCTTAGTGGTCTGTTCACACTCGAAACCGTGCTGTTCATTGGCTATCCACTCAATATCGGTCAGCTCTTCAATATCCTGTCCAGACTATCCAGATTCCTAAATGTTGGCAATCACCACTACAGAATGTTCCATTCAATCACGCGAATCTGGAATTCATCAGAGTCTCCACTCCTGGAAGGTTTTCGTGACACCACTGGTAAATGTCCAAGGAAGACAATGCTGGTTTTAAGCCGCCTGCTAACACACTCAGCCGTGCTGTTCAATTTGCTATCCACCCAACCCTATTCAGCTCTACATTTTCCTGTCCTCATAACCCAACCTTCAGAAATAATTGGTATCTCCTCCACAGAATGTTCCGTTCATTCACTGCGAATCTTAAATTCATCTGACTCTCAACTCCCGGCGGGTTATCGTTACACCACTTGTGAATGTCCAAGTAAGCCAATGCTGGTTTTCAGTGGCCTGTTCATACTAAGAGACGTGCTGTTCATTTGGCTATCCACTCCACCCTGTTCAGCTCTACATTCTCGTGTCCACAAAACCCAGCCTTCAGAAATCATTGGAATCACCACTAGAGAATGTTCCATTCATTCACTGCGAATCTGGAATTCATCTGAACCTCCACTCCTGGCAGGTTTTCGTTACGCCACTGGTGAATGTCCAAGTAACTCAATACTGGTTTTCAGAGGCATGTTCAACTCGCAGAAGTGCTGTTCAATGGGCTATCCACTCAATATTGGTCAGCTCTTCATTTTCCTCTCCACACAAACCAGCCTTCAGAAATCATTGGGCTCTCCACTACAGACTGTTCCATTCATTCACTGCGATTCTGCAATTCATCTGACTCTCCGCTCCAGGCAGGTTTTCATTACAGCACTGGTGAATGACCAAGTAATCCAATGCTGGTTTTCAGCCGCCTTTTCACACTCGCAGTGTGCTGTTCAATTGTCTATCCACTCAAACCTGGTCAGCCTTTCATTTTCTTTTCCACAATATCAGACTTCAGAAATCATTGGAATCGCCAGTACAGAATGTTCCATTCATTCACTGCCAATCTGGAATTCATCTGAATCTGCACTCCAGGTAGGCTTTCATTACACCACTTATGAATGTCCAAGTAACACAATGCTGGTTTTCAGCGGTCTGTTCACACTCTAAGCCCTGCTTTTTACTGGGTATCCACACAACTGTGGTCAGCTCTTCATTTTCATGTCCAAACAATCCAGACTTGAGAAATCATTGCAATCTCCAGTACAGAATGTTCCATTCATTCACTGCGAATCTGGAATTCAACTGAATCTCCACTACCTGCAGATTTATCTTACACCACTTGTGAATGTCCAAGTAAAACAATGCTGGTTTTCAGAGGCCTGTTCATGTTCGCAGTCGTGCTGTTCAATTGGCTATCCACTCAACCTGTTTTGCTCCTCATTTTCCTGTGCACACAACCCAGCCTTCAGAAATCATTGTAATCTCCACTACAGGATGTTCCATTCATTCACTGGGAATCTGGAATTCATCTGAATCTGCACTCCACGCAGGCTTTCGTTACACCACTGCTGAAAGTCGAAGTAATGCAATACTGGTTTTCAGTGGTCTGTTCACATTCGAAGCCGAGGCTTTTTACAGGCTATCCACTCAACACTGGTCAGCTCTTCATTTTCGTGTCCCCACAATCCAGATTTCAGAAATCATTGCAATCTCCACTACAGAATGTTCCATTCATTCACTGCGAGTCTGGAGTTTATCTGATTCTCCACTCCCGCCTGGTTAACATTACACCACTTGTGAATGTCCAAGTAAGCCAATGCTGGTTTTCAGAGGCCTGTTCATACTCGCAGCCGTGCTGTTTAATTGACAATTCACTCCACCCTGTTCAGCTCTTCATTGTCCCACCACACTACCAGCCTTCAGAAATCTTTGTTATCTCCACTACAGAATGTTCCATTCATTCACTGCGAATCTGGAATTCATCTGACTCTCAACTCCACGCAGGTTTTCATTACACCACTGTTGAATGTCCAAGTAACCCAATGCTGGTTTTCAGCGGCCTGTTCATATTCGCAGCCCTGCTGTTTACTTGGCTATCGATTCAAGCCTGGTCAGCTCTTCATTTTCCTGTCCACACAACACAGGCTTCAGAAATCATTGGAATCTCCTCTACAGAATGTTCCATTCATTCACTGCGAATGTGGAATTCAACTGACTCTCCACTCCATGCAGGTTTTCCTTACACCACTGATGAATGTCCAAGTAACCCAATGCTGGTTTTCAGCTGCATGTTCACACTCGCAGCCATGCTATACAATTGGCTTTCCACTAAATCCTGATTAGTTCTTGATTTTCCTTCCACACGACCCAGCCTTCAGAAATCGTTGGAATCTCCACCAGAGAATGTTCCATTCATTCACTGCGAATCTGGAATTCCTCTGAACCTCCACTCCCGGCAGGTTTTCGTTACACCACTGTTGAATGTCCAAGTAACCCAATGTTTTAAGTGTTTTCTTCACAAGCGCAGTGGTGCTGTTCAATTGGCTATCCACTCAACCCTGGCCAGCTCTACATTTTCCTGTCCACACCACAGAGACTGGAGAAATCATTGTTATCTCCACTACAGAATGTTCCATTCATTCACAGCGAATCTGGAATTCATCTGAATCTCCACTCCCGGCAGGTTTTCGTGACACCACTGGTAAATATCCAAGTAAGCCAATGCTGGTTTTAAGTGGCCTGCTCATACTCTCAGCCGTGCTGTTCAATTTGCTATCCACTCAACCCTCTTCAGCTCCATTTTCCTGTCCACATAACCCAAACTTCAGAAACAATTGGTATCTCCTCCACAGAATGTTCCATTCATTGACGGCAAATCTGAAATTCATCTAATTCTCAACTCCCGTCAGGTTTTCGTTACACCACTTGTGAATGTCCAATTAAGCCAAAGCTGGTTTTCAGTGGCCTGTTCTTACTACGAGACGTGCTGTTCATTTGGCTATCCATTCCACCCTGTTCAGCTCTACATTTTCGTGTCCACAAAACCCAGCCTTCAGAAATCATTGGAATCACCACTAGAGAATGTTCCATTCATTCACTGCGAATCTGGAATTCATCTGAATCTCCACTCCCGGCAGGTTTTCATTGCACCACTGCTGAATGTTCAAGTAACACAATGATGGTTTTCAGCGGTCTATTCACACTCGAACCCGTGCTGTTCACGGTCTAGCGACTCAACACTGGTGAGTTCTTCTTTTTCCAGTTCAGACAATACAAACCTCAGAAACCATTGCAATCTACACTACAGAATGTTTCATTCATTCAGGCGAATCTTGAATTCATCTTGTTCTCCACTCCCAGCAGGTTTTCGTTTCACCACTGGTGAATGTCCAAGCAACCCAAGGCTGGTTTCAGCTGCGTGTTAACACTCGCAGCCGTGCTGTTCAATTGGCTATCCAGTGAACGCTGGTTAGCTCTTGATTTTCCTTCCACACACCGAGCCTTCAGAAATCATTCTTATCTCCACTTCAGAATGTTCCATTCGTTCCCTGCGAATCTGGAATTCCTCTGACTCTCCACACCAGGCAGATTTTCCTAACAACACTGGTGAATGACCAGGTAATCCAATGCTGGTTTTCAGCGGCTGTTCACACTCACAGCCTTGCTGTTCAATTGGCAATCCAGTCAAACCTAGTCAGCTCTTCATTTTCCTGTCCACACAACCCAGCGTTCAGAAATCATTGGAATCTCTACTACAGAAATTTCCATTCATTCACTGTGAATCTGGAAATACTCTGAATCTGCATTCCAGGAAGGCTTTCGTTACACCACTGATGAATGTCCAAGTAATGCAATGCTGCTTCTTAGTGGTCTGTTCACACTCGAAACCGTGCTGTTCATTGGCTATCCACTCAATATCGGTCAGCTCTTCAATATCCTGTCCAGACTATCCAGATTCCTAAATGTTGGCAATCACCACTACAGAATGTTCCATTCAATCACGCGAATCTGGAATTCCTCAGAGTCTCCACTCCTGGAAGGTTTTCGTGACACCACTGGTAAATGTCCAAGGAAGACAATGCTGGTTTTAAGCCGCCTGCTAACACACTCAGCCGTGCTGTTCAATTTGCTATCCACCCAACCCTATTCAGCTCTACATTTTCCTGTCCTCATAACCCAACCTTCAGAAATAATTGGTATCTCCTCCACAGAATGTTCCGTTCATTCACTGCGAATCTTAAATTCATCTGACTCTCAACTCCCGGCGGGTTATCGTTACACCACTTGTGAATGTCCAAGTAAGCCAATGCTGGTTTTCAGTGGCCTGTTCATACTAAGAGACGTGCTGTTCATTTGGCTATCCACTCCACCCTGTTCAGCTCTACATTCTCGTGTCCACAAAACCCAGCCTTCAGAAATCATTGGAATCACCACTAGAGAATGTTCCATTCATTCACTGCGAATCTGGAATTCATCTGAACCTCCACTCCTGGCAGGTTTTCGTTACGCCACTGGTGAATGTCCAAGTAACTCAATACTGGTTTTCAGAGGCATGTTCAACTCGCAGAAGTGCTGTTCAATGGGCTATCCACTCAATATTGGTCAGCTCTTCATTTTCCTCTCCACACAAACCAGCCTTCAGAAATCATTGGGCTCTCCACTACAGACTGTTCCATTCATTCACTGCGATTCTGCAATTCATCTGACTCTCCGCTCCAGGCAGGTTTTCATTACAGCACTGGTGAATGACCAAGTAATCCAATGCTGGTTTTCAGCCGCCTTTTCACACTCGCAGTGTGCTGTTCAATTGTCTATCCACTCAAACCTGGTCAGCCTTTCATTTTCTTTTCCACAATATCAGACTTCAGAAATCATTGGAATCGCCAGTACAGAATGTTCCATTCATTCACTGCCAATCTGGAATTCATCTGAATCTGCACTCCAGGTAGGCTTTCATTACACCACTTATGAATGTCCAAGTAACACAATGCTGGTTTTCAGCGGTCTGTTCACACTCTAAGCCCTGCTTTTTACTGGGTATCCACACAACTGTGGTCAGCTCTTCATTTTCATGTCCAAACAATCCAGACTTGAGAAATCATTGCAATCTCCAGTACAGAATGTTCCATTCATTCACTGCGAATCTGGAATTCAACTGAATCTCCACTACCTGCAGATTTATCTTACACCACTTGTGAATGTCCAAGTAAAACAATGCTGGTTTTCAGAGGCCTGTTCATGTTCGCAGTCGTGCTGTTCAATTGGCTATCCACTCAACCTGTTTTGCTCCTCATTTTCCTGTGCACACAACCCAGCCTTCAGAAATCATTGTAATCTCCACTACAGGATGTTCCATTCATTCACTGGGAATCTGGAATTCATCTGAATCTGCACTCCACGCAGGCTTTCGTTACACCACTGCTGAAAGTCGAAGTAATGCAATACTGGTTTTCAGTGGTCTGTTCACATTCGAAGCCGAGGCTTTTTACAGGCTATCCACTCAACACTGGTCAGCTCTTCATTTTCGTGTCCCCACAATCCAGATTTCAGAAATCATTGCAATCTCCACTACAGAATGTTCCATTCATTCACTGCGAGTCTGGAGTTTATCTGATTCTCCACTCCCGCCTGGTTAACATTACACCACTTGTGAATGTCCAAGTAAGCCAATGCTGGTTTTCAGAGGCCTGTTCATACTCGCAGCCGTGCTGTTTAATTGACAATTCACTCCACCCTGTTCAGCTCTTCATTGTCCCACCACACTACCAGCCTTCAGAAATCTTTGTTATCTCCACTACAGAATGTTCCATTCATTCACTGCGAATCTGGAATTCATCTGACTCTCAACTCCACGCAGGTTTTCATTACACCACTGTTGAATGTCCAAGTAACCCAATGCTGGTTTTCAGCGGCCTGTTCATATTCGCAGCCCTGCTGTTTACTTGGCTATCGATTCAAGCCTGGTCAGCTCTTCATTTTCCTGTCCACACAACACAGGCTTCAGAAATCATTGGAATCTCCTCTACAGAATGTTCCATTCATTCACTGCGAATGTGGAATTCAACTGACTCTCCACTCCATGCAGGTTTTCCTTACACCACTGATGAATGTCCAAGTAACCCAATGCTGGTTTTCAGCTGCATGTTCACACTCGCAGCCATGCTATACAATTGGCTTTCCACTAAATCCTGATTAGTTCTTGATTTTCCTTCCACACGACCCAGCCTTCAGAAATCGTTGGAATCTCCACTAGAGAATGTTCCATTCATTCACTGCGAATCTGGAATTCCTCTGAACCTCCACTCCCGGCAGGTTTTCGTTACACCACTGTTGAATGTCCAAGTAACCCAATGTTTTAAGTGTTTTCTTCACAAGCGCAGTGGTGCTGTTCAATTGGCTATCCACTCAACCCTGGCCAGCTCTACATTTTCCTGTCCACACCACAGAGACTGGAGAAATCATTGTTATCTCCACTACAGAATGTTCCATTCATTCACAGCGAATCTGGAATTCATCTGAATCTCCACTCCCGGCAGGTTTTCGTGACACCACTGGTAAATATCCAAGTAAGCCAATGCTGGTTTTAAGTGGCCTGCTCATACTCTCAGCCGTGCTGTTCAATTTGCTATCCACTCAACCCTCTTCAGCTCCATTTTCCTGTCCACATAACCCAAACTTCAGAAACAATTGGTATCTCCTCCACAGAATGTTCCATTCATTGACGGCAAATCTGAAATTCATCTAATTCTCAACTCCCGTCAGGTTTTCGTTACACCACTTGTGAATGTCCAATTAAGCCAAAGCTGGTTTTCAGTGGCCTGTTCTTACTACGAGACGTGCTGTTCATTTGGCTATCCATTCCACCCTGTTCAGCTCTACATTTTCGTGTCCACAAAACCCAGCCTTCAGAAATCATTGGAATCACCACTAGAGAATGTTCCATTCATTCACTGCGAATCTGGAATTCATCTGAATCTCCACTCCCGGCAGGTTTTCATTGCACCACTGCTGAATGTTCAAGTAACGCAATGATGGTTTTCAGCGGTCTATTCACACTCGAACCCGTGCTGTTCACGGTCTAGCGACTCAACACTGGTGAGTTCTTCTTTTTCCAGTTCAGACAATACAAACCTCAGAAACCATTGCAATCTACACTACAGAATGTTTCATTCATTCAGGCGAATCTTGAATTCATCTTGTTCTCCACTCCCAGCAGGTTTTCGTTTCACCACTGGTGAATGTCCAAGCAACCCAAGGCTGGTTTCAGCTGCGTGTTAACACTCGCAGCCGTGCTGTTCAATTGGCTATCCAGTGAACGCTGGTTAGCTCTTGATTTTCCTTCCACACACCGAGCCTTCAGAAATCATTCTTATCTCCACTTCAGAATGTTCCATTCGTTCCCTGCGAATCTGGAATTCCTCTGACTCTCCACACCAGGCAGATTTTCCTAACAACACTGGTGAATGACCAGGTAATCCAATGCTGGTTTTCAGCGGCTGTTCACACTCACAGCCTTGCTGTTCAATTGGCAATCCAGTCAAACCTAGTCAGCTCTTCATTTTCCTGTCCACACAACCCAGCGTTCAGAAATCATTGGAATCTCTACTACAGAAATTTCCATTCATTCACTGTGAATCTGGAAATACTCTGAATCTGCATTCCAGGAAGGCTTTCGTTACACCACTGATGAATGTCCAAGTAATGCAATGCTGCTTCTTAGTGGTCTGTTCACACTCGAAACCGTGCTGTTCATTGGCTATCCACTCAATATCGGTCAGCTCTTCAATATCCTGTCCAGACTATCCAGATTCCTAAATGTTGGCAATCACCACTACAGAATGTTCCATTCAATCACGCGAATCTGGAATTCATCAGAGTCTCCACTCCTGGAAGGTTTTCGTGACACCACTGGTAAATGTCCAAGGAAGACAATGCTGGTTTTAAGCCGCCTGCTAACACACTCAGCCGTGCTGTTCAATTTGCTATCCACCCAACCCTATTCAGCTCTACATTTTCCTGTCCTCATAACCCAACCTTCAGAAATAATTGGTATCTCCTCCACAGAATGTTCCGTTCATTCACTGCGAATCTTAAATTCATCTGACTCTCAACTCCCGGCGGGTTATCGTTACACCACTTGTGAATGTCCAAGTAAGCCAATGCTGGTTTTCAGTGGCCTGTTCATACTAAGAGACGTGCTGTTCATTTGGCTATCCACTCCACCCTGTTCAGCTCTACATTTTCGTGTCCACAAAACCCAGCCTTCAGAAATCATTGGAATCACCACTAGAGAATGTTCCATTCATTCACTGCGAATCTGGAATTCATCTGAACCTCCACTCCTGGCAGGTTTTCGTTACGCCACTGGTGAATGTCCAAGTAACTCAATACTGGTTTTCAGAGGCATGTTCAACTCGCAGAAGTGCTGTTCAATGGGCTATCCACTCAATATTGGTCAGCTCTTCATTTTCCTCTCCACACAAACCAGCCTTCAGAAATCATTGGGCTCTCCACTACAGACTGTTCCATTCATTCACTGCGATTCTGCAATTCATCTGACTCTCCGCTCCAGGCAGGTTTTCATTACAGCACTGGTGAATGACCAAGTAATCCAATGCTGGTTTTCAGCCGCCTTTTCACACTCGCAGTGTGCTGTTCAATTGTCTATCCACTCAAACCTGGTCAGCCTTTCATTTTCTTTTCCACAATATCAGACTTCAGAAATCATTGGAATCGCCAGTACAGAATGTTCCATTCATTCACTGCCAATCTGGAATTCATCTGAATCTGCACTCCAGGTAGGCTTTCATTACACCACTTATGAATGTCCAAGTAACACAATGCTGGTTTTCAGCGGTCTGTTCACACTCTAAGCCCTGCTTTTTACTGGGTATCCACACAACTGTGGTCAGCTCTTCATTTTCATGTCCAAACAATCCAGACTTGAGAAATCATTGCAATCTCCAGTACAGAATGTTCCATTCATTCACTGCGAATCTGGAATTCAACTGAATCTCCACTACCTGCAGATTTATCTTACACCACTTGTGAATGTCCAAGTAAAACAATGCTGGTTTTCAGAGGCCTGTTCATGTTCGCAGTCGTGCTGTTCAATTGGCTATCCACTCAACCTGTTTTGCTCCTCATTTTCCTGTGCACACAACCCAGCCTTCAGAAATCATTGTAATCTCCACTACAGGATGTTCCATTCATTCACTGGGAATCTGGAATTCATCTGAATCTGCACTCCACGCAGGCTTTCGTTACACCACTGCTGAAAGTCGAAGTAATGCAATACTGGTTTTCAGTGGTCTGTTCACATTCGAAGCCGAGGCTTTTTACAGGCTATCCACTCAACACTGGTCAGCTCTTCATTTTCGTGTCCCCACAATCCAGATTTCAGAAATCATTGCAATCTCCACTACAGAATGTTCCATTCATTCACTGCGAGTCTGGAGTTTATCTGATTCTCCACTCCCGCCTGGTTAACATTACACCACTTGTGAATGTCCAAGTAAGCCAATGCTGGTTTTCAGAGGCCTGTTCATACTCGCAGCCGTGCTGTTTAATTGACAATTCACTCCACCCTGTTCAGCTCTTCATTGTCCCACCACACTACCAGCCTTCAGAAATCTTTGTTATCTCCACTACAGAATGTTCCATTCATTCACTGCGAATCTGGAATTCATCTGACTCTCAACTCCACGCAGGTTTTCATTACACCACTGTTGAATGTCCAAGTAACCCAATGCTGGTTTTCAGCGGCCTGTTCATATTCGCAGCCCTGCTGTTTACTTGGCTATCGATTCAAGCCTGGTCAGCTCTTCATTTTCCTGTCCACACAACACAGGCTTCAGAAATCATTGGAATCTCCTCTACAGAATGTTCCATTCATTCACTGCGAATGTGGAATTCAACTGACTCTCCACTCCATGCAGGTTTTCCTTACACCACTGATGAATGTCCAAGTAACCCAATGCTGGTTTTCAGCTGCATGTTCACACTCGCAGCCATGCTATACAATTGGCTTTCCACTAAATCCTGATTAGTTCTTGATTTTCCTTCCACACGACCCAGCCTTCAGAAATCGTTGGAATCTCCACTAGAGAATGTTCCATTCATTCACTGCGAATCTGGAATTCCTCTGAACCTCCACTCCCGGCAGGTTTTCGTTACACCACTGTTGAATGTCCAAGTAACCCAATGTTTTAAGTGTTTTCTTCACAAGCGCAGTGGTGCTGTTCAATTGGCTATCCACTCAACCCTGGCCAGCTCTACATTTTCCTGTCCACACCACAGAGACTGGAGAAATCATTGTTATCTCCACTACAGAATGTTCCATTCATTCACAGCGAATCTGGAATTCATCTGAATCTCCACTCCCGGCAGGTTTTCGTGACACCACTGGTAAATATCCAAGTAAGCCAATGCTGGTTTTAAGTGGCCTGCTCATACTCTCAGCCGTGCTGTTCAATTTGCTATCCACTCAACCCTCTTCAGCTCCATTTTCCTGTCCACATAACCCAAACTTCAGAAACAATTGGTATCTCCTCCACAGAATGTTCCATTCATTGACGGCAAATCTGAAATTCATCTAATTCTCAACTCCCGTCAGGTTTTCGTTACACCACTTGTGAATGTCCAATTAAGCCAAAGCTGGTTTTCAGTGGCCTGTTCTTACTACGAGACGTGCTGTTCATTTGGCTATCCATTCCACCCTGTTCAGCTCTACATTTTCGTGTCCACAAAACCCAGCCTTCAGAAATCATTGGAATCACCACTAGAGAATGTTCCATTCATTCACTGCGAATCTGGAATTCATCTGAATCTCCACTCCCGGCAGGTTTTCATTGCACCACTGCTGAATGTTCAAGTAACGCAATGATGGTTTTCAGCGGTCTATTCACACTCGAACCCGTGCTGTTCACGGTCTAGCGACTCAACACTGGTGAGTTCTTCTTTTTCCAGTTCAGACAATACAAACCTCAGAAACCATTGCAATCTACACTACAGAATGTTTCATTCATTCAGGCGAATCTTGAATTCATCTTGTTCTCCACTCCCAGCAGGTTTTCGTTTCACCACTGGTGAATGTCCAAGCAACCCAAGGCTGGTTTCAGCTGCGTGTTAACACTCGCAGCCGTGCTGTTCAATTGGCTATCCAGTGAACGCTGGTTAGCTCTTGATTTTCCTTCCACACACCGAGCCTTCAGAAATCATTCTTATCTCCACTTCAGAATGTTCCATTCGTTCCCTGCGAATCTGGAATTCCTCTGACTCTCCACACCAGGCAGATTTTCCTAACAACACTGGTGAATGACCAGGTAATCCAATGCTGGTTTTCAGCGGCTGTTCACACTCACAGCCTTGCTGTTCAATTGGCAATCCAGTCAAACCTAGTCAGCTCTTCATTTTCCTGTCCACACAACCCAGCGTTCAGAAATCATTGGAATCTCTACTACAGAAATTTCCATTCATTCACTGTGAATCTGGAAATACTCTGAATCTGCATTCCAGGAAGGCTTTCGTTACACCACTGATGAATGTCCAAGTAATGCAATGCTGCTTCTTAGTGGTCTGTTCACACTCGAAACCGTGCTGTTCATTGGCTATCCACTCAATATCGGTCAGCTCTTCAATATCCTGTCCAGACTATCCAGATTCCTAAATGTTGGCAATCACCACTACAGAATGTTCCATTCAATCACGCGAATCTGGAATTCATCAGAGTCTCCACTCCTGGAAGGTTTTCGTGACACCACTGGTAAATGTCCAAGGAAGACAATGCTGGTTTTAAGCCGCCTGCTAACACACTCAGCCGTGCTGTTCAATTTGCTATCCACCCAACCCTATTCAGCTCTACATTTTCCTGTCCTCATAACCCAACCTTCAGAAATAATTGGTATCTCCTCCACAGAATGTTCCGTTCATTCACTGCGAATCTTAAATTCATCTGACTCTCAACTCCCGGCGGGTTATCGTTACACCACTTGTGAATGTCCAAGTAAGCCAATGCTGGTTTTCAGTGGCCTGTTCATACTAAGAGACGTGCTGTTCATTTGGCTATCCACTCCACCCTGTTCAGCTCTACATTTTCGTGTCCACAAAACCCAGCCTTCAGAAATCATTGGAATCACCACTAGAGAATGTTCCATTCATTCACTGCGAATCTGGAATTCATCTGAACCTCCACTCCTGGCAGGTTTTCGTTACGCCACTGGTGAATGTCCAAGTAACTCAATACTGGTTTTCAGAGGCATGTTCAACTCGCAGAAGTGCTGTTCAATGGGCTATCCACTCAATATTGGTCAGCTCTTCATTTTCCTCTCCACACAAACCAGCCTTCAGAAATCATTGGGCTCTCCACTACAGACTGTTCCATTCATTCACTGCGATTCTGCAATTCATCTGACTCTCCGCTCCAGGCAGGTTTTCATTACAGCACTGGTGAATGACCAAGTAATCCAATGCTGGTTTTCAGCCGCCTTTTCACACTCGCAGTGTGCTGTTCAATTGTCTATCCACTCAAACCTGGTCAGCCTTTCATTTTCTTTTCCACAATATCAGACTTCAGAAATCATTGGAATCGCCAGTACAGAATGTTCCATTCATTCACTGCCAATCTGGAATTCATCTGAATCTGCACTCCAGGTAGGCTTTCATTACACCACTTATGAATGTCCAAGTAACACAATGCTGGTTTTCAGCGGTCTGTTCACACTCTAAGCCCTGCTTTTTACTGGGTATCCACACAACTGTGGTCAGCTCTTCATTTTCATGTCCAAACAATCCAGACTTGAGAAATCATTGCAATCTCCAGTACAGAATGTTCCATTCATTCACTGCGAATCTGGAATTCAACTGAATCTCCACTACCTGCAGATTTATCTTACACCACTTGTGAATGTCCAAGTAAAACAATGCTGGTTTTCAGAGGCCTGTTCATGTTCGCAGTCGTGCTGTTCAATTGGCTATCCACTCAACCTGTTTTGCTCCTCATTTTCCTGTGCACACAACCCAGCCTTCAGAAATCATTGTAATCTCCACTACAGGATGTTCCATTCATTCACTGGGAATCTGGAATTCATCTGAATCTGCACTCCACGCAGGCTTTCGTTACACCACTGCTGAAAGTCGAAGTAATGCAATACTGGTTTTCAGTGGTCTGTTCACATTCGAAGCCGAGGCTTTTTACAGGCTATCCACTCAACACTGGTCAGCTCTTCATTTTCGTGTCCCCACAATCCAGATTTCAGAAATCATTGCAATCTCCACTACAGAATGTTCCATTCATTCACTGCGAGTCTGGAGTTTATCTGATTCTCCACTCCCGCCTGGTTAACATTACACCACTTGTGAATGTCCAAGTAAGCCAATGCTGGTTTTCAGAGGCCTGTTCATACTCGCAGCCGTGCTGTTTAATTGACAATTCACTCCACCCTGTTCAGCTCTTCATTGTCCCACCACACTACCAGCCTTCAGAAATCTTTGTTATCTCCACTACAGAATGTTCCATTCATTCACTGCGAATCTGGAATTCATCTGACTCTCAACTCCACGCAGGTTTTCATTACACCACTGTTGAATGTCCAAGTAACCCAATGCTGGTTTTCAGCGGCCTGTTCATATTCGCAGCCCTGCTGTTTACTTGGCTATCGATTCAAGCCTGGTCAGCTCTTCATTTTCCTGTCCACACAACACAGGCTTCAGAAATCATTGGAATCTCCTCTACAGAATGTTCCATTCATTCACTGCGAATGTGGAATTCAACTGACTCTCCACTCCATGCAGGTTTTCCTTACACCACTGATGAATGTCCAAGTAACCCAATGCTGGTTTTCAGCTGCATGTTCACACTCGCAGCCATGCTATACAATTGGCTTTCCACTAAATCCTGATTAGTTCTTGATTTTCCTTCCACACGACCCAGCCTTCAGAAATCGTTGGAATCTCCACCAGAGAATGTTCCATTCATTCACTGCGAATCTGGAATTCCTCTGAACCTCCACTCCCGGCAGGTTTTCGTTACACCACTGTTGAATGTCCAAGTAACCCAATGTTTTAAGTGTTTTCTTCACAAGCGCAGTGGTGCTGTTCAATTGGCTATCCACTCAACCCTGGCCAGCTCTACATTTTCCTGTCCACACCACAGAGACTGGAGAAATCATTGTTATCTCCACTACAGAATGTTCCATTCATTCACAGCGAATCTGGAATTCATCTGAATCTCCACTCCCGGCAGGTTTTCGTGACACCACTGGTAAATATCCAAGTAAGCCAATGCTGGTTTTAAGTGGCCTGCTCATACTCTCAGCCGTGCTGTTCAATTTGCTATCCACTCAACCCTCTTCAGCTCCATTTTCCTGTCCACATAACCCAAACTTCAGAAACAATTGGTATCTCCTCCACAGAATGTTCCATTCATTGACGGCAAATCTGAAATTCATCTAATTCTCAACTCCCGTCAGGTTTTCGTTACACCACTTGTGAATGTCCAATTAAGCCAAAGCTGGTTTTCAGTGGCCTGTTCTTACTACGAGACGTGCTGTTCATTTGGCTATCCATTCCACCCTGTTCAGCTCTACATTTTCGTGTCCACAAAACCCAGCCTTCAGAAATCATTGGAATCACCACTAGAGAATGTTCCATTCATTCACTGCGAATCTGGAATTCATCTGAATCTCCACTCCCGGCAGGTTTTCATTGCACCACTGCTGAATGTTCAAGTAACACAATGATGGTTTTCAGCGGTCTATTCACACTCGAACCCGTGCTGTTCACGGTCTAGCGACTCAACACTGGTGAGTTCTTCTTTTTCCAGTTCAGACAATACAAACCTCAGAAACCATTGCAATCTACACTACAGAATGTTTCATTCATTCAGGCGAATCTTGAATTCATCTTGTTCTCCACTCCCAGCAGGTTTTCGTTTCACCACTGGTGAATGTCCAAGCAACCCAAGGCTGGTTTCAGCTGCGTGTTAACACTCGCAGCCGTGCTGTTCAATTGGCTATCCAGTGAACGCTGGTTAGCTCTTGATTTTCCTTCCACACACCGAGCCTTCAGAAATCATTCTTATCTCCACTTCAGAATGTTCCATTCGTTCCCTGCGAATCTGGAATTCCTCTGACTCTCCACACCAGGCAGATTTTCCTAACAACACTGGTGAATGACCAGGTAATCCAATGCTGGTTTTCAGCGGCTGTTCACACTCACAGCCTTGCTGTTCAATTGGCAATCCAGTCAAACCTAGTCAGCTCTTCATTTTCCTGTCCACACAACCCAGCGTTCAGAAATCATTGGAATCTCTACTACAGAAATTTCCATTCATTCACTGTGAATCTGGAAATACTCTGAATCTGCATTCCAGGAAGGCTTTCGTTACACCACTGATGAATGTCCAAGTAATGCAATGCTGCTTCTTAGTGGTCTGTTCACACTCGAAACCGTGCTGTTCATTGGCTATCCACTCAATATCGGTCAGCTCTTCAATATCCTGTCCAGACTATCCAGATTCCTAAATGTTGGCAATCACCACTACAGAATGTTCCATTCAATCACGCGAATCTGGAATTCATCAGAGTCTCCACTCCTGGAAGGTTTTCGTGACACCACTGGTAAATGTCCAAGGAAGACAATGCTGGTTTTAAGCCGCCTGCTAACACACTCAGCCGTGCTGTTCAATTTGCTATCCACCCAACCCTATTCAGCTCTACATTTTCCTGTCCTCATAACCCAACCTTCAGAAATAATTGGTATCTCCTCCACAGAATGTTCCGTTCATTCACTGCGAATCTTAAATTCATCTGACTCTCAACTCCCGGCGGGTTATCGTTACACCACTTGTGAATGTCCAAGTAAGCCAATGCTGGTTTTCAGTGGCCTGTTCATACTAAGAGACGTGCTGTTCATTTGGCTATCCACTCCACCCTGTTCAGCTCTACATTCTCGTGTCCACAAAACCCAGCCTTCAGAAATCATTGGAATCACCACTAGAGAATGTTCCATTCATTCACTGCGAATCTGGAATTCATCTGAACCTCCACTCCTGGCAGGTTTTCGTTACGCCACTGGTGAATGTCCAAGTAACTCAATACTGGTTTTCAGAGGCATGTTCAACTCGCAGAAGTGCTGTTCAATGGGCTATCCACTCAATATTGGTCAGCTCTTCATTTTCCTCTCCACACAAACCAGCCTTCAGAAATCATTGGGCTCTCCACTACAGACTGTTCCATTCATTCACTGCGATTCTGCAATTCATCTGACTCTCCGCTCCAGGCAGGTTTTCATTACAGCACTGGTGAATGACCAAGTAATCCAATGCTGGTTTTCAGCCGCCTTTTCACACTCGCAGTGTGCTGTTCAATTGTCTATCCACTCAAACCTGGTCAGCCTTTCATTTTCTTTTCCACAATATCAGACTTCAGAAATCATTGGAATCGCCAGTACAGAATGTTCCATTCATTCACTGCCAATCTGGAATTCATCTGAATCTGCACTCCAGGTAGGCTTTCATTACACCACTTATGAATGTCCAAGTAACACAATGCTGGTTTTCAGCGGTCTGTTCACACTCTAAGCCCTGCTTTTTACTGGGTATCCACACAACTGTGGTCAGCTCTTCATTTTCATGTCCAAACAATCCAGACTTGAGAAATCATTGCAATCTCCAGTACAGAATGTTCCATTCATTCACTGCGAATCTGGAATTCAACTGAATCTCCACTACCTGCAGATTTATCTTACACCACTTGTGAATGTCCAAGTAAAACAATGCTGGTTTTCAGAGGCCTGTTCATGTTCGCAGTCGTGCTGTTCAATTGGCTATCCACTCAACCTGTTTTGCTCCTCATTTTCCTGTGCACACAACCCAGCCTTCAGAAATCATTGTAATCTCCACTACAGGATGTTCCATTCATTCACTGGGAATCTGGAATTCATCTGAATCTGCACTCCACGCAGGCTTTCGTTACACCACTGCTGAAAGTCGAAGTAATGCAATACTGGTTTTCAGTGGTCTGTTCACATTCGAAGCCGAGGCTTTTTACAGGCTATCCACTCAACACTGGTCAGCTCTTCATTTTCGTGTCCCCACAATCCAGATTTCAGAAATCATTGCAATCTCCACTACAGAATGTTCCATTCATTCACTGCGAGTCTGGAGTTTATCTGATTCTCCACTCCCGCCTGGTTAACATTACACCACTTGTGAATGTCCAAGTAAGCCAATGCTGGTTTTCAGAGGCCTGTTCATACTCGCAGCCGTGCTGTTTAATTGACAATTCACTCCACCCTGTTCAGCTCTTCATTGTCCCACCACACTACCAGCCTTCAGAAATCTTTGTTATCTCCACTACAGAATGTTCCATTCATTCACTGCGAATCTGGAATTCATCTGACTCTCAACTCCACGCAGGTTTTCATTACACCACTGTTGAATGTCCAAGTAACCCAATGCTGGTTTTCAGCGGCCTGTTCATATTCGCAGCCCTGCTGTTTACTTGGCTATCGATTCAAGCCTGGTCAGCTCTTCATTTTCCTGTCCACACAACACAGGCTTCAGAAATCATTGGAATCTCCTCTACAGAATGTTCCATTCATTCACTGCGAATGTGGAATTCAACTGACTCTCCACTCCATGCAGGTTTTCCTTACACCACTGATGAATGTCCAAGTAACCCAATGCTGGTTTTCAGCTGCATGTTCACACTCGCAGCCATGCTATACAATTGGCTTTCCACTAAATCCTGATTAGTTCTTGATTTTCCTTCCACACGACCCAGCCTTCAGAAATCGTTGGAATCTCCACTAGAGAATGTTCCATTCATTCACTGCGAATCTGGAATTCCTCTGAACCTCCACTCCCGGCAGGTTTTCGTTACACCACTGTTGAATGTCCAAGTAACCCAATGTTTTAAGTGTTTTCTTCACAAGCGCAGTGGTGCTGTTCAATTGGCTATCCACTCAACCCTGGCCAGCTCTACATTTTCCTGTCCACACCACAGAGACTGGAGAAATCATTGTTATCTCCACTACAGAATGTTCCATTCATTCACAGCGAATCTGGAATTCATCTGAATCTCCACTCCCGGCAGGTTTTCGTGACACCACTGGTAAATATCCAAGTAAGCCAATGCTGGTTTTAAGTGGCCTGCTCATACTCTCAGCCGTGCTGTTCAATTTGCTATCCACTCAACCCTCTTCAGCTCCATTTTCCTGTCCACATAACCCAAACTTCAGAAACAATTGGTATCTCCTCCACAGAATGTTCCATTCATTGACGGCAAATCTGAAATTCATCTAATTCTCAACTCCCGTCAGGTTTTCGTTACACCACTTGTGAATGTCCAATTAAGCCAAAGCTGGTTTTCAGTGGCCTGTTCTTACTACGAGACGTGCTGTTCATTTGGCTATCCATTCCACCCTGTTCAGCTCTACATTTTCGTGTCCACAAAACCCAGCCTTCAGAAATCATTGGAATCACCACTAGAGAATGTTCCATTCATTCACTGCGAATCTGGAATTCATCTGAATCTCCACTCCCGGCAGGTTTTCATTGCACCACTGCTGAATGTTCAAGTAACGCAATGATGGTTTTCAGCGGTCTATTCACACTCGAACCCGTGCTGTTCACGGTCTAGCGACTCAACACTGGTGAGTTCTTCTTTTTCCAGTTCAGACAATACAAACCTCAGAAACCATTGCAATCTACACTACAGAATGTTTCATTCATTCAGGCGAATCTTGAATTCATCTTGTTCTCCACTCCCAGCAGGTTTTCGTTTCACCACTGGTGAATGTCCAAGCAACCCAAGGCTGGTTTCAGCTGCGTGTTAACACTCGCAGCCGTGCTGTTCAATTGGCTATCCAGTGAACGCTGGTTAGCTCTTGATTTTCCTTCCACACACCGAGCCTTCAGAAATCATTCTTATCTCCACTTCAGAATGTTCCATTCGTTCCCTGCGAATCTGGAATTCCTCTGACTCTCCACACCAGGCAGATTTTCCTAACAACACTGGTGAATGACCAGGTAATCCAATGCTGGTTTTCAGCGGCTGTTCACACTCACAGCCTTGCTGTTCAATTGGCAATCCAGTCAAACCTAGTCAGCTCTTCATTTTCCTGTCCACACAACCCAGCGTTCAGAAATCATTGGAATCTCTACTACAGAAATTTCCATTCATTCACTGTGAATCTGGAAATACTCTGAATCTGCATTCCAGGAAGGCTTTCGTTACACCACTGATGAATGTCCAAGTAATGCAATGCTGCTTCTTAGTGGTCTGTTCACACTCGAAACCGTGCTGTTCATTGGCTATCCACTCAATATCGGTCAGCTCTTCAATATCCTGTCCAGACTATCCAGATTCCTAAATGTTGGCAATCACCACTACAGAATGTTCCATTCAATCACGCGAATCTGGAATTCATCAGAGTCTCCACTCCTGGAAGGTTTTCGTGACACCACTGGTAAATGTCCAAGGAAGACAATGCTGGTTTTAAGCCGCCTGCTAACACACTCAGCCGTGCTGTTCAATTTGCTATCCACCCAACCCTATTCAGCTCTACATTTTCCTGTCCTCATAACCCAACCTTCAGAAATAATTGGTATCTCCTCCACAGAATGTTCCGTTCATTCACTGCGAATCTTAAATTCATCTGACTCTCAACTCCCGGCGGGTTATCGTTACACCACTTGTGAATGTCCAAGTAAGCCAATGCTGGTTTTCAGTGGCCTGTTCATACTAAGAGACGTGCTGTTCATTTGGCTATCCACTCCACCCTGTTCAGCTCTACATTTTCGTGTCCACAAAACCCAGCCTTCAGAAATCATTGGAATCACCACTAGAGAATGTTCCATTCATTCACTGCGAATCTGGAATTCATCTGAACCTCCACTCCTGGCAGGTTTTCGTTACGCCACTGGTGAATGTCCAAGTAACTCAATACTGGTTTTCAGAGGCATGTTCAACTCGCAGAAGTGCTGTTCAATGGGCTATCCACTCAATATTGGTCAGCTCTTCATTTTCCTCTCCACACAAACCAGCCTTCAGAAATCATTGGGCTCTCCACTACAGACTGTTCCATTCATTCACTGCGATTCTGCAATTCATCTGACTCTCCGCTCCAGGCAGGTTTTCATTACAGCACTGGTGAATGACCAAGTAATCCAATGCTGGTTTTCAGCCGCCTTTTCACACTCGCAGTGTGCTGTTCAATTGTCTATCCACTCAAACCTGGTCAGCCTTTCATTTTCTTTTCCACAATATCAGACTTCAGAAATCATTGGAATCGCCAGTACAGAATGTTCCATTCATTCACTGCCAATCTGGAATTCATCTGAATCTGCACTCCAGGTAGGCTTTCATTACACCACTTATGAATGTCCAAGTAACACAATGCTGGTTTTCAGCGGTCTGTTCACACTCTAAGCCCTGCTTTTTACTGGGTATCCACACAACTGTGGTCAGCTCTTCATTTTCATGTCCAAACAATCCAGACTTGAGAAATCATTGCAATCTCCAGTACAGAATGTTCCATTCATTCACTGCGAATCTGGAATTCAACTGAATCTCCACTACCTGCAGATTTATCTTACACCACTTGTGAATGTCCAAGTAAAACAATGCTGGTTTTCAGAGGCCTGTTCATGTTCGCAGTCGTGCTGTTCAATTGGCTATCCACTCAACCTGTTTTGCTCCTCATTTTCCTGTGCACACAACCCAGCCTTCAGAAATCATTGTAATCTCCACTACAGGATGTTCCATTCATTCACTGGGAATCTGGAATTCATCTGAATCTGCACTCCACGCAGGCTTTCGTTACACCACTGCTGAAAGTCGAAGTAATGCAATACTGGTTTTCAGTGGTCTGTTCACATTCGAAGCCGAGGCTTTTTACAGGCTATCCACTCAACACTGGTCAGCTCTTCATTTTCGTGTCCCCACAATCCAGATTTCAGAAATCATTGCAATCTCCACTACAGAATGTTCCATTCATTCACTGCGAGTCTGGAGTTTATCTGATTCTCCACTCCCGCCTGGTTAACATTACACCACTTGTGAATGTCCAAGTAAGCCAATGCTGGTTTTCAGAGGCCTGTTCATACTCGCAGCCGTGCTGTTTAATTGACAATTCACTCCACCCTGTTCAGCTCTTCATTGTCCCACCACACTACCAGCCTTCAGAAATCTTTGTTATCTCCACTACAGAATGTTCCATTCATTCACTGCGAATCTGGAATTCATCTGACTCTCAACTCCACGCAGGTTTTCATTACACCACTGTTGAATGTCCAAGTAACCCAATGCTGGTTTTCAGCGGCCTGTTCATATTCGCAGCCCTGCTGTTTACTTGGCTATCGATTCAAGCCTGGTCAGCTCTTCATTTTCCTGTCCACACAACACAGGCTTCAGAAATCATTGGAATCTCCTCTACAGAATGTTCCATTCATTCACTGCGAATGTGGAATTCAACTGACTCTCCACTCCATGCAGGTTTTCCTTACACCACTGATGAATGTCCAAGTAACCCAATGCTGGTTTTCAGCTGCATGTTCACACTCGCAGCCATGCTATACAATTGGCTTTCCACTAAATCCTGATTAGTTCTTGATTTTCCTTCCACACGACCCAGCCTTCAGAAATCGTTGGAATCTCCACTAGAGAATGTTCCATTCATTCACTGCGAATCTGGAATTCCTCTGAACCTCCACTCCCGGCAGGTTTTCGTTACACCACTGTTGAATGTCCAAGTAACCCAATGTTTTAAGTGTTTTCTTCACAAGCGCAGTGGTGCTGTTCAATTGGCTATCCACTCAACCCTGGCCAGCTCTACATTTTCCTGTCCACACCACAGAGACTGGAGAAATCATTGTTATCTCCACTACAGAATGTTCCATTCATTCACAGCGAATCTGGAATTCATCTGAATCTCCACTCCCGGCAGGTTTTCGTGACACCACTGGTAAATATCCAAGTAAGCCAATGCTGGTTTTAAGTGGCCTGCTCATACTCTCAGCCGTGCTGTTCAATTTGCTATCCACTCAACCCTCTTCAGCTCCATTTTCCTGTCCACATAACCCAAACTTCAGAAACAATTGGTATCTCCTCCACAGAATGTTCCATTCATTGACGGCAAATCTGAAATTCATCTAATTCTCAACTCCCGTCAGGTTTTCGTTACACCACTTGTGAATGTCCAATTAAGCCAAAGCTGGTTTTCAGTGGCCTGTTCTTACTACGAGACGTGCTGTTCATTTGGCTATCCATTCCACCCTGTTCAGCTCTACATTTTCGTGTCCACAAAACCCAGCCTTCAGAAATCATTGGAATCACCACTAGAGAATGTTCCATTCATTCACTGCGAATCTGGAATTCATCTGAATCTCCACTCCCGGCAGGTTTTCATTGCACCACTGCTGAATGTTCAAGTAACGCAATGATGGTTTTCAGCGGTCTATTCACACTCGAACCCGTGCTGTTCACGGTCTAGCGACTCAACACTGGTGAGTTCTTCTTTTTCCAGTTCAGACAATACAAACCTCAGAAACCATTGCAATCTACACTACAGAATGTTTCATTCATTCAGGCGAATCTTGAATTCATCTTGTTCTCCACTCCCAGCAGGTTTTCGTTTCACCACTGGTGAATGTCCAAGCAACCCAAGGCTGGTTTCAGCTGCGTGTTAACACTCGCAGCCGTGCTGTTCAATTGGCTATCCAGTGAACGCTGGTTAGCTCTTGATTTTCCTTCCACACACCGAGCCTTCAGAAATCATTCTTATCTCCACTTCAGAATGTTCCATTCGTTCCCTGCGAATCTGGAATTCCTCTGACTCTCCACACCAGGCAGATTTTCCTAACAACACTGGTGAATGACCAGGTAATCCAATGCTGGTTTTCAGCGGCTGTTCACACTCACAGCCTTGCTGTTCAATTGGCAATCCAGTCAAACCTAGTCAGCTCTTCATTTTCCTGTCCACACAACCCAGCGTTCAGAAATCATTGGAATCTCTACTACAGAAATTTCCATTCATTCACTGTGAATCTGGAAATACTCTGAATCTGCATTCCAGGAAGGCTTTCGTTACACCACTGATGAATGTCCAAGTAATGCAATGCTGCTTCTTAGTGGTCTGTTCACACTCGAAACCGTGCTGTTCATTGGCTATCCACTCAATATCGGTCAGCTCTTCAATATCCTGTCCAGACTATCCAGATTCCTAAATGTTGGCAATCACCACTACAGAATGTTCCATTCAATCACGCGAATCTGGAATTCATCAGAGTCTCCACTCCTGGAAGGTTTTCGTGACACCACTGGTAAATGTCCAAGGAAGACAATGCTGGTTTTAAGCCGCCTGCTAACACACTCAGCCGTGCTGTTCAATTTGCTATCCACCCAACCCTATTCAGCTCTACATTTTCCTGTCCTCATAACCCAACCTTCAGAAATAATTGGTATCTCCTCCACAGAATGTTCCGTTCATTCACTGCGAATCTTAAATTCATCTGACTCTCAACTCCCGGCGGGTTATCGTTACACCACTTGTGAATGTCCAAGTAAGCCAATGCTGGTTTTCAGTGGCCTGTTCATACTAAGAGACGTGCTGTTCATTTGGCTATCCACTCCACCCTGTTCAGCTCTACATTTTCGTGTCCACAAAACCCAGCCTTCAGAAATCATTGGAATCACCACTAGAGAATGTTCCATTCATTCACTGCGAATCTGGAATTCATCTGAACCTCCACTCCTGGCAGGTTTTCGTTACGCCACTGGTGAATGTCCAAGTAACTCAATACTGGTTTTCAGAGGCATGTTCAACTCGCAGAAGTGCTGTTCAATGGGCTATCCACTCAATATTGGTCAGCTCTTCATTTTCCTCTCCACACAAACCAGCCTTCAGAAATCATTGGGCTCTCCACTACAGACTGTTCCATTCATTCACTGCGATTCTGCAATTCATCTGACTCTCCGCTCCAGGCAGGTTTTCATTACAGCACTGGTGAATGACCAAGTAATCCAATGCTGGTTTTCAGCCGCCTTTTCACACTCGCAGTGTGCTGTTCAATTGTCTATCCACTCAAACCTGGTCAGCCTTTCATTTTCTTTTCCACAATATCAGACTTCAGAAATCATTGGAATCGCCAGTACAGAATGTTCCATTCATTCACTGCCAATCTGGAATTCATCTGAATCTGCACTCCAGGTAGGCTTTCATTACACCACTTATGAATGTCCAAGTAACACAATGCTGGTTTTCAGCGGTCTGTTCACACTCTAAGCCCTGCTTTTTACTGGGTATCCACACAACTGTGGTCAGCTCTTCATTTTCATGTCCAAACAATCCAGACTTGAGAAATCATTGCAATCTCCAGTACAGAATGTTCCATTCATTCACTGCGAATCTGGAATTCAACTGAATCTCCACTACCTGCAGATTTATCTTACACCACTTGTGAATGTCCAAGTAAAACAATGCTGGTTTTCAGAGGCCTGTTCATGTTCGCAGTCGTGCTGTTCAATTGGCTATCCACTCAACCTGTTTTGCTCCTCATTTTCCTGTGCACACAACCCAGCCTTCAGAAATCATTGTAATCTCCACTACAGGATGTTCCATTCATTCACTGGGAATCTGGAATTCATCTGAATCTGCACTCCATGCAGGCTTTCGTTACACCACTGCTGAAAGTCGAAGTAATGCAATACTGGTTTTCAGTGGTCTGTTCACATTCGAAGCCGAGGCTTTTTACAGGCTATCCACTCAACACTGGTCAGCTCTTCATTTTCGTGTCCCCACAATCCAGATTTCAGAAATCATTGCAATCTCCACTACAGAATGTTCCATTCATTCACTGCGAGTCTGGAGTTTATCTGATTCTCCACTCCCGCCTGGTTAACATTACACCACTTGTGAATGTCCAAGTAAGCCAATGCTGGTTTTCAGAGGCCTGTTCATACTCGCAGCCGTGCTGTTTAATTGACAATTCACTCCACCCTGTTCAGCTCTTCATTGTCCCACCACACTACCAGCCTTCAGAAATCTTTGTTATCTCCACTACAGAATGTTCCATTCATTCACTGCGAATCTGGAATTCATCTGACTCTCAACTCCACGCAGGTTTTCATTACACCACTGTTGAATGTCCAAGTAACCCAATGCTGGTTTTCAGCGGCCTGTTCATATTCGCAGCCCTGCTGTTTACTTGGCTATCGATTCAAGCCTGGTCAGCTCTTCATTTTCCTGTCCACACAACACAGGCTTCAGAAATCATTGGAATCTCCTCTACAGAATGTTCCATTCATTCACTGCGAATGTGGAATTCAACTGACTCTCCACTCCATGCAGGTTTTCCTTACACCACTGATGAATGTCCAAGTAACCCAATGCTGGTTTTCAGCTGCATGTTCACACTCGCAGCCATGCTATACAATTGGCTTTCCACTAAATCCTGATTAGTTCTTGATTTTCCTTCCACACGACCCAGCCTTCAGAAATCGTTGGAATCTCCACTAGAGAATGTTCCATTCATTCACTGCGAATCTGGAATTCCTCTGAACCTCCACTCCCGGCAGGTTTTCGTTACACCACTGTTGAATGTCCAAGTAACCCAATGTTTTAAGTGTTTTCTTCACAAGCGCAGTGGTGCTGTTCAATTGGCTATCCACTCAACCCTGGCCAGCTCTACATTTTCCTGTCCACACCACAGAGACTGGAGAAATCATTGTTATCTCCACTACAGAATGTTCCATTCATTCACAGCGAATCTGGAATTCATCTGAATCTCCACTCCCGGCAGGTTTTCGTGACACCACTGGTAAATATCCAAGTAAGCCAATGCTGGTTTTAAGTGGCCTGCTCATACTCTCAGCCGTGCTGTTCAATTTGCTATCCACTCAACCCTCTTCAGCTCCATTTTCCTGTCCACATAACCCAAACTTCAGAAACAATTGGTATCTCCTCCACAGAATGTTCCATTCATTGACGGCAAATCTGAAATTCATCTAATTCTCAACTCCCGTCAGGTTTTCGTTACACCACTTGTGAATGTCCAATTAAGCCAAAGCTGGTTTTCAGTGGCCTGTTCTTACTACGAGACGTGCTGTTCATTTGGCTATCCATTCCACCCTGTTCAGCTCTACATTTTCGTGTCCACAAAACCCAGCCTTCAGAAATCATTGGAATCACCACTAGAGAATGTTCCATTCATTCACTGCGAATCTGGAATTCATCTGAATCTCCACTCCCGGCAGGTTTTCATTGCACCACTGCTGAATGTTCAAGTAACGCAATGATGGTTTTCAGCGGTCTATTCACACTCGAACCCGTGCTGTTCACGGTCTAGCGACTCAACACTGGTGAGTTCTTCTTTTTCCAGTTCAGACAATACAAACCTCAGAAACCATTGCAATCTACACTACAGAATGTTTCATTCATTCAGGCGAATCTTGAATTCATCTTGTTCTCCACTCCCAGCAGGTTTTCGTTTCACCACTGGTGAATGTCCAAGCAACCCAAGGCTGGTTTCAGCTGCGTGTTAACACTCGCAGCCGTGCTGTTCAATTGGCTATCCAGTGAACGCTGGTTAGCTCTTGATTTTCCTTCCACACACCGAGCCTTCAGAAATCATTCTTATCTCCACTTCAGAATGTTCCATTCGTTCCCTGCGAATCTGGAATTCCTCTGACTCTCCACACCAGGCAGATTTTCCTAACAACACTGGTGAATGACCAGGTAATCCAATGCTGGTTTTCAGCGGCTGTTCACACTCACAGCCTTGCTGTTCAATTGGCAATCCAGTCAAACCTAGTCAGCTCTTCATTTTCCTGTCCACACAACCCAGCGTTCAGAAATCATTGGAATCTCTACTACAGAAATTTCCATTCATTCACTGTGAATCTGGAAATAATCTGAATCTGCATTCCAGGAAGGCTTTCGTTACACCACTGATGAATGTCCAAGTAATGCAATGCTGCTTCTTAGTGGTCTGTTCACACTAGAAACCGTGCTGTTCAATTGGCTATCCAGTGAACTCTGGTTAGCTCTTGATTTTCCTTCCACACACCGAGCCTTCAGAAATCATTCTTATCTCCACTTCAGAATGTTCCATTCGTTCCCTGCGAATCTGGAATTCCTCTGACTCTCCACACCAGGCAGATTTTCCTAACAACACTGGTGAATGACCAGGTAATCCAATGCTGGTTTTCAGCGGCTGTTCACACTCACAGCCTTGCTGTTCAATTGGCAATCCAGTCAAACCTAGTCAGCTCTTCATTTTCCTGTCCACACAACCCAGCGTTCAGAAATCATTGGAATCTCTACTACAGAAATTTCCATTCATTCACTGTGAATCTGGAAATACTCTGAATCTGCATTCCAGGAAGGCTTTCGTTACACCACTGATGAATGTCCAAGTAATGCAATGCTGCTTCTTAGTGGTCTGTTCACACTCGAAACCGTGCTGTTCAATTGGCTATCCAGTGAACGCTGGTTAGCTCTTGATTTTCCTTCCACACACCGAGCCTTCAGAAATCATTCTTATCTCCACTTCAGAATGTTCCATTCGTTCCCTGCGAATCTGGAATTCCTCTGACTCTCCACACCAGGCAGATTTTCCTAACAACACTGGTGAATGACCAGGTAATCCAATGCTGGTTTTCAGCGGCTGTTCACACTCACAGCCTTGCTGTTCAATTGGCAATCCAGTCAAACCTAGTCAGCTCTTCATTTTCCTGTCCACACAACCCAGCGTTCAGAAATCATTGGAATCTCTACTACAGAAATTTCCATTCATTCACTGTGAATCTGGAAATACTCTGAATCTGCATTCCAGGAAGGCTTTCGTTACACCACTGATGAATGTCCAAGTAATGCAATGCTGCTTCTTAGTGGTCTGTTCACACTCGAAACCGTGCTGTTCATTGGCTATCCACTCAATATCGGTCAGCTCTTCAATATCCTGTCCAGACTATCCAGATTCCTAAATGTTGGCAATCACCACTACAGAATGTTCCATTCAATCACGCGAATCTGGAATTCATCAGAGTCTCCACTCCTGGAAGGTTTTCGTGACACCACTGGTAAATGTCCAAGGAAGACAATGCTGGTTTTAAGCCGCCTGCTAACACACTCAGCCGTGCTGTTCAATTTGCTATCCACCCAACCCTATTCAGCTCTACATTTTCCTGTCCTCATAACCCAACCTTCAGAAATAATTGGTATCTCCTCCACAGAATGTTCCGTTCATTCACTGCGAATCTTAAATTCATCTGACTCTCAACTCCCGGCGGGTTATCGTTACACCACTTGTGAATGTCCAAGTAAGCCAATGCTGGTTTTCAGTGGCCTGTTCATACTAAGAGACGTGCTGTTCATTTGGCTATCCACTCCACCCTGTTCAGCTCTACATTCTCGTGTCCACAAAACCCAGCCTTCAGAAATCATTGGAATCACCACTAGAGAATGTTCCATTCATTCACTGCGAATCTGGAATTCCTCTGAACCTCCACTCCTGGCAGGTTTTCGTTACGCCACTGGTGAATGTCCAAGTAACTCAATACTGGTTTTCAGAGGCATGTTCAACTCGCAGAAGTGCTGTTCAATGGGCTATCCACTCAATATTGGTCAGCTCTTCATTTTCCTCTCCACACAAACCAGCCTTCAGAAATCATTGGGCTCTCCACTACAGACTGTTCCATTCATTCACTGCGATTCTGCAATTCATCTGACTCTCCGCTCCAGGCAGGTTTTCATTACAGCACTGGTGAATGACCAAGTAATCCAATGCTGGTTTTCAGCCGCCTTTTCACACTCGCAGTGTGCTGTTCAATTGTCTATCCACTCAAACCTGGTCAGCCTTTCATTTTCTTTTCCACAATATCAGACTTCAGAAATCATTGGAATCGCCAGTACAGAATGTTCCATTCATTCACTGCCAATCTGGAATTCATCTGAATCTGCACTCCAGGTAGGCTTTCATTACACCACTTATGAATGTCCAAGTAACACAATGCTGGTTTTCAGCGGTCTGTTCACACTCTAAGCCCTGCTTTTTACTGGGTATCCACACAACTGTGGTCAGCTCTTCATTTTCATGTCCAAACAATCCAGACTTGAGAAATCATTGCAATCTCCAGTACAGAATGTTCCATTCATTCACTGCGAATCTGGAATTCAACTGAATCTCCACTACCTGCAGATTTATCTTACACCACTTGTGAATGTCCAAGTAAAACAATGCTGGTTTTCAGAGGCCTGTTCATGTTCGCAGTCGTGCTGTTCAATTGGCTATCCACTCAACCTGTTTTGCTCCTCATTTTCCTGTGCACACAACCCAGCCTTCAGAAATCATTGTAATCTCCACTACAGGATGTTCCATTCATTCACTGGGAATCTGGAATTCATCTGAATCTGCACTCCACGCAGGCTTTCGTTACACCACTGCTGAAAGTCGAAGTAATGCAATACTGGTTTTCAGTGGTCTGTTCACATTCGAAGCCGAGGCTTTTTACAGGCTATCCACTCAACACTGGTCAGCTCTTCATTTTCGTGTCCCCACAATCCAGATTTCAGAAATCATTGCAATCTCCACTACAGAATGTTCCATTCATTCACTGCGAGTCTGGAGTTTATCTGATTCTCCACTCCCGCCTGGTTAACATTACACCACTTGTGAATGTCCAAGTAAGCCAATGCTGGTTTTCAGAGGCCTGTTCATACTCGCAGCCGTGCTGTTTAATTGACAATTCACTCCACCCTGTTCAGCTCTTCATTGTCCCACCACACTACCAGCCTTCAGAAATCTTTGTTATCTCCACTACAGAATGTTCCATTCATTCACTGCGAATCTGGAATTCATCTGACTCTCAACTCCACGCAGGTTTTCATTACACCACTGTTGAATGTCCAAGTAACCCAATGCTGGTTTTCAGCGGCCTGTTCATATTCGCAGCCCTGCTGTTTACTTGGCTATCGATTCAAGCCTGGTCAGCTCTTCATTTTCCTGTCCACACAACACAGGCTTCAGAAATCATTGGAATCTCCTCTACAGAATGTTCCATTCATTCACTGCGAATGTGGAATTCAACTGACTCTCCACTCCATGCAGGTTTTCCTTACACCACTGATGAATGTCCAAGTAACCCAATGCTGGTTTTCAGCTGCATGTTCACACTCGCAGCCATGCTATACAATTGGCTTTCCACTAAATCCTGATTAGTTCTTGATTTTCCTTCCACACGACCCAGCCTTCAGAAATCGTTGGAATCTCCACCAGAGAATGTTCCATTCATTCACTGCGAATCTGGAATTCCTCTGAACCTCCACTCCCGGCAGGTTTTCGTTACACCACTGTTGAATGTCCAAGTAACCCAATGTTTTAAGTGTTTTCTTCACAAGCGCAGTGGTGCTGTTCAATTGGCTATCCACTCAACCCTGGCCAGCTCTACATTTTCCTGTCCACACCACAGACTGGAGAAATCATTGTTATCTCCACTACAGAATGTTCCATTCATTCACAGCGAATCTGGAATTCATCTGAATCTCCACTCCCGGCAGGTTTTCGTGACACCACTGGTAAATATCCAAGTAAGCCAATGCTGGTTTTAAGTGGCCTGCTCATACTCTCAGCCGTGCTGTTCAATTTGCTATCCACTCAACCCTCTTCAGCTCCATTTTCCTGTCCACATAACCCAAACTTCAGAAACAATTGGTATCTCCTCCACAGAATGTTCCATTCATTGACGGCAAATCTGAAATTCATCTAATTCTCAACTCCCGTCAGGTTTTCGTTACACCACTTGTGAATGTCCAATTAAGCCAAAGCTGGTTTTCAGTGGCCTGTTCTTACTACGAGACGTGCTGTTCATTTGGCTATCCATTCCACCCTGTTCAGCTCTACATTTTCGTGTCCACAAAACCCAGCCTTCAGAAATCATTGGAATCACCACTAGAGAATGTTCCATTCATTCACTGCGAATCTGGAATTCATCTGAATCTCCACTCCCGGCAGGTTTTCATTGCACCACTGCTGAATGTTCAAGTAACGCAATGATGGTTTTCAGCGGTCTATTCACACTCGAACCCGTGCTGTTCACGGTCTAGCGACTCAACACTGGTGAGTTCTTCTTTTTCCAGTTCAGACAATACAAACCTCAGAAACCATTGCAATCTACACTACAGAATGTTTCATTCATTCAGGCGAATCTTGAATTCATCTTGTTCTCCACTCCCAGCAGGTTTTCGTTTCACCACTGGTGAATGTCCAAGCAACCCAAGGCTGGTTTCAGCTGCGTGTTAACACTCGCAGCCGTGCTGTTCAATTGGCTATCCAGTGAACGCTGGTTAGCTCTTGATTTTCCTTCCACACACCGAGCCTTCAGAAATCATTCTTATCTCCACTTCAGAATGTTCCATTCGTTCCCTGCGAATCTGGAATTCCTCTGACTCTCCACACCAGGCAGATTTTCCTAACAACACTGGTGAATGACCAGGTAATCCAATGCTGGTTTTCAGCGGCTGTTCACACTCACAGCCTTGCTGTTCAATTGGCAATCCAGTCAAACCTAGTCAGCTCTTCATTTTCCTGTCCACACAACCCAGCGTTCAGAAATCATTGGAATCTCTACTACAGAAATTTCCATTCATTCACTGTGAATCTGGAAATAATCTGAATCTGCATTCCAGGAAGGCTTTCGTTACACCACTGATGAATGTCCAAGTAATGCAATGCTGCTTCTTAGTGGTCTGTTCACACTAGAAACCGTGCTGTTCAATTGGCTATCCAGTGAACGCTGGTTAGCTCTTGATTTTCCTTCCACACACCGAGCCTTCAGAAATCATTCTTATCTCCACTTCAGAATGTTCCATTCGTTCCCTGCGAATCTGGAATTCCTCTGACTCTCCACACCAGGCAGATTTTCCTAACAACACTGGTGAATGACCAGGTAATCCAATGCTGGTTTTCAGCGGCTGTTCACACTCACAGCCTTGCTGTTCAATTGGCAATCCAGTCAAACCTAGTCAGCTCTTCATTTTCCTGTCCACACAACCCAGCGTTCAGAAATCATTGGAATCTCTACTACAGAAATTTCCATTCATTCACTGTGAATCTGGAAATACTCTGAATCTGCATTCCAGGAAGGCTTTCGTTACACCACTGATGAATGTCCAAGTAATGCAATGCTGCTTCTTAGTGGTCTGTTCACACTCGAAACCGTGCTGTTCATTGGCTATCCACTCAATATCGGTCAGCTCTTCAATATCCTGTCCAGACTATCCAGATTCCTAAATGTTGGCAATCACCACTACAGAATGTTCCATTCAATCACGCGAATCTGGAATTCATCAGAGTCTCCACTCCTGGAAGGTTTTCGTGACACCACTGGTAAATGTCCAAGGAAGACAATGCTGGTTTTAAGCCGCCTGCTAACACACTCAGCCGTGCTGTTCAATTTGCTATCCACCCAACCCTATTCAGCTCTACATTTTCCTGTCCTCATAACCCAACCTTCAGAAATAATTGGTATCTCCTCCACAGAATGTTCCGTTCATTCACTGCGAATCTTAAATTCATCTGACTCTCAACTCCCGGCGGGTTATCGTTACACCACTTGTGAATGTCCAAGTAAGCCAATGCTGGTTTTCAGTGGCCTGTTCATACTAAGAGACGTGCTGTTCATTTGGCTATCCACTCCACCCTGTTCAGCTCTACATTCTCGTGTCCACAAAACCCAGCCTTCAGAAATCATTGGAATCACCACTAGAGAATGTTCCATTCATTCACTGCGAATCTGGAATTCATCTGAACCTCCACTCCTGGCAGGTTTTCGTTACGCCACTGGTGAATGTCCAAGTAACTCAATACTGGTTTTCAGAGGCATGTTCAACTCGCAGAAGTGCTGTTCAATGGGCTATCCACTCAATATTGGTCAGCTCTTCATTTTCCTCTCCACACAAACCAGCCTTCAGAAATCATTGGGCTCTCCACTACAGACTGTTCCATTCATTCACTGCGATTCTGCAATTCATCTGACTCTCCGCTCCAGGCAGGTTTTCATTACAGCACTGGTGAATGACCAAGTAATCCAATGCTGGTTTTCAGCCGCCTTTTCACACTCGCAGTGTGCTGTTCAATTGTCTATCCACTCAAACCTGGTCAGCCTTTCATTTTCTTTTCCACAATATCAGACTTCAGAAATCATTGGAATCGCCAGTACAGAATGTTCCATTCATTCACTGCCAATCTGGAATTCATCTGAATCTGCACTCCAGGTAGGCTTTCATTACACCACTTATGAATGTCCAAGTAACACAATGCTGGTTTTCAGCGGTCTGTTCACACTCTAAGCCCTGCTTTTTACTGGGTATCCACACAACTGTGGTCAGCTCTTCATTTTCATGTCCAAACAATCCAGACTTGAGAAATCATTGCAATCTCCAGTACAGAATGTTCCATTCATTCACTGCGAATCTGGAATTCAACTGAATCTCCACTACCTGCAGATTTATCTTACACCACTTGTGAATGTCCAAGTAAAACAATGCTGGTTTTCAGAGGCCTGTTCATGTTCGCAGTCGTGCTGTTCAATTGGCTATCCACTCAACCTGTTTTGCTCCTCATTTTCCTGTGCACACAACCCAGCCTTCAGAAATCATTGTAATCTCCACTACAGGATGTTCCATTCATTCACTGGGAATCTGGAATTCATCTGAATCTGCACTCCACGCAGGCTTTCGTTACACCACTGCTGAAAGTCGAAGTAATGCAATACTGGTTTTCAGTGGTCTGTTCACATTCGAAGCCGAGGCTTTTTACAGGCTATCCACTCAACACTGGTCAGCTCTTCATTTTCGTGTCCCCACAATCCAGATTTCAGAAATCATTGCAATCTCCACTACAGAATGTTCCATTCATTCACTGCGAGTCTGGAGTTTATCTGATTCTCCACTCCCGCCTGGTTAACATTACACCACTTGTGAATGTCCAAGTAAGCCAATGCTGGTTTTCAGAGGCCTGTTCATACTCGCAGCCGTGCTGTTTAATTGACAATTCACTCCACCCTGTTCAGCTCTTCATTGTCCCACCACACTACCAGCCTTCAGAAATCTTTGTTATCTCCACTACAGAATGTTCCATTCATTCACTGCGAATCTGGAATTCATCTGACTCTCAACTCCACGCAGGTTTTCATTACACCACTGTTGAATGTCCAAGTAACCCAATGCTGGTTTTCAGCGGCCTGTTCATATTCGCAGCCCTGCTGTTTACTTGGCTATCGATTCAAGCCTGGTCAGCTCTTCATTTTCCTGTCCACACAACACAGGCTTCAGAAATCATTGGAATCTCCTCTACAGAATGTTCCATTCATTCACTGCGAATGTGGAATTCAACTGACTCTCCACTCCATGCAGGTTTTCCTTACACCACTGATGAATGTCCAAGTAACCCAATGCTGGTTTTCAGCTGCATGTTCACACTCGCAGCCATGCTATACAATTGGCTTTCCACTAAATCCTGATTAGTTCTTGATTTTCCTTCCACACGACCCAGCCTTCAGAAATCGTTGGAATCTCCACCAGAGAATGTTCCATTCATTCACTGCGAATCTGGAATTCCTCTGAACCTCCACTCCCGGCAGGTTTTCGTTACACCACTGTTGAATGTCCAAGTAACCCAATGTTTTAAGTGTTTTCTTCACAAGCGCAGTGGTGCTGTTCAATTGGCTATCCACTCAACCCTGGCCAGCTCTACATTTTCCTGTCCACACCACAGAGACTGGAGAAATCATTGTTATCTCCACTACAGAATGTTCCATTCATTCACAGCGAATCTGGAATTCATCTGAATCTCCACTCCCGGCAGGTTTTCGTGACACCACTGGTAAATATCCAAGTAAGCCAATGCTGGTTTTAAGTGGCCTGCTCATACTCTCAGCCGTGCTGTTCAATTTGCTATCCACTCAACCCTCTTCAGCTCCATTTTCCTGTCCACATAACCCAAACTTCAGAAACAATTGGTATCTCCTCCACAGAATGTTCCATTCATTGACGGCAAATCTGAAATTCATCTAATTCTCAACTCCCGTCAGGTTTTCGTTACACCACTTGTGAATGTCCAATTAAGCCAAAGCTGGTTTTCAGTGGCCTGTTCTTACTACGAGACGTGCTGTTCATTTGGCTATCCATTCCACCCTGTTCAGCTCTACATTTTCGTGTCCACAAAACCCAGCCTTCAGAAATCATTGGAATCACCACTAGAGAATGTTCCATTCATTCACTGCGAATCTGGAATTCATCTGAATCTCCACTCCCGGCAGGTTTTCATTGCACCACTGCTGAATGTTCAAGTAACGCAATGATGGTTTTCAGCGGTCTATTCACACTCGAACCCGTGCTGTTCACGGTCTAGCGACTCAACACTGGTGAGTTCTTCTTTTTCCAGTTCAGACAATACAAACCTCAGAAACCATTGCAATCTACACTACAGAATGTTTCATTCATTCAGGCGAATCTTGAATTCATCTTGTTCTCCACTCCCAGCAGGTTTTCGTTTCACCACTGGTGAATGTCCAAGCAACCCAAGGCTGGTTTCAGCTGCGTGTTAACACTCGCAGCCGTGCTGTTCAATTGGCTATCCAGTGAACGCTGGTTAGCTCTTGATTTTCCTTCCACACACCGAGCCTTCAGAAATCATTCTTATCTCCACTTCAGAATGTTCCATTCGTTCCCTGCGAATCTGGAATTCCTCTGACTCTCCACACCAGGCAGATTTTCCTAACAACACTGGTGAATGACCAGGTAATCCAATGCTGGTTTTCAGCGGCTGTTCACACTCACAGCCTTGCTGTTCAATTGGCAATCCAGTCAAACCTAGTCAGCTCTTCATTTTCCTGTCCACACAACCCAGCGTTCAGAAATCATTGGAATCTCTACTACAGAAATTTCCATTCATTCACTGTGAATCTGGAAGTACTCTGAATCTGCATTCCAGGAAGGCTTTCGTTACACCACTGATGAATGTCCAAGTAATGCAATGCTGCTTCTTAGTGGTCTGTTCACACTCGAAACCGTGCTGTTCATTGGCTATCCACTCAATATCGGTCAGCTCTTCAATATCCTGTCCAGACTATCCAGATTCCTAAATGTTGGCAATCACCACTACAGAATGTTCCATTCAATCACGCGAATCTGGAATTCCTCAGAGTCTCCACTCCTGGAAGGTTTTCGTGACACCACTGGTAAATGTCCAAGGAAGACAATGCTGGTTTTAAGCCGCCTGCTAACACACTCAGCCGTGCTGTTCAATTTGCTATCCACCCAACCCTATTCAGCTCTACATTTTCCTGTCCTCATAACCCAACCTTCAGAAATAATTGGTATCTCCTCCACAGAATGTTCCGTTCATTCACTGCGAATCTTAAATTCATCTGACTCTCAACTCCCGGCGGGTTATCGTTACACCACTTGTGAATGTCCAAGTAAGCCAATGCTGGTTTTCAGTGGCCTGTTCATACTAAGAGACGTGCTGTTCATTTGGCTATCCACTCCACCCTGTTCAGCTCTACATTCTCGTGTCCACAAAACCCAGCCTTCAGAAATCATTGGAATCACCACTAGAGAATGTTCCATTCATTCACTGCGAATCTGGAATTCATCTGAACCTCCACTCCTGGCAGGTTTTCGTTACGCCACTGGTGAATGTCCAAGTAACTCAATACTGGTTTTCAGAGGCATGTTCAACTCGCAGAAGTGCTGTTCAATGGGCTATCCACTCAATATTGGTCAGCTCTTCATTTTCCTCTCCACACAAACCAGCCTTCAGAAATCATTGGGCTCTCCACTACAGACTGTTCCATTCATTCACTGCGATTCTGCAATTCATCTGACTCTCCGCTCCAGGCAGGTTTTCATTACAGCACTGGTGAATGACCAAGTAATCCAATGCTGGTTTTCAGCCGCCTTTTCACACTCGCAGTGTGCTGTTCAATTGTCTATCCACTCAAACCTGGTCAGCCTTTCATTTTCTTTTCCACAATATCAGACTTCAGAAATCATTGGAATCGCCAGTACAGAATGTTCCATTCATTCACTGCCAATCTGGAATTCATCTGAATCTGCACTCCAGGTAGGCTTTCATTACACCACTTATGAATGTCCAAGTAACACAATGCTGGTTTTCAGCGGTCTGTTCACACTCTAAGCCCTGCTTTTTACTGGGTATCCACACAACTGTGGTCAGCTCTTCATTTTCATGTCCAAACAATCCAGACTTGAGAAATCATTGCAATCTCCAGTACAGAATGTTCCATTCATTCACTGCGAATCTGGAATTCAACTGAATCTCCACTACCTGCAGATTTATCTTACACCACTTGTGAATGTCCAAGTAAAACAATGCTGGTTTTCAGAGGCCTGTTCATGTTCGCAGTCGTGCTGTTCAATTGGCTATCCACTCAACCTGTTTTGCTCCTCATTTTCCTGTGCACACAACCCAGCCTTCAGAAATCATTGTAATCTCCACTACAGGATGTTCCATTCATTCACTGGGAATCTGGAATTCATCTGAATCTGCACTCCACGCAGGCTTTCGTTACACCACTGCTGAAAGTCGAAGTAATGCAATACTGGTTTTCAGTGGTCTGTTCACATTCGAAGCCGAGGCTTTTTACAGGCTATCCACTCAACACTGGTCAGCTCTTCATTTTCGTGTCCCCACAATCCAGATTTCAGAAATCATTGCAATCTCCACTACAGAATGTTCCATTCATTCACTGCGAGTCTGGAGTTTATCTGATTCTCCACTCCCGCCTGGTTAACATTACACCACTTGTGAATGTCCAAGTAAGCCAATGCTGGTTTTCAGAGGCCTGTTCATACTCGCAGCCGTGCTGTTTAATTGACAATTCACTCCACCCTGTTCAGCTCTTCATTGTCCCACCACACTACCAGCCTTCAGAAATCTTTGTTATCTCCACTACAGAATGTTCCATTCATTCACTGCGAATCTGGAATTCATCTGACTCTCAACTCCACGCAGGTTTTCATTACACCACTGTTGAATGTCCAAGTAACCCAATGCTGGTTTTCAGCGGCCTGTTCATATTCGCAGCCCTGCTGTTTACTTGGCTATCGATTCAAGCCTGGTCAGCTCTTCATTTTCCTGTCCACACAACACAGGCTTCAGAAATCATTGGAATCTCCTCTACAGAATGTTCCATTCATTCACTGCGAATGTGGAATTCAACTGACTCTCCACTCCATGCAGGTTTTCCTTACACCACTGATGAATGTCCAAGTAACCCAATGCTGGTTTTCAGCTGCATGTTCACACTCGCAGCCATGCTATACAATTGGCTTTCCACTAAATCCTGATTAGTTCTTGATTTTCCTTCCACACGACCCAGCCTTCAGAAATCGTTGGAATCTCCACCAGAGAATGTTCCATTCATTCACTGCGAATCTGGAATTCCTCTGAACCTCCACTCCCGGCAGGTTTTCGTTACACCACTGTTGAATGTCCAAGTAACCCAATGTTTTAAGTGTTTTCTTCACAAGCGCAGTGGTGCTGTTCAATTGGCTATCCACTCAACCCTGGCCAGCTCTACATTTTCCTGTCCACACCACAGAGACTGGAGAAATCATTGTTATCTCCACTACAGAATGTTCCATTCATTCACAGCGAATCTGGAATTCATCTGAATCTCCACTCCCGGCAGGTTTTCGTGACACCACTGGTAAATATCCAAGTAAGCCAATGCTGGTTTTAAGTGGCCTGCTCATACTCTCAGCCGTGCTGTTCAATTTGCTATCCACTCAACCCTCTTCAGCTCCATTTTCCTGTCCACATAACCCAAACTTCAGAAACAATTGGTATCTCCTCCACAGAATGTTCCATTCATTGACGGCAAATCTGAAATTCATCTAATTCTCAACTCCCGTCAGGTTTTCGTTACACCACTTGTGAATGTCCAATTAAGCCAAAGCTGGTTTTCAGTGGCCTGTTCTTACTACGAGACGTGCTGTTCATTTGGCTATCCATTCCACCCTGTTCAGCTCTACATTTTCGTGTCCACAAAACCCAGCCTTCAGAAATCATTGGAATCACCACTAGAGAATGTTCCATTCATTCACTGCGAATCTGGAATTCATCTGAATCTCCACTCCCGGCAGGTTTTCATTGCACCACTGCTGAATGTTCAAGTAACGCAATGATGGTTTTCAGCGGTCTATTCACACTCGAACCCGTGCTGTTCACGGTCTAGCGACTCAACACTGGTGAGTTCTTCTTTTTCCAGTTCAGACAATACAAACCTCAGAAACCATTGCAATCTACACTACAGAATGTTTCATTCATTCAGGCGAATCTTGAATTCATCTTGTTCTCCACTCCCAGCAGGTTTTCGTTTCACCACTGGTGAATGTCCAAGCAACCCAAGGCTGGTTTCAGCTGCGTGTTAACACTCGCAGCCGTGCTGTTCAATTGGCTATCCAGTGAACGCTGGTTAGCTCTTGATTTTCCTTCCACACACCGAGCCTTCAGAAATCATTCTTATCTCCACTTCAGAATGTTCCATTCGTTCCCTGCGAATCTGGAATTCCTCTGACTCTCCACACCAGGCAGATTTTCCTAACAACACTGGTGAATGACCAGGTAATCCAATGCTGGTTTTCAGCGGCTGTTCACACTCACAGCCTTGCTGTTCAATTGGCAATCCAGTCAAACCTAGTCAGCTCTTCATTTTCCTGTCCACACAACCCAGCGTTCAGAAATCATTGGAATCTCTACTACAGAAATTTCCATTCATTCACTGTGAATCTGGAAGTACTCTGAATCTGCATTCCAGGAAGGCTTTCGTTACACCACTGATGAATGTCCAAGTAATGCAATGCTGCTTCTTAGTGGTCTGTTCACACTCGAAACCGTGCTGTTCATTGGCTATCCACTCAATATCGGTCAGCTCTTCAATATCCTGTCCAGACTATCCAGATTCCTAAATGTTGGCAATCACCACTACAGAATGTTCCATTCAATCACGCGAATCTGGAATTCATCAGAGTCTCCACTCCTGGAAGGTTTTCGTGACACCACTGGTAAATGTCCAAGGAAGACAATGCTGGTTTTAAGCCGCCTGCTAACACACTCAGCCGTGCTGTTCAATTTGCTATCCACCCAACCCTATTCAGCTCTACATTTTCCTGTCCTCATAACCCAACCTTCAGAAATAATTGGTATCTCCTCCACAGAATGTTCCGTTCATTCACTGCGAATCTTAAATTCATCTGACTCTCAACTCCCGGCGGGTTATCGTTACACCACTTGTGAATGTCCAAGTAAGCCAATGCTGGTTTTCAGTGGCCTGTTCATACTAAGAGACGTGCTGTTCATTTGGCTATCCACTCCACCCTGTTCAGCTCTACATTCTCGTGTCCACAAAACCCAGCCTTCAGAAATCATTGGAATCACCACTAGAGAATGTTCCATTCATTCACTGCGAATCTGGAATTCATCTGAACCTCCACTCCTGGCAGGTTTTCGTTACGCCACTGGTGAATGTCCAAGTAACTCAATACTGGTTTTCAGAGGCATGTTCAACTCGCAGAAGTGCTGTTCAATGGGCTATCCACTCAATATTGGTCAGCTCTTCATTTTCCTCTCCACACAAACCAGCCTTCAGAAATCATTGGGCTCTCCACTACAGACTGTTCCATTCATTCACTGCGATTCTGCAATTCATCTGACTCTCCGCTCCAGGCAGGTTTTCATTACAGCACTGGTGAATGACCAAGTAATCCAATGCTGGTTTTCAGCCGCCTTTTCACACTCGCAGTGTGCTGTTCAATTGTCTATCCACTCAAACCTGGTCAGCCTTTCATTTTCTTTTCCACAATATCAGACTTCAGAAATCATTGGAATCGCCAGTACAGAATGTTCCATTCATTCACTGCCAATCTGGAATTCATCTGAATCTGCACTCCAGGTAGGCTTTCATTACACCACTTATGAATGTCCAAGTAACACAATGCTGGTTTTCAGCGGTCTGTTCACACTCTAAGCCCTGCTTTTTACTGGGTATCCACACAACTGTGGTCAGCTCTTCATTTTCATGTCCAAACAATCCAGACTTGAGAAATCATTGCAATCTCCAGTACAGAATGTTCCATTCATTCACTGCGAATCTGGAATTCAACTGAATCTCCACTACCTGCAGATTTATCTTACACCACTTGTGAATGTCCAAGTAAAACAATGCTGGTTTTCAGAGGCCTGTTCATGTTCGCAGTCGTGCTGTTCAATTGGCTATCCACTCAACCTGTTTTGCTCCTCATTTTCCTGTGCACACAACCCAGCCTTCAGAAATCATTGTAATCTCCACTACAGGATGTTCCATTCATTCACTGGGAATCTGGAATTCATCTGAATCTGCACTCCACGCAGGCTTTCGTTACACCACTGCTGAAAGTCGAAGTAATGCAATACTGGTTTTCAGTGGTCTGTTCACATTCGAAGCCGAGGCTTTTTACAGGCTATCCACTCAACACTGGTCAGCTCTTCATTTTCGTGTCCCCACAATCCAGATTTCAGAAATCATTGCAATCTCCACTACAGAATGTTCCATTCATTCACTGCGAGTCTGGAGTTTATCTGATTCTCCACTCCCGCCTGGTTAACATTACACCACTTGTGAATGTCCAAGTAAGCCAATGCTGGTTTTCAGAGGCCTGTTCATACTCGCAGCCGTGCTGTTTAATTGACAATTCACTCCACCCTGTTCAGCTCTTCATTGTCCCACCACACTACCAGCCTTCAGAAATCTTTGTTATCTCCACTACAGAATGTTCCATTCATTCACTGCGAATCTGGAATTCATCTGACTCTCAACTCCACGCAGGTTTTCATTACACCACTGTTGAATGTCCAAGTAACCCAATGCTGGTTTTCAGCGGCCTGTTCATATTCGCAGCCCTGCTGTTTACTTGGCTATCGATTCAAGCCTGGTCAGCTCTTCATTTTCCTGTCCACACAACACAGGCTTCAGAAATCATTGGAATCTCCTCTACAGAATGTTCCATTCATTCACTGCGAATGTGGAATTCAACTGACTCTCCACTCCATGCAGGTTTTCCTTACACCACTGATGAATGTCCAAGTAACCCAATGCTGGTTTTCAGCTGCATGTTCACACTCGCAGCCATGCTATACAATTGGCTTTCCACTAAATCCTGATTAGTTCTTGATTTTCCTTCCACACGACCCAGCCTTCAGAAATCGTTGGAATCTCCACCAGAGAATGTTCCATTCATTCACTGCGAATCTGGAATTCCTCTGAACCTCCACTCCCGGCAGGTTTTCGTTACACCACTGTTGAATGTCCAAGTAACCCAATGTTTTAAGTGTTTTCTTCACAAGCGCAGTGGTGCTGTTCAATTGGCTATCCACTCAACCCTGGCCAGCTCTACATTTTCCTGTCCACACCACAGAGACTGGAGAAATCATTGTTATCTCCACTACAGAATGTTCCATTCATTCACAGCGAATCTGGAATTCATCTGAATCTCCACTCCCGGCAGGTTTTCGTGACACCACTGGTAAATATCCAAGTAAGCCAATGCTGGTTTTAAGTGGCCTGCTCATACTCTCAGCCGTGCTGTTCAATTTGCTATCCACTCAACCCTCTTCAGCTCCATTTTCCTGTCCACATAACCCAAACTTCAGAAACAATTGGTATCTCCTCCACAGAATGTTCCATTCATTGACGGCAAATCTGAAATTCATCTAATTCTCAACTCCCGTCAGGTTTTCGTTACACCACTTGTGAATGTCCAATTAAGCCAAAGCTGGTTTTCAGTGGCCTGTTCTTACTACGAGACGTGCTGTTCATTTGGCTATCCATTCCACCCTGTTCAGCTCTACATTTTCGTGTCCACAAAACCCAGCCTTCAGAAATCATTGGAATCACCACTAGAGAATGTTCCATTCATTCACTGCGAATCTGGAATTCATCTGAATCTCCACTCCCGGCAGGTTTTCATTGCACCACTGCTGAATGTTCAAGTAACGCAATGATGGTTTTCAGCGGTCTATTCACACTCGAACCCGTGCTGTTCACGGTCTAGCGACTCAACACTGGTGAGTTCTTCTTTTTCCAGTTCAGACAATACAAACCTCAGAAACCATTGCAATCTACACTACAGAATGTTTCATTCATTCAGGCGAATCTTGAATTCATCTTGTTCTCCACTCCCAGCAGGTTTTCGTTTCACCACTGGTGAATGTCCAAGCAACCCAAGGCTGGTTTCAGCTGCGTGTTAACACTCGCAGCCGTGCTGTTCAATTGGCTATCCAGTGAACGCTGGTTAGCTCTTGATTTTCCTTCCACACACCGAGCCTTCAGAAATCATTCTTATCTCCACTTCAGAATGTTCCATTCGTTCCCTGCGAATCTGGAATTCCTCTGACTCTCCACACCAGGCAGATTTTCCTAACAACACTGGTGAATGACCAGGTAATCCAATGCTGGTTTTCAGCGGCTGTTCACACTCACAGCCTTGCTGTTCAATTGGCAATCCAGTCAAACCTAGTCAGCTCTTCATTTTCCTGTCCACACAACCCAGCGTTCAGAAATCATTGGAATCTCTACTACAGAAATTTCCATTCATTCACTGTGAATCTGGAAATACTCTGAATCTGCATTCCAGGAAGGCTTTCGTTACACCACTGATGAATGTCCAAGTAATGCAATGCTGCTTCTTAGTGGTCTGTTCACACTCGAAACCGTGCTGTTCATTGGCTATCCACTCAATATCGGTCAGCTCTTCAATATCCTGTCCAGACTATCCAGATTCCTAAATGTTGGCAATCACCACTACAGAATGTTCCATTCAATCACGCGAATCTGGAATTCATCAGAGTCTCCACTCCTGGAAGGTTTTCGTGACACCACTGGTAAATGTCCAAGGAAGACAATGCTGGTTTTAAGCCGCCTGCTAACACACTCAGCCGTGCTGTTCAATTTGCTATCCACCCAACCCTATTCAGCTCTACATTTTCCTGTCCTCATAACCCAACCTTCAGAAATAATTGGTATCTCCTCCACAGAATGTTCCGTTCATTCACTGCGAATCTTAAATTCATCTGACTCTCAACTCCCGGCGGGTTATCGTTACACCACTTGTGAATGTCCAAGTAAGCCAATGCTGGTTTTCAGTGGCCTGTTCATACTAAGAGACGTGCTGTTCATTTGGCTATCCACTCCACCCTGTTCAGCTCTACATTTTCGTGTCCACAAAACCCAGCCTTCAGAAATCATTGGAATCACCACTAGAGAATGTTCCATTCATTCACTGCGAATCTGGAATTCCTCTGAACCTCCACTCCTGGCAGGTTTTCGTTACGCCACTGGTGAATGTCCAAGTAACTCAATACTGGTTTTCAGAGGCATGTTCAACTCGCAGAAGTGCTGTTCAATGGGCTATCCACTCAATATTGGTCAGCTCTTCATTTTCCTCTCCACACAAACCAGCCTTCAGAAATCATTGGGCTCTCCACTACAGACTGTTCCATTCATTCACTGCGATTCTGCAATTCATCTGACTCTCCGCTCCAGGCAGGTTTTCATTACAGCACTGGTGAATGACCAAGTAATCCAATGCTGGTTTTCAGCCGCCTTTTCACACTCGCAGTGTGCTGTTCAATTGTCTATCCACTCAAACCTGGTCAGCCTTTCATTTTCTTTTCCACAATATCAGACTTCAGAAATCATTGGAATCGCCAGTACAGAATGTTCCATTCATTCACTGCCAATCTGGAATTCATCTGAATCTGCACTCCAGGTAGGCTTTCATTACACCACTTATGAATGTCCAAGTAACACAATGCTGGTTTTCAGCGGTCTGTTCACACTCTAAGCCCTGCTTTTTACTGGGTATCCACACAACTGTGGTCAGCTCTTCATTTTCATGTCCAAACAATCCAGACTTGAGAAATCATTGCAATCTCCAGTACAGAATGTTCCATTCATTCACTGCGAATCTGGAATTCAACTGAATCTCCACTACCTGCAGATTTATCTTACACCACTTGTGAATGTCCAAGTAAAACAATGCTGGTTTTCAGAGGCCTGTTCATGTTCGCAGTCGTGCTGTTCAATTGGCTATCCACTCAACCTGTTTTGCTCCTCATTTTCCTGTGCACACAACCCAGCCTTCAGAAATCATTGTAATCTCCACTACAGGATGTTCCATTCATTCACTGGGAATCTGGAATTCATCTGAATCTGCACTCCACGCAGGCTTTCGTTACACCACTGCTGAAAGTCGAAGTAATGCAATACTGGTTTTCAGTGGTCTGTTCACATTCGAAGCCGAGGCTTTTTACAGTAAAGGCTATCCACTCAACACTGGTCAGCTCTTCATTTTCGTGTCCCCACAATCCAGATTTCAGAAATCATTGCAATCTCCACTACAGAATGTTCCATTCATTCACTGCGAGTCTGGAGTTTATCTGATTCTCCACTCCCGCCTGGTTAACATTACACCACTTGTGAATGTCCAAGTAAGCCAATGCTGGTTTTCAGAGGCCTGTTCATACTCGCAGCCGTGCTGTTTAATTGACAATTCACTCCACCCTGTTCAGCTCTTCATTGTCCCACCACACTACCAGCCTTCAGAAATCTTTGTTATCTCCACTACAGAATGTTCCATTCATTCACTGCGAATCTGGAATTCATCTGACTCTCAACTCCACGCAGGTTTTCATTACACCACTGTTGAATGTCCAAGTAACCCAATGCTGGTTTTCAGCGGCCTGTTCATATTCGCAGCCCTGCTGTTTACTTGGCTATCGATTCAAGCCTGGTCAGCTCTTCATTTTCCTGTCCACACAACACAGGCTTCAGAAATCATTGGAATCTCCTCTACAGAATGTTCCATTCATTCACTGCGAATGTGGAATTCAACTGACTCTCCACTCCATGCAGGTTTTCCTTACACCACTGATGAATGTCCAAGTAACCCAATGCTGGTTTTCAGCTGCATGTTCACACTCGCAGCCATGCTATACAATTGGCTTTCCACTAAATCCTGATTAGTTCTTGATTTTCCTTCCACACGACCCAGCCTTCAGAAATCGTTGGAATCTCCACCAGAGAATGTTCCATTCATTCACTGCGAATCTGGAATTCCTCTGAACCTCCACTCCCGGCAGGTTTTCGTTACACCACTGTTGAATGTCCAAGTAACCCAATGTTTTAAGTGTTTTCTTCACAAGCGCAGTGGTGCTGTTCAATTGGCTATCCACTCAACCCTGGCCAGCTCTACATTTTCCTGTCCACACCACAGAGACTGGAGAAATCATTGTTATCTCCACTACAGAATGTTCCATTCATTCACAGCGAATCTGGAATTCATCTGAATCTCCACTCCCGGCAGGTTTTCGTGACACCACTGGTAAATATCCAAGTAAGCCAATGCTGGTTTTAAGTGGCCTGCTCATACTCTCAGCCGTGCTGTTCAATTTGCTATCCACTCAACCCTCTTCAGCTCCATTTTCCTGTCCACATAACCCAAACTTCAGAAACAATTGGTATCTCCTCCACAGAATGTTCCATTCATTGACGGCAAATCTGAAATTCATCTAATTCTCAACTCCCGTCAGGTTTTCGTTACACCACTTGTGAATGTCCAATTAAGCCAAAGCTGGTTTTCAGTGGCCTGTTCTTACTACGAGACGTGCTGTTCATTTGGCTATCCATTCCACCCTGTTCAGCTCTACATTTTCGTGTCCACAAAACCCAGCCTTCAGAAATCATTGGAATCACCACTAGAGAATGTTCCATTCATTCACTGCGAATCTGGAATTCATCTGAATCTCCACTCCCGGCAGGTTTTCATTGCACCACTGCTGAATGTTCAAGTAACGCAATGATGGTTTTCAGCGGTCTATTCACACTCGAACCCGTGCTGTTCACGGTCTAGCGACTCAACACTGGTGAGTTCTTCTTTTTCCAGTTCAGACAATACAAACCTCAGAAACCATTGCAATCTACACTACAGAATGTTTCATTCATTCAGGCGAATCTTGAATTCATCTTGTTCTCCACTCCCAGCAGGTTTTCGTTTCACCACTGGTGAATGTCCAAGCAACCCAAGGCTGGTTTCAGCTGCGTGTTAACACTCGCAGCCGTGCTGTTCAATTGGCTATCCAGTGAACGCTGGTTAGCTCTTGATTTTCCTTCCACACACCGAGCCTTCAGAAATCATTCTTATCTCCACTTCAGAATGTTCCATTCGTTCCCTGCGAATCTGGAATTCCTCTGACTCTCCACACCAGGCAGATTTTCCTAACAACACTGGTGAATGACCAGGTAATCCAATGCTGGTTTTCAGCGGCTGTTCACACTCACAGCCTTGCTGTTCAATTGGCAATCCAGTCAAACCTAGTCAGCTCTTCATTTTCCTGTCCACACAACCCAGCGTTCAGAAATCATTGGAATCTCTACTACAGAAATTTCCATTCATTCACTGTGAATCTGGAAATAATCTGAATCTGCATTCCAGGAAGGCTTTCGTTACACCACTGATGAATGTCCAAGTAATGCAATGCTGCTTCTTAGTGGTCTGTTCACACTAGAAACCGTGCTGTTCAATTGGCTATCCAGTGAACGCTGGTTAGCTCTTGATTTTCCTTCCACACACCGAGCCTTCAGAAATCATTCTTATCTCCACTTCAGAATGTTCCATTCGTTCCCTGCGAATCTGGAATTCCTCTGACTCTCCACACCAGGCAGATTTTCCTAACAACACTGGTGAATGACCAGGTAATCCAATGCTGGTTTTCAGCGGCTGTTCACACTCACAGCCTTGCTGTTCAATTGGCAATCCAGTCAAACCTAGTCAGCTCTTCATTTTCCTGTCCACACAACCCAGCGTTCAGAAATCATTGGAATCTCTACTACAGAAATTTCCATTCATTCACTGTGAATCTGGAAATACTCTGAATCTGCATTCCAGGAAGGCTTTCGTTACACCACTGATGAATGTCCAAGTAATGCAATGCTGCTTCTTAGTGGTCTGTTCACACTCGAAACCGTGCTGTTCATTGGCTATCCACTCAATATCGGTCAGCTCTTCAATATCCTGTCCAGACTATCCAGATTCCTAAATGTTGGCAATCACCACTACAGAATGTTCCATTCAATCACGCGAATCTGGAATTCATCAGAGTCTCCACTCCTGGAAGGTTTTCGTGACACCACTGGTAAATGTCCAAGGAAGACAATGCTGGTTTTAAGCCGCCTGCTAACACACTCAGCCGTGCTGTTCAATTTGCTATCCACCCAACCCTATTCAGCTCTACATTTTCCTGTCCTCATAACCCAACCTTCAGAAATAATTGGTATCTCCTCCACAGAATGTTCCGTTCATTCACTGCGAATCTTAAATTCATCTGACTCTCAACTCCCGGCGGGTTATCGTTACACCACTTGTGAATGTCCAAGTAAGCCAATGCTGGTTTTCAGTGGCCTGTTCATACTAAGAGACGTGCTGTTCATTTGGCTATCCACTCCACCCTGTTCAGCTCTACATTTTCGTGTCCACAAAACCCAGCCTTCAGAAATCATTGGAATCACCACTAGAGAATGTTCCATTCATTCACTGCGAATCTGGAATTCCTCTGAACCTCCACTCCTGGCAGGTTTTCGTTACGCCACTGGTGAATGTCCAAGTAACTCAATACTGGTTTTCAGAGGCATGTTCAACTCGCAGAAGTGCTGTTCAATGGGCTATCCACTCAATATTGGTCAGCTCTTCATTTTCCTCTCCACACAAACCAGCCTTCAGAAATCATTGGGCTCTCCACTACAGACTGTTCCATTCATTCACTGCGATTCTGCAATTCATCTGACTCTCCGCTCCAGGCAGGTTTTCATTACAGCACTGGTGAATGACCAAGTAATCCAATGCTGGTTTTCAGCCGCCTTTTCACACTCGCAGTGTGCTGTTCAATTGTCTATCCACTCAAACCTGGTCAGCCTTTCATTTTCTTTTCCACAATATCAGACTTCAGAAATCATTGGAATCGCCAGTACAGAATGTTCCATTCATTCACTGCCAATCTGGAATTCATCTGAATCTGCACTCCAGGTAGGCTTTCATTACACCACTTATGAATGTCCAAGTAACACAATGCTGGTTTTCAGCGGTCTGTTCACACTCTAAGCCCTGCTTTTTACTGGGTATCCACACAACTGTGGTCAGCTCTTCATTTTCATGTCCAAACAATCCAGACTTGAGAAATCATTGCAATCTCCAGTACAGAATGTTCCATTCATTCACTGCGAATCTGGAATTCAACTGAATCTCCACTACCTGCAGATTTATCTTACACCACTTGTGAATGTCCAAGTAAAACAATGCTGGTTTTCAGAGGCCTGTTCATGTTCGCAGTCGTGCTGTTCAATTGGCTATCCACTCAACCTGTTTTGCTCCTCATTTTCCTGTGCACACAACCCAGCCTTCAGAAATCATTGTAATCTCCACTACAGGATGTTCCATTCATTCACTGGGAATCTGGAATTCATCTGAATCTGCACTCCACGCAGGCTTTCGTTACACCACTGCTGAAAGTCGAAGTAATGCAATACTGGTTTTCAGTGGTCTGTTCACATTCGAAGCCGAGGCTTTTTACAGTAAAGGCTATCCACTCAACACTGGTCAGCTCTTCATTTTCGTGTCCCCACAATCCAGATTTCAGAAATCATTGCAATCTCCACTACAGAATGTTCCATTCATTCACTGCGAGTCTGGAGTTTATCTGATTCTCCACTCCCGCCTGGTTAACATTACACCACTTGTGAATGTCCAAGTAAGCCAATGCTGGTTTTCAGAGGCCTGTTCATACTCGCAGCCGTGCTGTTTAATTGACAATTCACTCCACCCTGTTCAGCTCTTCATTGTCCCACCACACTACCAGCCTTCAGAAATCTTTGTTATCTCCACTACAGAATGTTCCATTCATTCACTGCGAATCTGGAATTCATCTGACTCTCAACTCCACGCAGGTTTTCATTACACCACTGTTGAATGTCCAAGTAACCCAATGCTGGTTTTCAGCGGCCTGTTCATATTCGCAGCCCTGCTGTTTACTTGGCTATCGATTCAAGCCTGGTCAGCTCTTCATTTTCCTGTCCACACAACACAGGCTTCAGAAATCATTGGAATCTCCTCTACAGAATGTTCCATTCATTCACTGCGAATGTGGAATTCAACTGACTGTCCACTCCATGCAGGTTTTCCTTACACCACTGATGAATGTCCAAGTAACCCAATGCTGGTTTTCAGCTGCATGTTCACACTCGCAGCCATGCTATACAATTGGCTTTCCACTAAATCCTGATTAGTTCTTGATTTTCCTTCCACACGACCCAGCCTTCAGAAATCGTTGGAATCTCCACTAGAGAATGTTCCATTCATTCACTGCGAATCTGGAATTCCTCTGAACCTCCACTCCCGGCAGGTTTTCGTTACACCACAGTTGAATGTCCAAGTAACCCAATGTTTTAAGTGTTTTCTTCACAAGCGCAGTGGTGCTGTTCAATTGGCTATCCACTCAACCCTGGCCAGCTCTACATTTTCCTGTCCACACCACAGAGACTGGAGAAATCATTGTTATCTCCACTACAGAATGTTCCATTCATTCACAGCGAATCTGGAATTCATCTGAATCTCCACTCCCGGCAGGTTTTCGTGACACCACTGGTAAATATCCAAGTAAGCCAATGCTGGTTTTAAGTGGCCTGCTCATACTCTCAGCCGTGCTGTTCAATTTGCTATCCACTCAACCCTCTTCAGCTCCATTTTCCTGTCCACATAACCCAAACTTCAGAAACAATTGGTATCTCCTCCACAGAATGTTCCATTCATTGACGGCAAATCTGAAATTCATCTAATTCTCAACTCCCATCAGGTTTTCGTTACACCACTTGTGAATGTCCAATTAAGCCAAAGCTGGTTTTCAGTGGCCTGTTCTTACTACGAGACGTGCTGTTCATTTGGCTATCGATTCCACCCTGTTCAGCTCTACATTTTCGTGTCCACAAAACCCAGCCTTCAGAAATCATTGGAATCACCACTAGAGAATGTTCCATTCATTCACTGCGAATCTGGAATTCATCTGAATCTCCACTCCCGGCAGGTTTTCATTGCACCACTGCTGAATGTTCAAGTAACGCAATGATGGTTTTCAGCGGTCTATTCACACTCGAACCCGTGCTGTTCACGGTCTAGCGACTCAACACTGGTGAGTTCTTCTTTTTCCAGTTCAGACAATACAAACCTCAGAAACCATTGCAATCTACACTACAGAATGTTTCATTCATTCAGGCGAATCTTGAATTCATCTTGTTCTCCACTCCCAGCAGGTTTTCGTTTCACCACTGGTGAATGTCCAAGCAACCCAAGGCTGGTTTCAGCTGCGTGTTAACACTCGCAGCCGTGCTGTTCAATTGGCTATCCAGTGAACGCTGGTTAGCTCTTGATTTTCCTTCCACACACCGAGCCTTCAGAAATCATTCTTATCTCCACTTCAGAATGTTCCATTCGTTCCCTGCGAATCTGGAATTCCTCTGACTCTCCACACCAGGCAGTTTTTCCTAACAACACTGGTGAATGACCAGGTAATCCAATGCTGGTTTGCAGCGGCTGTTCACACTCACAGCCTTGCTGTTCAATTGGCAATCCAGTCAAACCTAGTCAGCTCTTCATTTTCCTGTCCACACAACCCAGCGTTCAGAAATCATTGGAATCTCTACTACAGAAATTTCCATTCATTCACTGTGAATCTGGAAATACTCTGAATCTGCATTCCAGGAAGGCTTTCGTTACACCACTGATGAATGTCCAAGTAATGCAATGCTGCTTCTTAGTGGTCTGTTCACACTCGAAACCGTGCTGTTCATTGGCTATCCACTCAATATCGGTCAGCTCTTCAATATCCTGTCCAGACTATCCAGATTCCTAAATGTTGGCAATCACCACTACAGAATGTTCCATTCAATCACGCGAATCTGGAATTCATCAGAGTCTCCACTCCTGGAAGGTTTTCGTGACACCACTGGTAAATGTCCAAGGAAGACAATGCTGGTTTTAAGCCGCCTGCTAACACACTCAGCCGTGCTGTTCAATTTGCTATCCACCCAACCCTATTCAGCTCTACATTTTCCTGTCCTCATAACCCAACCTTCAGAAATAATTGGTATCTCCTCCACAGAATGTTCCGTTCATTCACTGCGAAGCTTAAATTCATCTGACTCTCAACTCCCGGCGGGTTATCGTTACACCCCTTGTGAATGTCCAAGTAAGCCAATGCTGGTTTTCAGTGGCCTGTTCATACTAAGAGACGTGCTGTTCATTTGGCTATCCACTCCACCCTGTTCAGCTCTACATTTTCGTGTCCACAAAACCCAGCCTTCAGAAATCATTGGAATCACCACTAGAGAATGTTCCATTCATTCACTGCGAATCTGGAATTCCTCTGAACCTCCACTCCTGGCAGGTTTTCGTTACGCCACTGGTGAATGTCCAAGTAACTCAATACTGGTTTTCAGAGGCATGTTCAACTCGCAGAAGTGCTGTTCAATGGGCTATCCACTCAATATTGGTCAGCTCTTCATTTTCCTCTCCACACAAACCAGCCTTCAGAAATCATTGGGCTCTCCACTACAGACTGTTCCATTCATTCACTGCGATTCTGCAATTCATCTGACTCTCCGCTCCAGGCAGGTTTTCATTACAGCACTGGTGAATGACCAAGTAATCCAATGCTGGTTTTCAGCCGCCTTTTCACACTCGCAGTGTGCTGTTCAATTGTCTATCCACTCAAACCTGGTCAGCCTTTCATTTTCTTTTCCACAATATCAGACTTCAGAAATCATTGGAATCGCCAGTACAGAATGTTCCATTCATTCACTGCCAATCTGGAATTCATCTGAATCTGCACTCCAGGTAGGCTTTCATTACACCACTTATGAATGTCCAAGTAACACAATGCTGGTTTTCAGCGGTCTGTTCACACTCTAAGCCCTGCTTTTTACTGGGTATCCACACAACTGTGGTCAGCTCTTCATTTTCATGTCCAAACAATCCAGACTTGAGAAATCATTGCAATCTCCAGTACAGAATGTTCCATTCATTCACTGCGAATCTGGAATTCAACTGAATCTCCACTACCTGCAGATTTATCTTACACCACTTGTGAATGTCCAAGTAAAACAATGCTGGTTTTCAGAGGCCTGTTCATGTTCGCAGTCGTGCTGTTCAATTGGCTATCCACTCAACCTGTTTTGCTCCTCATTTTCCTGTGCACACAACCCAGCCTTCAGAAATCATTGTAATCTCCACTACAGGATGTTCCATTCATTCACTGGGAATCTGGAATTCATCTGAATCTGCACTCCACGCAGGCTTTCGTTACACCACTGCTGAAAGTCGAAGTAATGCAATACTGGTTTTCAGTGGTCTGTTCACATTCGAAGCCGAGGCTTTTTACAGTAAAGGCTATCCACTCAACACTGGTCAGCTCTTCATTTTCGTGTCCCCACAATCCAGATTTCAGAAATCATTGCAATCTCCACTACAGAATGTTCCATTCATTCACTGCGAGTCTGGAGTTTATCTGATTCTCCACTCCCGCCTGGTTAACATTACACCACTTGTGAATGTCCAAGTAAGCCAATGCTGGTTTTCAGAGGCCTGTTCATACTCGCAGCCGTGCTGTTTAATTGACAATTCACTCCACCCTGTTCAGCTCTTCATTGTCCCACCACACTACCAGCCTTCAGAAATCTTTGTTATCTCCACTACAGAATGTTCCATTCATTCACTGCGAATCTGGAATTCATCTGACTCTCAACTCCACGCAGGTTTTCATTACACCACTGTTGAATGTCCAAGTAACCCAATGCTGGTTTTCAGCGGCCTGTTCATATTTGCAGCCCTGCTGTTTACTTGGCTATCGATTCAAGCCTGGTCAGCTCTTCATTTTCCTGTCCACACAACACAGGCTTCAGAAATCATTGGAATCTCCTCTACAGAATGTTCCATTCATTCACTGCGAATGTGGAATTCAACTGACTCTCCACTCCATGCAGGTTTTCCTTACACCACTGATGAATGTCCAAGTAACCCAATGCTGGTTTTCAGCTGCATGTTCACACTCGCAGCCATGCTATACAATTGGCTTTCCACTAAATCCTGATTAGTTCTTGATTTTCCTTCCACACGACCCAGCCTTCAGAAATCGTTGGAATCTCCACTAGAGAATGTTCCATTCATTCACTGCGAATCTGGAATTCCTCTGAACCTCCACTCCCGGCAGGTTTTCGTTACACCACTGTTGAATGTCCAAGTAACCCAATGTTTTAAGTGTTTTCTTCACAAGCGCAGTGGTGCTGTTCAATTGGCTATCCACTCAACCCTGGCCAGCTCTACATTTTCCTGTCCACACCACAGAGACTGGAGAAATCATTGTTATCTCCACTACAGAATGTTCCATTCATTCACAGCGAATCTGGAATTCATCTGAATCTCCACTCCCGGCAGGTTTTCGTGACACCACTGGTAAATATCCAAGTAAGCCAATGCTGGTTTTAAGTGGCCTGCTCATACTCTCAGCCGTGCTGTTCAATTTGCTATCCACTCAACCCTCTTCAGCTCCATTTTCCTGTCCACATAACCCAAACTTCAGAAACAATTGGTATCTCCTCCACAGAATGTTCCATTCATTGACGGCAAATCTGAAATTCATCTAATTCTCAACTCCCGTCAGGTTTTCGTTACACCACTTGTGAATGTCCAATTAAGCCAAAGCTGGTTTTCAGTGGCCTGTTCTTACTACGAGACGTGCTGTTCATTTGGCTATCCATTCCACCCTGTTCAGCTCTACATTTTCGTGTCCACAAAACCCAGCCTTCAGAAATCATTGGAATCACCACTAGAGAATGTTCCATTCATTCACTGCGAATCTGGAATTCATCTGAATCTCCACTCCCGGCAGGTTTTCATTGCACCACTGCTGAATGTTCAAGTAACGCAATGATGGTTTTCAGCGGTCTATTCACACTCGAACCCGTGCTGTTCACGGTCTAGCGACTCAACACTGGTGAGTTCTTCTTTTTCCAGTTCAGACAATACAAACCTCAGAAACCATTGCAATCTACACTACAGAATGTTTCATTCATTCAGGCGAATCTTGAATTCATCTTGTTCTCCACTCCCAGCAGGTTTTCGTTTCACCACTGGTGAATGTCCAAGCAACCCAAGGCTGGTTTCAGCTGCGTGTTAACACTCGCAGCCGTGCTGTTCAATTGGCTATCCAGTGAACGCTGGTTAGCTCTTGATTTTCCTTCCACACACCGAGCCTTCAGAAATCATTCTTATCTCCACTTCAGAATGTTCCATTCGTTCCCTGCGAATCTGGAATTCCTCTGACTCTCCACACCAGGCAGTTTTTCCTAACAACACTGGTGAATGACCAGGTAATCCAATGCTGGTTTTCAGCGGCTGTTCACACTCACAGCCTTGCTGTTCAATTGGCAATCCAGTCAAACCTAGTCAGCTCTTCATTTTCCTGTCCACACAACCCAGCGTTCAGAAATCATTGGAATCTCTACTACAGAAATTTCCATTCATTCACTGTGAATCTGGAAATAATCTGAATCTGCATTCCAGGAAGGCTTTCGTTACACCACTGATGAATGTCCAAGTAATGCAATGCTGCTTCTTAGTGGTCTGTTCACACTCGAAACCGTGCTGTTCATTGGCTATCCACTCAATATCGGTCAGCTCTTCAATATCCTGTCCAGACTATCCAGATTCCTAAATGTTGGCAATCACCACTACAGAATGTTCCATTCAATCACGCGAATCTGGAATTCATCAGAGTCTCCACTCCTGGAAGGTTTTCGTGACACCACTGGTAAATGTCCAAGGAAGACAATGCTGGTTTTAAGCCGCCTGCTAACACACTCAGCCGTGCTGTTCAATTTGCTATCCACCCAACCCTATTCAGCTCTACATTTTCCTGTCCTCATAACCCAACCTTCAGAAATAATTGGTATCTCCTCCACAGAATGTTCCGTTCATTCACTGCGAATCTTAAATTCATCTGACTCTCAACTCCCGGCGGGTTATCGTTACACCACTTGTGAATGTCCAAGTAAGCCAATGCTGGTTTTCAGTGGCCTGTTCATACTAAGAGACGTGCTGTTCATTTGGCTATCCACTCCACCCTGTTCAGCTCTACATTCTCGTGTCCACAAAACCCAGCCTTCAGAAATCATTGGAATCACCACTAGAGAATGTTCCATTCATTCACTGCGAATCTGGAATTCCTCTGAACCTCCACTCCTGGCAGGTTTTCGTTACGCCACTGGTGAATGTCCAAGTAACTCAATACTGGTTTTCAGAGGCATGTTCAACTCGCAGAAGTGCTGTTCAATGGGCTATCCACTCAATATTGGTCAGCTCTTCATTTTCCTCTCCACACAAACCAGCCTTCAGAAATCATTGGGCTCTCCACTACAGACTGTTCCATTCATTCACTGCGATTCTGCAATTCATCTGACTCTCCGCTCCAGGCAGGTTTTCATTACAGCACTGGTGAATGACCAAGTAATCCAATGCTGGTTTTCAGCCGCCTTTTCACACTCGCAGTGTGCTGTTCAATTGTCTATCCACTCAAACCTGGTCAGCCTTTCATTTTCTTTTCCACAATATCAGACTTCAGAAATCATTGGAATCGCCAGTACAGAATGTTCCATTCATTCACTGCCAATCTGGAATTCATCTGAATCTGCACTCCAGGTAGGCTTTCATTACACCACTTATGAATGTCCAAGTAACACAATGCTGGTTTTCAGCGGTCTGTTCACACTCTAAGCCCTGCTTTTTACTGGGTATCCACACAACTGTGGTCAGCTCTTCATTTTCATGTCCAAACAATCCAGACTTGAGAAATCATTGCAATCTCCAGTACAGAATGTTCCATTCATTCACTGCGAATCTGGAATTCAACTGAATCTCCACTACCTGCAGATTTATCTTACACCACTTGTGAATGTCCAAGTAAAACAATGCTGGTTTTCAGAGGCCTGTTCATGTTCGCAGTCGTGCTGTTCAATTGGCTATCCACTCAACCTGTTTTGCTCCTCATTTTCCTGTGCACACAACCCAGCCTTCAGAAATCATTGTAATCTCCACTACAGGATGTTCCATTCATTCACTGGGAATCTGGAATTCATCTGAATCTGCACTCCACGCAGGCTTTCGTTACACCACTGCTGAAAGTCGAAGTAATGCAATACTGGTTTTCAGTGGTCTGTTCACATTCGAAGCCGAGGCTTTTTACAGTAAAGGCTATCCACTCAACACTGGTCAGCTCTTCATTTTCGTGTCCCCACAATCCAGATTTCAGAAATCATTGCAATCTCCACTACAGAATGTTCCATTCATTCACTGCGAGTCTGGAGTTTATCTGATTCTCCACTCCCGCCTGGTTAACATTACACCACTTGTGAATGTCCAAGTAAGCCAATGCTGGTTTTCAGAGGCCTGTTCATACTCGCAGCCGTGCTGTTTAATTGACAATTCACTCCACCCTGTTCAGCTCTTCATTGTCCCACCACACTACCAGCCTTCAGAAATCTTTGTTATCTCCACTACAGAATGTTCCATTCATTCACTGCGAATCTGGAATTCATCTGACTCTCAACTCCACGCAGGTTTTCATTACACCACTGTTGAATGTCCAAGTAACCCAATGCTGGTTTTCAGCGGCCTGTTCATATTCGCAGCCCTGCTGTTTACTTGGCTATCAATTCAAGCCTGGTCAGCTCTTCATTTTCCTGTCCACACAACACAGGCTTCAGAAATCATTGGAATCTCCTCTACAGAATGTTCCATTCATTCACTGCGAATGTGGAATTCAACTGACTCTCCACTCCATGCAGGTTTTCCTTACACCACTGATGAATGTCCAAGTAACCCAATGCTGGTTTTCAGCTGCATGTTCACACTCGCAGCCATGCTATACAATTGGCTTTCCACTAAATCCTGATTAGTTCTTGATTTTCCTTCCACACGACCCAGCCTTCAGAAATCGTTGGAATCTCCACTAGAGAATGTTCCATTCATTCACTGCGAATCTGGAATTCCTCTGAACCTCCACTCCCGGCAGGTTTTCGTTACACCACTGTTGAATGTCCAAGTAACCCAATGTTTTAAGTGTTTTCTTCACAAGCGCAGTGGTGCTGTTCAATTGGCTATCCACTCAACCCTGGCCAGCTCTACATTTTCCTGTCCACACCACAGAGACTGGAGAAATCATTGTTATCTCCACTACAGAATGTTCCATTCATTCACAGCGAATCTGGAATTCATCTGAATCTCCACTCCCGGCAGGTTTTCGTGACACCACTGGTAAATATCCAAGTAAGCCAATGCTGGTTTTAAGTGGCCTGCTCATACTCTCAGCCGTGCTGTTCAATTTGCTATCCACTCAACCCTCTTCAGCTCCATTTTCCTGTCCACATAACCCAAACTTCAGAAACAATTGGTATCTCCTCCACAGAATGTTCCATTCATTGACGGCAAATCTGAAATTCATCTAATTCTCAACTCCCGTCAGGTTTTCGTTACACCACTTGTGAATGTCCAATTAAGCCAAAGCTGGTTTTCAGTGGCCTGTTCTTACTACGAGACGTGCTGTTCATTTGGCTATCCATTCCACCCTGTTCAGCTCTACATTTTCGTGTCCACAAAACCCAGCCTTCAGAAATCATTGGAATCACCACTAGAGAATGTTCCATTCATTCACTGCGAATCTGGAATTCATCTGAATCTCCACTCCCGGCAGGTTTTCATTGCACCACTGCTGAATGTTCAAGTAACGCAATGATGGTTTTCAGCGGTCTATTCACACTCGAACCCGTGCTGTTCACGGTCTAGCGACTCAACACTGGTGAGTTCTTCTTTTTCCAGTTCAGACAATACAAACCTCAGAAACCATTGCAATCTACACTACAGAATGTTTCATTCATTCAGGCGAATCTTGAATTCATCTTGTTCTCCACTCCCAGCAGGTTTTCGTTTCACCACTGGTGAATGTCCAAGCAACCCAAGGCTGGTTTCAGCTGCGTGTTAACACTCGCAGCCGTGCTGTTCAATTGGCTATCCAGTGAACGCTGGTTAGCTCTTGATTTTCCTTCCACACACCGAGCCTTCAGAAATCATTCTTATCTCCACTTCAGAATGTTCCATTCGTTCCCTGCGAATCTGGAATTCCTCTGACTCTCCACACCAGGCAGTTTTTCCTAACAACACTGGTGAATGACCAGGTAATCCAATGCTGGTTTTCAGCGGCTGTTCACACTCACAGCCTTGCTGTTCAATTGGCAATCCAGTCAAACCTAGTCAGCTCTTCATTTTCCTGTCCACACAACCCAGCGTTCAGAAATCATTGGAATCTCTACTACAGAAATTTCCATTCATTCACTGTGAATCTGGAAATACTCTGAATCTGCATTCCAGGAAGGCTTTCGTTACACCACTGATGAATGTCCAAGTAATGCAATGCTGCTTCTTAGTGGTCTGTTCACACTCGAAACCGTGCTGTTCATTGGCTATCCACTCAATATCGGTCAGCTCTTCAATATCCTGTCCAGACTATCCAGATTCCTAAATGTTGGCAATCACCACTACAGAATGTTCCATTCAATCACGCGAATCTGGAATTCATCAGAGTCTCCACTCCTGGAAGGTTTTCGTGACACCACTGGTAAATGTCCAAGGAAGACAATGCTGGTTTTAAGCCGCCTGCTAACACACTCAGCCGTGCTGTTCAATTTGCTATCCACCCAACCCTATTCAGCTCTACATTTTCCTGTCCTCATAACCCAACCTTCAGAAATAATTGGTATCTCCTCCACAGAATGTTCCGTTCATTCACTGCGAATCTTAAATTCATCTGACTCTCAACTCCCGGCGGGTTATCGTTACACCACTTGTGAATGTCCAAGTAAGCCAATGCTGGTTTTCAGTGGCCTGTTCATACTAAGAGACGTGCTGTTCATTTGGCTATCCACTCCACCCTGTTCAGCTCTACATTCTCGTGTCCACAAAACCCAGCCTTCAGAAATCATTGGAATCACCACTAGAGAATGTTCCATTCATTCACTGCGAATCTGGAATTCCTCTGAACCTCCACTCCTGGCAGGTTTTCGTTACGCCACTGGTGAATGTCCAAGTAACTCAATACTGGTTTTCAGAGGCATGTTCAACTCGCAGAAGTGCTGTTCAATGGGCTATCCACTCAATATTGGTCAGCTCTTCATTTTCCTCTCCACACAAACCAGCCTTCAGAAATCATTGGGCTCTCCACTACAGACTGTTCCATTCATTCACTGCGATTCTGCAATTCATCTGACTCTCCGCTCCAGGCAGGTTTTCATTACAGCACTGGTGAATGACCAAGTAATCCAATGCTGGTTTTCAGCCGCCTTTTCACACTCGCAGTGTGCTGTTCAATTGTCTATCCACTCAAACCTGGTCAGCCTTTCATTTTCTTTTCCACAATATCAGACTTCAGAAATCATTGGAATCGCCAGTACAGAATGTTCCATTCATTCACTGCCAATCTGGAATTCATCTGAATCTGCACTCCAGGTAGGCTTTCATTACACCACTTATGAATGTCCAAGTAACACAATGCTGGTTTTCAGCGGTCTGTTCACACTCTAAGCCCTGCTTTTTACTGGGTATCCACACAACTGTGGTCAGCTCTTCATTTTCATGTCCAAACAATCCAGACTTGAGAAATCATTGCAATCTCCAGTACAGAATGTTCCATTCATTCACTGCGAATCTGGAATTCAACTGAATCTCCACTACCTGCAGATTTATCTTACACCACTTGTGAATGTCCAAGTAAAACAATGCTGGTTTTCAGAGGCCTGTTCATGTTCGCAGTCGTGCTGTTCAATTGGCTATCCACTCAACCTGTTTTGCTCCTCATTTTCCTGTGCACACAACCCAGCCTTCAGAAATCATTGTAATCTCCACTACAGGATGTTCCATTCATTCACTGGGAATCTGGAATTCATCTGAATCTGCACTCCACGCAGGCTTTCGTTACACCACTGCTGAAAGTCGAAGTAATGCAATACTGGTTTTCAGTGGTCTGTTCACATTCGAAGCCGAGGCTTTTTACAGTAAAGGCTATCCACTCAACACTGGTCAGCTCTTCATTTTCGTGTCCCCACAATCCAGATTTCAGAAATCATTGCAATCTCCACTACAGAATGTTCCATTCATTCACTGCGAGTCTGGAGTTTATCTGATTCTCCACTCCCGCCTGGTTAACATTACACCACTTGTGAATGTCCAAGTAAGCCAATGCTGGTTTTCAGAGGCCTGTTCATACTCGCAGCCGTGCTGTTTAATTGACAATTCACTCCACCCTGTTCAGCTCTTCATTGTCCCACCACACTACCAGCCTTCAGAAATCTTTGTTATCTCCACTACAGAATGTTCCATTCATTCACTGCGAATCTGGAATTCATCTGACTCTCAACTCCACGCAGGTTTTCATTACACCACTGTTGAATGTCCAAGTAACCCAATGCTGGTTTTCAGCGGCCTGTTCATATTCGCAGCCCTGCTGTTTACTTGGCTATCGATTCAAGCCTGGTCAGCTCTTCATTTTCCTGTCCACACAACACAGGCTTCAGAAATCATTGGAATCTCCTCTACAGAATGTTCCATTCATTCACTGCGAATGTGGAATTCAACTGACTCTCCACTCCATGCAGGTTTTCCTTACACCACTGATGAATGTCCAAGTAACCCAATGCTGGTTTTCAGCTGCATGTTCACACTCGCAGCCATGCTATACAATTGGCTTTCCACTAAATCCTGATTAGTTCTTGATTTTCCTTCCACACGACCCAGCCTTCAGAAATCGTTGGAATCTCCACTAGAGAATGTTCCATTCATTCACTGCGAATCTGGAATTCCTCTGAACCTCCACTCCCGGCAGGTTTTCGTTACACCACTGTTGAATGTCCAAGTAACCCAATGTTTTAAGTGTTTTCTTCACAAGCGCAGTGGTGCTGTTCAATTGGCTATCCACTCAACCCTGGCCAGCTCTACATTTTCCTGTCCACACCACAGAGACTGGAGAAATCATTGTTATCTCCACTACAGAATGTTCCATTCATTCACAGCGAATCTGGAATTCATCTGAATCTCCACTCCCGGCAGGTTTTCGTGACACCACTGGTAAATATCCAAGTAAGCCAATGCTGGTTTTAAGTGGCCTGCTCATACTCTCAGCCGTGCTGTTCAATTTGCTATCCACTCAACCCTCTTCAGCTCCATTTTCCTGTCCACATAACCCAAACTTCAGAAACAATTGGTATCTCCTCCACAGAATGTTCCATTCATTGACGGCAAATCTGAAATTCATCTAATTCTCAACTCCCGTCAGGTTTTCGTTACACCACTTGTGAATGTCCAATTAAGCCAAAGCTGGTTTTCAGTGGCCTGTTCTTACTACGAGACGTGCTGTTCATTTGGCTATCCATTCCACCCTGTTCAGCTCTACATTTTCGTGTCCACAAAACCCAGCCTTCAGAAATCATTGGAATCACCACTAGAGAATGTTCCATTCATTCACTGCGAATCTGGAATTCATCTGAATCTCCACTCCCGGCAGGTTTTCATTGCACCACTGCTGAATGTTCAAGTAACGCAATGATGGTTTTCAGCGGTCTATTCACACTCGAACCCGTGCTGTTCACGGTCTAGCGACTCAACACTGGTGAGTTCTTCTTTTTCCAGTTCAGACAATACAAACCTCAGAAACCATTGCAATCTACACTACAGAATGTTTCATTCATTCAGGCGAATCTTGAATTCATCTTGTTCTCCACTCCCAGCAGGTTTTCGTTTCACCACTGGTGAATGTCCAAGCAACCCAAGGCTGGTTTCAGCTGCGTGTTAACACTCGCAGCCGTGCTGTTCAATTGGCTATCCAGTGAACGCTGGTTAGCTCTTGATTTTCCTTCCACACACCGAGCCTTCAGAAATCATTCTTATCTCCACTTCAGAATGTTCCATTCGTTCCCTGCGAATCTGGAATTCCTCTGACTCTCCACACCAGGCAGATTTTCCTAACAACACTGGTGAATGACCAGGTTCATTGGATTCAATGCTGGTTTTCAGCGGCTGTTCACACTCACAGCCTTGCTGTTCAATTGGCAATCCAGTCAAACCTAGTCAGCTCTTCATTTTCCTGTCCACACAACCCAGCGTTCAGAAATCATTGGAATCTCTACTACAGAAATTTCCATTCATTCACTGTGAATCTGGAAATACTCTGAATCTGCATTCCAGGAAGGCTTTCGTTACACCACTGATGAATGTCCAAGTAATGCAATGCTGCTTCTTAGTGGTCTGTTCACACTCGAAACCGTGCTGTTCATTGGCTATCCACTCAATATCGGTCAGCTCTTCAATATCCTGTCCAGACTATCCAGATTCCTAAATGTTGGCAATCACCACTACAGAATGTTCCATTCAATCACGCGAATCTGGAATTCATCAGAGTCTCCACTCCTGGAAGGTTTTCGTGACACCACTGGTAAATGTCCAAGGAAGACAATGCTGGTTTTAAGCCGCCTGCTAACACACTCAGCCGTGCTGTTCAATTTGCTATCCACCCAACCCTATTCAGCTCTACATTTTCCTGTCCTCATAACCCAACCTTCAGAAATAATTGGTATCTCCTCCACAGAATGTTCCGTTCATTCACTGCGAATCTTAAATTCATCTGACTCTCAACTCCCGGCGGGTTATCGTTACACCACTTGTGAATGTCCAAGTAAGCCAATGCTGGTTTTCAGTGGCCTGTTCATACTAAGAGACGTGCTGTTCATTTGGCTATCCACTCCACCCTGTTCAGCTCTACATTCTCGTGTCCACAAAACCCAGCTTTCAGAAATCATTGGAATCACCACTAGAGAATGTTCCATTCATTCACTGCGAATCTGGAATTCCTCTGAACCTCCACTCCTGGCAGGTTTTCGTTACGCCACTGGTGAATGTCCAAGTAACTCAATACTGGTTTTCAGAGGCATGTTCAACTCGCAGAAGTGCTGTTCAATGGGCTATCCACTCAATATTGGTCAGCTCTTCATTTTCCTCTCCACACAAACCAGCCTTCAGAAATCATTGGGCTCTCCACTACAGACTGTTCCATTCATTCACTGCGATTCTGCAATTCATCTGACTCTCCGCTCCAGGCAGGTTTTCATTACAGCACTGGTGAATGACCAAGTAATCCAATGCTGGTTTTCAGCCGCCTTTTCACACTCGCAGTATGCTGTTCAATTGTCTATCCACTCAAACCTGGTCAGCCTTTCATTTTCTTTTCCACAATATCAGACTTCAGAAATCATTGGAATCGCCAGTACAGAATGTTCCATTCATTCACTGCCAATCTGGAATTCATCTGAATCTGCACTCCAGGTAGGCTTTCATTACACCACTTATGAATGTCCAAGTAACACAATGCTGGTTTTCAGCGGTCTGTTCACACTCTAAGCCCTGCTTTTTACTGGGTATCCACACAACTGTGGTCAGCTCTTCATTTTCATGTCCAAACAATCCAGACTTGAGAAATCATTGCAATCTCCAGTACAGAATGTTCCATTCATTCACTGCGAATCTGGAATTCAACTGAATCTCCACTACCTGCAGATTTATCTTACACCACTTGTGAATGTCCAAGTAAAACAATGCTGGTTTTCAGAGGCCTGTTCATGTTCGCAGTCGTGCTGTTCAATTGGCTATCCACTCAACCTGTTTTGCTCCTCATTTTCCTGTGCACACAACCCAGCCTTCAGAAATCATTGTAATCTCCACTACAGGATGTTCCATTCATTCACTGGGAATCTGGAATTCATCTGAATCTGCACTCCACGCAGGCTTTCGTTACACCACTGCTGAAAGTCGAAGTAATGCAATACTGGTTTTCAGTGGTCTGTTCACATTCGAAGCCGAGGCTTTTTACAGTAAAGGCTATCCACTCAACACTGGTCAGCTCTTCATTTTCGTGTCCCCACAATCCAGATTTCAGAAATCATTGCAATCTCCACTACAGAATGTTCCATTCATTCACTGCGAGTCTGGAGTTTATCTGATTCTCCACTCCCGCCTGGTTAACATTACACCACTTGTGAATGTCCAAGTAAGCCAATGCTGGTTTTCAGAGGCCTGTTCATACTCGCAGCCGTGCTGTTTAATTGACAATTCACTCCACCCTGTTCAGCTCTTCATTGTCCCACCACACTACCAGCCTTCAGAAATCTTTGTTATCTCCACTACAGAATGTTCCATTCATTCACTGCGAATCTGGAATTCATCTGACTCTCAACTCCACGCAGGTTTTCATTACACCACTGTTGAATGTCCAAGTAACCCAATGCTGGTTTTCAGCGGCCTGTTCATATTCGCAGCCCTGCTGTTTACTTGGCTATCGATTCAAGCCTGGTCAGCTCTTCATTTTCCTGTCCACACAACACAGGCTTCAGAAATCATTGGAATCTCCTCTACAGAATGTTCCATTCATTCACTGCGAATGTGGAATTCAACTGACTCTCCACTCCATGCAGGTTTTCCTTACACCACTGATGAATGTCCAAGTAACCCAATGCTGGTTTTCAGCTGCATGTTCACACTCGCAGCCATGCTATACAATTGGCTTTCCACTAAATCCTGATTAGTTCTTGATTTTCCTTCCACACGACCCAGCCTTCAGAAATCGTTGGAATCTCCACTAGAGAATGTTCCATTCATTCACTGCGAATCTGGAATTCCTCTGAACCTCCACTCCCGGCAGGTTTTCGTTACACCACTGTTGAATGTCCAAGTAACCCAATGTTTTAAGTGTTTTCTTCACAAGCGCAGTGGTGCTGTTCAATTGGCTATCCACTCAACCCTGGCCAGCTCTACATTTTCCTGTCCACACCACAGAGACTGGAGAAATCATTGTTATCTCCACTACAGAATGTTCCATTCATTCACAGCGAATCTGGAATTCATCTGAATCTCCACTCCCGGCAGGTTTTCGTGACACCACTGGTAAATATCCAAGTAAGCCAATGCTGGTTTTAAGTGGCCTGCTCATACTCTCAGCCGTGCTGTTCAATTTGCTATCCACTCAACCCTCTTCAGCTCCATTTTCCTGTCCACATAACCCAAACTTCAGAAACAATTGGTATCTCCTCCACAGAATGTTCCATTCATTGACGGCAAATCTGAAATTCATCTAATTCTCAACTCCCGTCAGGTTTTCGTTACACCACTTGTGAATGTCCAATTAAGCCAAAGCTGGTTTTCAGTGGCCTGTTCTTACTACGAGACGTGCTGTTCATTTGGCTATCCATTCCACCCTGTTCAGCTCTACATTTTCGTGTCCACAAAACCCAGCCTTCAGAAATCATTGGAATCACCACTAGAGAATGTTCCATTCATTCACTGCGAATCTGGAATTCATCTGAATCTCCACTCCCGGCAGGTTTTCATTGCACCACTGCTGAATGTTCAAGTAACGCAATGATGGTTTTCAGCGGTCTATTCACACTCGAACCCGTGCTGTTCACGGTCTAGCGACTCAACACTGGTGAGTTCTTCTTTTTCCAGTTCAGACAATACAAACCTCAGAAACCATTGCAATCTACACTACAGAATGTTTCATTCATTCAGGCGAATCTTGAATTCATCTTGTTCTCCACTCCCAGCAGGTTTTCGTTTCACCACTGGTGAATGTCCAAGCAACCCAAGGCTGGTTTCAGCTGCGTGTTAACACTCGCAGCCGTGCTGTTCAATTGGCTATCCAGTGAACGCTGGTTAGCTCTTGATTTTCCTTCCACACACCGAGCCTTCAGAAATCATTCTTATCTCCACTTCAGAATGTTCCATTCGTTCCCTGCGAATCTGGAATTCCTCTGACTCTCCACACCAGGCAGATTTTCCTAACAACACTGGTGAATGACCAGGTAATCCAATGCTGGTTTTCAGCGGCTGTTCACACTCACAGCCTTGCTGTTCAATTGGCAATCCAGTCAAACCTAGTCAGCTCTTCATTTTCCTGTCCACACAACCCAGCGTTCAGAAATCATTGGAATCTCTACTACAGAAATTTCCATTCATTCACTGTGAATCTGGAAATACTCTGAATCTGCATTCCAGGAAGGCTTTCGTTACACCACTGATGAATGTCCAAGTAATGCAATGCTGCTTCTTAGTGGTCTGTTCACACTCGAAACCGTGCTGTTCATTGGCTATCCACTCAATATCGGTCAGCTCTTCAATATCCTGTCCAGACTATCCAGATTCCTAAATGTTGGCAATCACCACTACAGAATGTTCCATTCAATCACGCGAATCTGGAATTCATCAGAGTCTCCACTCCTGGAAGGTTTTCGTGACACCACTGGTAAATGTCCAAGGAAGACAATGCTGGTTTTAAGCCGCCTGCTAACACACTCAGCCGTGCTGTTCAATTTGCTATCCACCCAACCCTATTCAGCTCTACATTTTCCTGTCCTCATAACCCAACCTTCAGAAATAATTGGTATCTCCTCCACAGAATGTTCCGTTCATTCACTGCGAATCTTAAATTCATCTGACTCTCAACTCCCGGCGGGTTATCGTTACACCACTTGTGAATGTCCAAGTAAGCCAATGCTGGTTTTCAGTGGCCTGTTCATACTAAGAGACGTGCTGTTCATTTGGCTATCCACTCCACCCTGTTCAGCTCTACATTCTCGTGTCCACAAAACCCAGCCTTCAGAAATCATTGGAATCACCACTAGAGAATGTTCCATTCATTCACTGCGAATCTGGAATTCATCTGAACCTCCACTCCTGGCAGGTTTTCGTTACGCCACTGGTGAATGTCCAAGTAACTCAATACTGGTTTTCAGAGGCATGTTCAACTCGCAGAAGTGCTGTTCAATGGGCTATCCACTCAATATTGGTCAGCTCTTCATTTTCCTCTCCACACAAACCAGCCTTCAGAAATCATTGGGCTCTCCACTACAGACTGTTCCATTCATTCACTGCGATTCTGCAATTCATCTGACTCTCCGCTCCAGGCAGGTTTTCATTACAGCACTGGTGAATGACCAAGTAATCCAATGCTGGTTTTCAGCCGCCTTTTCACACTCGCAGTGTGCTGTTCAATTGTCTATCCACTCAAACCTGGTCAGCCTTTCATTTTCTTTTCCACAATATCAGACTTCAGAAATCATTGGAATCGCCAGTACAGAATGTTCCATTCATTCACTGCCAATCTGGAATTCATCTGAATCTGCACTCCAGGTAGGCTTTCATTACACCACTTATGAATGTCCAAGTAACACAATGCTGGTTTTCAGCGGTCTGTTCACACTCTAAGCCCTGCTTTTTACTGGGTATCCACACAACTGTGGTCAGCTCTTCATTTTCATGTCCAAACAATCCAGACTTGAGAAATCATTGCAATCTCCAGTACAGAATGTTCCATTCATTCACTGCGAATCTGGAATTCAACTGAATCTCCACTACCTGCAGATTTATCTTACACCACTTGTGAATGTCCAAGTAAAACAATGCTGGTTTTCAGAGGCCTGTTCATGTTCGCAGTCGTGCTGTTCAATTGGCTATCCACTCAACCTGTTTTGCTCCTCATTTTCCTGTGCACACAACCCAGCCTTCAGAAATCATTGTAATCTCCACTACAGGATGTTCCATTCATTCACTGGGAATCTGGAATTCATCTGAATCTGCACTCCACGCAGGCTTTCGTTACACCACTGCTGAAAGTCGAAGTAATGCAATACTGGTTTTCAGTGGTCTGTTCACATTCGAAGCCGAGGCTTTTTACAGTAAAGGCTATCCACTCAACACTGGTCAGCTCTTCATTTTCGTGTCCCCACAATCCAGATTTCAGAAATCATTGCAATCTCCACTACAGAATGTTCCATTCATTCACTGCGAGTCTGGAGTTTATCTGATTCTCCACTCCCGCCTGGTTAACATTACACCACTTGTGAATGTCCAAGTAAGCCAATGCTGGTTTTCAGAGGCCTGTTCATACTCGCAGCCGTGCTGTTTAATTGACAATTCACTCCACCCTGTTCAGCTCTTCATTGTCCCACCACACTACCAGCCTTCAGAAATCTTTGTTATCTCCACTACAGAATGTTCCATTCATTCACTGCGAATCTGGAATTCATCTGACTCTCAACTCCACGCAGGTTTTCATTACACCACTGTTGAATGTCCAAGTAACCCAATGCTGGTTTTCAGCAGCCTGTTCATATTCGCAGCCCTGCTGTTTACTTGGCTATCGATTCAAGCCTGGTCAGCTCTTCATTTTCCTGTCCACTCAACACAGGCTTCAGAAATCATTGGAATCTCCTCTACAGAATGTTCCATTCATTCACTGCGAATGTGGAATTCAACTGACTCTCCACTCCATGCAGGTTTTCCTTACACCACTGATGAATGTCCAAGTAACCCAATGCTGGTTTTCAGCTGCATGTTCACACTCGCAGCCATGCTATACAATTGGCTTTCCACTAAATCCTGATTAGTTCTTGATTTTCCTTCCACACGACCCAGCCTTCAGAAATCGTTGGAATCTCCACTAGAGAATGTTCCATTCATTCACTGCGAATCTGGAATTCCTCTGAACCTCCACTCCCGGCAGGTTTTCGTTACACCACTGTTGAATGTCCAAGTAACCCAATGTTTTAAGTGTTTTCTTCACAAGCGCAGTGGTGCTGTTCAATTGGCTATCCACTCAACCCTGGCCAGCTCTACATTTTCCTGTCCACACCACAGAGACTGGAGAAATCATTGTTATCTCCACTACAGAATGTTCCATTCATTCACAGCGAATCTGGAATTCATCTGAATCTCCACTCCCGGCAGGTTTTCGTGACACCACTGGTAAATATCCAAGTAAGCCAATGCTGGTTTTAAGTGGCCTGCTCCTACTCTCAGCCGTGCTGTTCAATTTGCTATCCACTCAACCCTCTTCAGCTCCATTTTCCTGTCCACATAACCCAAACTTCAGAAACAATTGGTATCTCCTCCACAGAATGTTCCATTCATTGACGGCAAATCTGAAATTCATCTAATTCTCAACTCCCGTCAGGTTTTCGTTACACCACTTGTGAATGTCCAATTAAGCCAAAGCTGGTTTTCAGTGGCCTGTTCTTACTACGAGACGTGCTGTTCATTTGGCTATCCATTCCACCCTGTTCAGCTCTACATTTTCGTGTCCACAAAACCCAGCCTTCAGAAATCATTGGAATCACCACTAGAGAATGTTCCATTCATTCACTGCGAATCTGGAATTCATCTGAATCTCCACTCCCGGCAGGTTTTCATTGCACCACTGCTGAATGTTCAAGTAACGCAATGATGGTTTTCAGCGGTCTATTCACACTCGAACCCGTGCTGTTCACGGTCTAGCGACTCAACACTGGTGAGTTCTTCTTTTTCCAGTTCAGACAATACAAACCTCAGAAACCATTGCAATCTACACTACAGAATGTTTCATTCATTCAGGCGAATCTTGAATTCATCTTGTTCTCCACTCCCAGCAGGTTTTCGTTTCACCACTGGTGAATGTCCAAGCAACCCAAGGCTGGTTTCAGCTGCGTGTTAACACTCGCAGCCGTGCTGTTCAATTGGCTATCCAGTGAACGCTGGTTAGCTCTTGATTTTCCTTCCACACACCGAGCCTTCAGAAATCATTCTTATCTCCACTTCAGAATGTTCCATTCGTTCCCTGCGAATCTGGAATTCCTCTGACTCTCCACACCAGGCAGATTTTCCTAACAACACTGGTGAATGACCAGGTAATCCAATGCTGGTTTTCAGCGGCTGTTCACACTCACAGCCTTGCTGTTCAATTGGCAATCCAGTCAAACCTAGTCAGCTCTTCATTTTCCTGTCCACACAACCCAGCGTTCAGAAATCATTGGAATCTCTACTACAGAAATTTCCATTCATTCACTGTGAATCTGGAAATACTCTGAATCTGCATTCCAGGAAGGCTTTCGTTACACCACTGATGAATGTCCAAGTAATGCAATGCTGCTTCTTAGTGGTCTGTTCACACTCGAAACCGTGCTGTTCAATTGGCTATCCAGTGAACGCTGGTTAGCTCTTGATTTTCCTTCCACACACCGAGCCTTCAGAAATCATTCTTATCTCCACTTCAGAATGTTCCATTCGTTCCCTGCGAATCTGGAATTCCTCTGACTCTCCACACCAGGCAGATTTTCCTAACAACACTGGTGAATGACCAGGTAATCCAATGCTGGTTTTCAGCGGCTGTTCACACTCACAGCCTTGCTGTTCAATTGGCAATCCAGTCAAACCTAGTCAGCTCTTCATTTTCCTGTCCACACAACTCAGCGTTCAGAAATCATTGGAATCTCTACTACAGAAATTTCCATTCATTCACTGTGAATCTGGAAATACTCTGAATCTGCATTCCAGGAAGGCTTTCGTTACACCACTGATGAATGTCCAAGTAATGCAATGCTGCTTCTTAGTGGTCTGTTCACACTCGAAACCGTGCTGTTCATTGGCTATCCACTCAATATCGGTCAGCTCTTCAATATCCTGTCCAGACTATCCAGATTCCTAAATGTTGGCAATCACCACTACAGAATGTTCCATTCAATCACGCGAATCTGGAATTCATCAGAGTCTCCACTCCTGGAAGGTTTTCGTGACACCACTGGTAAATGTCCAAGGAAGACAATGCTGGTTTTAAGCCGCCTGCTAACACACTCAGCCGTGCTGTTCAATTTGCTATCCACCCAACCCTATTCAGCTCTACATTTTCCTGTCCTCATAACCCAACCTTCAGAAATAATTGGTATCTCCTCCACAGAATGTTCCGTTCATTCACTGCGAATCTTAAATTCATCTGACTCTCAACTCCCGGCGGGTTATCGTTACACCACTTGTGAATGTCCAAGTAAGCCAATGCTGGTTTTCAGTGGCCTGTTCATACTAAGAGACGTGCTGTTGATTTGGCTATCCACTCCACCCTGTTCAGCTCTACATTCTCGTGTCCACAAAACCCAGCCTTCAGAAATCATTGGAATCACCACTAGAGAATGTTCCATTCATTCACTGCGAATCTGGAATTCATCTGAACCTCCACTCCTGGCAGGTTTTCGTTACGCCACTGGTGAATGTCCAAGTAACTCAATACTGGTTTTCAGAGGCATGCTGTTCAATGGGCTATCCACTCAATATTGGTCAGCTCTTCATTTTCCTCTCCACACAAACCAGCCTTCAGAAATCATTGGGCTCTCCACTACAGACTGTTCCATTCATTCACTGCGATTCTGCAATTCATCTGACTCTCCGCTCCAGGCAGGTTTTCATTACAGCACTGGTGAATGACCAAGTAATCCAATGCTGGTTTTCAGCCGCCTTTTCACACTCGCAGTGTGCTGTTCAATTGTCTATCCACTCAAACCTGGTCAGCCTTTCATTTTCTTTTCCACAATATCAGACTTCAGAAATCATTGGAATCGCCAGTACAGAATGTTCCATTCATTCACTGCCAATCTGGAATTCATCTGAATCTGCACTCCAGGTAGGCTTTCATTACACCACTTATGAATGTCCAAGTAACACAATGCTGGTTTTCAGCGGTCTGTTCACACTCTAAGCCCTGCTTTTTACTGGGTATCCACACAACTGTGGTCAGCTCTTCATTTTCATGTCCAAACAATCTAGACTTGAGAAATCATTGCAATCTCCAGTACAGAATGTTCCATTCATTCACTGCGAATCTGGAATTCAACTGAATCTCCACTACCTGCAGATTTATCTTACACCACTTGTGAATGTCCAAGTAAAACAATGCTGGTTTTCAGAGGCCTGTTCATGTTCGCAGTCGTGCTGTTCAATTGGCTATCCACTCAACCTGTTTTGCTCCTCATTTTCCTGTGCACACAACCCAGCCTTCAGAAATCATTGTAATCTCCACTACAGGATGTTCCATTCATTCACTGGGAATCTGGAATTCATCTGAATCTGCACTCCACGCAGGCTTTCGTTACACCACTGCTGAAAGTCGAAGTAATGCAATACTGGTTTTCAGTGGTCTGTTCACATTCGAAGCCGAGGCTTTTTACAGTAAAGGCTATCCACTCAACACTGGTCAGCTCTTCATTTTCGTGTCCCCACAATCCAGATTTCAGAAATCATTGCAATCTCCACTACAGAATGTTCCATTCATTCACTGCGAGTCTGGAGTTTATCTGATTCTCCACTCCCGCCTGGTTAACATTACACCACTTGTGAATGTCCAAGTAAGCCAATGCTGGTTTTCAGAGGCCTGTTCATACTCGCAGCCGTGCTGTTTAATTGACAATTCACTCCACCCTGTTCAGCTCTTCATTGTCCCACCACACTACCAGCCTTCAGAAATCTTTGTTATCTCCACTACAGAATGTTCCATTCATTCACTGCGAATCTGGAATTCATCTGACTCTCAACTCCACGCAGGTTTTCATTACACCACTGTTGAATGTCCAAGTAACCCAATGCTGGTTTTCAGCGGCCTGTTCATATTCGCAGCCCTGCTGTTTACTTGGCTATCAATTCAAGCCTGGTCAGCTCTTCATTTTCCTGTCCACACAACACAGGCTTCAGAAATCATTGGAATCTCCTCTACAGAATGTTCCATTCATTCACTGCGAATGTGGAATTCAACTGACTCTCCACTCCATGCAGGTTTTCCTTACACCACTGATGAATGTCCAAGTAACCCAATGCTGGTTTTCAGCTGCATGTTCACACTCGCAGCCATGCTATACAATTGGCTTTCCACTAAATCCTGATTAGTTCTTGATTTTCCTTCCACACGACCCAGCCTTCAGAAATCGTTGGAATCTCCACTAGAGAATGTTCCATTCATTCACTGCGAATCTGGAATTCCTCTGAACCTCCACTCCCGGCAGGTTTTCGTTACACCACTGTTGAATGTCCAAGTAACCCAATGTTTTAAGTGTTTTCTTCACAAGCGCAGTGGTGCTGTTCAATTGGCTATCCACTCAACCCTGGCCAGCTCTACATTTTCCTGTCCACACCACAGAGACTGGAGAAATCATTGTTATCTCCACTACAGAATGTTCCATTCATTCACAGCGAATCTGGAATTCATCTGAATCTCCACTCCCGGCAGGTTTTCGTGACACCACTGGTAAATATCCAAGTAAGCCAATGCTGGTTTTAAGTGGCCTGCTCATACTCTCAGCCGTGCTGTTCAATTTGCTATCCACTCAACCCTCTTCAGCTCCATTTTCCTGTCCACATAACCCAAACTTCAGAAACAATTGGTATCTCCTCCACAGAATGTTCCATTCATTGACGGCAAATCTGAAATTCATCTAATTCTCAACTCCCGTCAGGTTTTCGTTACACCACTTGTGAATGTCCAATTAAGCCAAAGCTGGTTTTCAGTGGCCTGTTCTTACTACGAGACGTGCTGTTCATTTGGCTATCCATTCCACCCTGTTCAGCTCTACATTTTCGTGTCCACAAAACCCAGCCTTCAGAAATCATTGGAATCACCACTAGAGAATGTTCCATTCATTCACTGCGAATCTGGAATTCATCTGAATCTCCACTCCCGGCAGGTTTTCATTGCACCACTGCTGAATGTTCAAGTAACGCAATGATGGTTTTCAGCGGTCTATTCACACTCGAACCCGTGCTGTTCACGGTCTAGCGACTCAACACTGGTGAGTTCTTCTTTTTCCAGTTCAGACAATACAAACCTCAGAAACCATTGCAATCTACACTACAGAATGTTTCATTCATTCAGGCGAATCTTGAATTCATCTTGTTCTCCACTCCCAGCAGGTTTTCGTTTCACCACTGGTGAATGTCCAAGCAACCCAAGGCTGGTTTCAGCTGCGTGTTAACACTCGCAGCCGTGCTGTTCAATTGGCTATCCAGTGAACGCTGGTTAGCTCTTGATTTTCCTTCCACACACCGAGCCTTCAGAAATCATTCTTATCTCCACTTCAGAATGTTCCATTCGTTCCCTGCGAATCTGGAATTCCTCTGACTCTCCACACCAGGCAGATTTTCCTAACAACACTGGTGAATGACCAGGTAATCCAATGCTGGTTTTCAGCGGCTGTTCACACTCACAGCCTTGCTGTTCAATTGGCAATCCAGTCAAACCTAGTCAGCTCTTCATTTTCCTGTCCACACAACCCAGCGTTCAGAAATCATTGGAATCTCTACTACAGAAATTTCCATTCATTCACTGTGAATCTGGAAATACTCTGAATCTGCATTCCAGGAAGGCTTTCGTTACACCACTGATGAATGTCCAAGTAATGCAATGCTGCTTCTTAGTGGTCTGTTCACACTCGAAACCGTGCTGTTCATTGGCTATCCACTCAATATCGGTCAGCTCTTCAATATCCTGTCCAGACTATCCAGATTCCTAAATGTTGGCAATCACCACTACAGAATGTTCCATTCAATCACGCGAATCTGGAATTCATCAGAGTCTCCACTCCTGGAAGGTTTTCGTGACACCACTGGTAAATGTCCAAGGAAGACAATGCTGGTTTTAAGCCGCCTGCTAACACACTCAGCCGTGCTGTTCAATTTGCTATCCACCCAACCCTATTCAGCTCTACATTTTCCTGTCCTCATAACCCAACCTTCAGAAATAATTGGTATCTCCTCCACAGAATGTTCCGTTCATTCACTGCGAATCTTAAATTCATCTGACTCTCAACTCCCGGCGGGTTATCGTTACACCACTTGTGAATGTCCAAGTAAGCCAATGCTGGTTTTCAGTCGCCTGTTCATACTAAGAGACGTGCTGTTCATTTGGCTATCCACTCCACCCTGTTCAGCTCTACATTTTCGTGTCCACAAAACCCAGCCTTCAGAAATCATTGGAATCACCACTAGAGAATGTTCCATTCATTCACTGCGAATCTGGAATTCCTCTGAACCTCCACTCCTGGCAGGTTTTCGTTACGCCACTGGTGAATGTCCAAGTAACTCAATACTGGTTTTCAGAGGCATGTTCAACTCGCAGAAGTGCTGTTCAATGGGCTATCCACTCAATATTGGTCAGCTCTTCATTTTCCTCTCCACACAAACCAGCCTTCAGAAATCATTGGGCTCTCCACTACAGACTGTTCCATTCATTCACTGCGATTCTGCAATTCATCTGACTCTCCGCTCCAGGCAGGTTTTCATTACAGCACTGGTGAATGACCAAGTAATCCAATGCTGGTTTTCAGCCGCCTTTTCACACACGCAGTGTGCTGTTCAACTGTCTATCCACTCAAACCTGGTCAGCCTTTCATTTTCTTTTCCACAATATCAGACTTCAGAAATCATTGGAATCGCCAGTACAGAATGTTCCATTCATTCACTGCCAATCTGGAATTCATCTGAATCTGCACTCCAGGTAGGCTTTCATTACACCACTTATGAATGTCCAAGTAACACAATGCTGGTTTTCAGCGGTCTGTTCACACTCTAAGCCCTGCTTTTTACTGGGTATCCACACAACTGTGGTCAGCTCTTCATTTTCATGTCCAAACAATCCAGACTTGAGAAATCATTGCAATCTCCAGTACAGAATGTTCCATTCATTCACTGCGAATCTGGAATTCAACTGAATCTCCACTACCTGCAGATTTATCTTACACCACTTGTGAATGTCCAAGTAAAACAATGCTGGTTTTCAGAGGCCTGTTCATGTTCGCAGTCGTGCTGTTCAATTGGCTATCCACTCAACCTGTTTTGCTCCTCATTTTCCTGTGCACACAACCCAGCCTTCAGAAATCATTGTAATCTCCACTACAGGATGTTCCATTCATTCACTGGGAATCTGGAATTCATCTGAATCTGCACTCCACGCAGGCTTTCGTTACACCACTGCTGAAAGTCGAAGTAATGCAATACTGGTTTTCAGTGGTCTGTTCACATTCGAAGCCGAGGCTTTTTACAGTAAAGGCTATCCACTCAACACTGGTCAGCTCTTCATTTTCGTGTCCCCACAATCCAGATTTCAGAAATCATTGCAATCTCCACTACAGAATGTTCCATTCATTCACTGCGAGTCTGGAGTTTATCTGATTCTCCACTCCCGCCTGGTTAACATTACACCACTTGTGAATGTCCAAGTAAGCCAATGCTGGTTTTCAGAGGCCTGTTCATACTCGCAGCCGTGCTGTTTAATTGACAATTCACTCCACCCTGTTCAGCTCTTCATTGTCCCACCACACTACCAGCCTTCAGAAATCTTTGTTATCTCCACTACAGAATGTTCCATTCATTCACTGCGAATCTGGAATTCATCTGACTCTCAACTCCACGCAGGTTTTCATTACACCACTGTTGAATGTCCAAGTAACCCAATGCTGGTTTTCAGCGGCCTGTTCATATTCGCAGCCCTGCTGTTTACTTGGCTATCAATTCAAGCCTGGTCAGCTCTTCATTTTCCTGTCCACACAACACAGGCTTCAGAAATCATTGGAATCTCCTCTACAGAATGTTCCATTCATTCACTGCGAATGTGGAATTCAACTGACTCTCCACTCCATGCAGGTTTTCCTTACACCACTGATGAATGTCCAAGTAACCCAATGCTGGTTTTCAGCTGCATGTTCACACTCGCAGCCATGCTATACAATTGGCTTTCCACTAAATCCTGATTAGTTCTTGATTTTCCTTCCACACGACCCAGCCTTCAGAAATCGTTGGAATCTCCACTAGAGAATGTTCCATTCATTCACTGCGAATCTGGAATTCCTCTGAACCTCCACTCCCGGCAGGTTTTCGTTACACCACTGTTGAATGTCCAAGTAACCCAATGTTTTAAGTGTTTTCTTCACAAGCGCAGTGGTGCTGTTCAATTGGCTATCCACTCAACCCTGGCCAGCTCTACATTTTCCTGTCCACACCACAGAGACTGGAGAAATCATTGTTATCTCCACTACAGAATGTTCCATTCATTCACAGCGAATCTGGAATTCATCTGAATCTCCACTCCCGGCAGGTTTTCGTGACACCACTGGTAAATATCCAAGTAAGCCAATGCTGGTTTTAAGTGGCCTGCTCATACTCTCAGCCGTGCTGTTCAATTTGCTATCCACTCAACCCTCTTCAGCTCCATTTTCCTGTCCACATAACCCAAACTTCAGAAACAATTGGTATCTCCTCCACAGAATGTTCCATTCATTGACGGCAAATCTGAAATTCATCTAATTCTCAACTCCCGTCAGGTTTTCGTTACACCACTTGTGAATGTCCAATTAAGCCAAAGCTGGTTTTCAGTGGCCTGTTCTTACTACGAGACGTGCTGTTCATTTGGCTATCCATTCCACCCTGTTCAGCTCTACATTTTCGTGTCCACAAAACCCAGCCTTCAGAAATCATTGGAATCACCACTAGAGAATGTTCCATTCATTCACTGCGAATCTGGAATTCATCTGAATCTCCACTCCCGGCAGGTTTTCATTGCACCACTGCTGAATGTTCAAGTAACGCAATGATGGTTTTCAGCGGTCTATTCACACTCGAACCCGTGCTGTTCACGGTCTAGCGACTCAACACTGGTGAGTTCTTCTTTTTCCAGTTCAGACAATACAAACCTCAGAAACCATTGCAATCTACACTACAGAATGTTTCATTCATTCACGCGAATCTTGAATTCATCTTGTTCTCCACTCCCAGCAGGTTTTCGTTTCACCACTGGTGAATGTCCAAGCAACCCAAGGCTGGTTTCAGCTGCGTGTTAACACTCGCAGCCGTGCTGTTCAATTGGCTATCCAGTGAACGCTGGTTAGCTCTTGATTTTCCTTCCACACACCGAGCCTTCAGAAATCATTCTTATCTCCACTTCAGAATGTTCCATTCGTTCCCTGCGAATCTGGAATTCCTCTGACTCTCCACACCAGGCAGATTTTCCTAACAACACTGGTGAATGACCAGGTAATCCAATGCTGGTTTTCAGCGGCTGTTCACACTCACAGCCTTGCTGTTCAATTGGCAATCCAGTCAAACCTAGTCAGCTCTTCATTTTCCTGTCCACACAACCCAGCGTTCAGAAATCATTGGAATCTCTACTACAGAAATTTCCATTCATTCACTGTGAATCTGGAAATACTCTGAATCTGCATTCCAGGAAGGCTTTCGTTACACCACTGATGAATGTCCAAGTAATGCAATGCTGCTTCTTAGTGGTCTGTTCACACTCGAAACCGTGCTGTTCATTGGCTATCCACTCAATATCGGTCAGCTCTTCAATATCCTGTCCAGACTATCCAGATTCCTAAATGTTGGCAATCACCACTACAGAATGTTCCATTCAATCACGCGAATCTGGAATTCATCAGAGTCTCCACTCCTGGAAGGTTTTCGTGACACCACTGGTAAATGTCCAAGGAAGACAATGCTGGTTTTAAGCCGCCTGCTAACACACTCAGCCGTGCTGTTCAATTTGCTATCCACCCAACCCTATTCAGCTCTACATTTTCCTGTCCTCATAACCCAACCTTCAGAAATAATTGGTATCTCCTCCACAGAATGTTCCGTTCATTCACTGCGAATCTTAAATTCATCTGACTCTCAACTCCCGGCGGGTTATCGTTACACCACTTGTGAATGTCCAAGTAAGCCAATGCTGGTTTTCAGTCGCCTGTTCATACTAAGAGACGTGCTGTTCATTTGGCTATCCACTCCACCCTGTTCAGCTCTACATTTTCGTGTCCACAAAACCCAGCCTTCAGAAATCATTGGAATCACCACTAGAGAATGTTCCATTCATTCACTGCGAATCTGGAATTCCTCTGAACCTCCACTCCTGGCAGGTTTTCGTTACGCCACTGGTGAATGTCCAAGTAACTCAATACTGGTTTTCAGAGGCATGTTCAACTCGCAGAAGTGCTGTTCAATGGGCTATCCACTCAATATTGGTCAGCTCTTCATTTTCCTCTCCACACAAACCAGCCTTCAGAAATCATTGGGCTCTCCACTACAGACTGTTCCATTCATTCACTGCGATTCTGCAATTCATCTGACTCTCCGCTCCAGGCAGGTTTTCATTACAGCACTGGTGAATGACCAAGTAATCCAATGCTGGTTTTCAGCCGCCTTTTCACACACGCAGTGTGCTGTTCAACTGTCTATCCACTCAAACCTGGTCAGCCTTTCATTTTCTTTTCCACAATATCAGACTTCAGAAATCATTGGAATCGCCAGTACAGAATGTTCCATTCATTCACTGCCAATCTGGAATTCATCTGAATCTGCACTCCAGGTAGGCTTTCATTACACCACTTATGAATGTCCAAGTAACACAATGCTGGTTTTCAGCGGTCTGTTCACACTCTAAGCCCTGCTTTTTACTGGGTATCCACACAACTGTGGTCAGCTCTTCATTTTCATGTCCAAACAATCCAGACTTGAGAAATCATTGCAATCTCCAGTACAGAATGTTCCATTCATTCACTGCGAATCTGGAATTCAACTGAATCTCCACTACCTGCAGATTTATCTTACACCACTTGTGAATGTCCAAGTAAAACAATGCTGGTTTTCAGAGGCCTGTTCATGTTCGCAGTCGTGCTGTTCAATTGGCTATCCACTCAACCTGTTTTGCTCCTCATTTTCCTGTGCACACAACCCAGCCTTCAGAAATCATTGTAATCTCCACTACAGGATGTTCCATTCATTCACTGGGAATCTGGAATTCATCTGAATCTGCACTCCACGCAGGCTTTCGTTACACCACTGCTGAAAGTCGAAGTAATGCAATACTGGTTTTCAGTGGTCTGTTCACATTCGAAGCCGAGGCTTTTTACAGTAAAGGCTATCCACTCAACACTGGTCAGCTCTTCATTTTCGTGTCCCCACAATCCAGATTTCAGAAATCATTGCAATCTCCACTACAGAATGTTCCATTCATTCACTGCGAGTCTGGAGTTTATCTGATTCTCCACTCCCGCCTGGTTAACATTACACCACTTGTGAATGTCCAAGTAAGCCAATGCTGGTTTTCAGAGGCCTGTTCATACTCGCAGCCGTGCTGTTTAATTGACAATTCACTCCACCCTGTTCAGCTCTTCATTGTCCCACCACACTACCAGCCTTCAGAAATCTTTGTTATCTCCACTACAGAATGTTCCATTCATTCACTGCGAATCTGGAATTCATCTGACTCTCAACTCCACGCAGGTTTTCATTACACCACTGTTGAATGTCCAAGTAACCCAATGCTGGTTTTCAGCGGCCTGTTCATATTCGCAGCCCTGCTGTTTACTTGGCTATCGATTCAAGCCTGGTCAGCTCTTCATTTTCCTGTCCACACAACACAGGCTTCAGAAATCATTGGAATTTCCTCTACAGAATGTTCCATTCATTCACTGCGAATGTGGAATTCAACTGACTCTCCACTCCATGCAGGTTTTCCTTACACCACTGATGAATGTCCAAGTAACCCAATGCTGGTTTTCAGCTGCATGTTCACACTCGCAGCCATGCTATACAATTGGCTTTCCACTAAATCCTGATTAGTTCTTGATTTTCCTTCCACACGACCCAGCCTTCAGAAATCGTTGGAATCTCCACTAGAGAATGTTCCATTCATTCACTGCGAATCTGGAATTCCTCTGAACCTCCACTCCCGGCAGGTTTTCGTTACACCACTGTTGAATGTCCAAGTAACCCAATGTTTTAAGTGTTTTCTTCACAAGCGCAGTGGTGCTGTTCAATTGGCTATCCACTCAACCCTGGCCAGCTCTACATTTTCCTGTCCACACCACAGAGACTGGAGAAATCATTGTTATCTCCACTACAGAATGTTCCATTCATTCACAGCGAATCTGGAATTCATCTGAATCTCCACTCCCGGCAGGTTTTCGTGACACCACTGGTAAATATCCAAGTAAGCCAATGCTGGTTTTAAGTGGCCTGCTCATACTCTCAGCCGTGCTGTTCAATTTGCTATCCACTCAACCCTCTTCAGCTCCATTTTCCTGTCCACATAACCCAAACTTCAGAAACAATTGGTATCTCCTCCACAGAATGTTCCATTCATTGACGGCAAATCTGAAATTCATCTAATTCTCAACTCCCGTCAGGTTTTCGTTACACCACTTGTGAATGTCCAATTAAGCCAAAGCTGGTTTTCAGTGGCCTGTTCTTACTACGAGACGTGCTGTTCATTTGGCTATCCATTCCACCCTGTTCAGCTCTACATTTTCGTGTCCACAAAACCCAGCCTTCAGAAATCATTGGAATCACCACTAGAGAATGTTCCATTCATTCACTGCGAATCTGGAATTCATCTGAATCTCCACTCCCGGCAGGTTTTCATTGCACCACTGCTGAATGTTCAAGTAACGCAATGATGGTTTTCAGCGGTCTATTCACACTCGAACCCGTGCTGTTCACGGTCTAGCGACTCAACACTGGTGAGTTCTTCTTTTTCCAGTTCAGACAATACAAACCTCAGAAACCATTGCAATCTACACTACAGAATGTTTCATTCATTCAGGCGAATCTTGAATTCATCTTGTTCTCCACTCCCAGCAGGTTTTCGTTTCACCACTGGTGAATGTCCAAGCAACCCAAGGCTGGTTTCAGCTGCGTGTTAACACTCGCAGCCGTGCTGTTCAATTGGCTATCCAGTGAACGCTGGTTAGCTCTTGATTTTCCTTCCACACACCGAGCCTTCAGAAATCATTCTTATCTCCACTTCAGAATGTTCCATTCGTTCCCTGCGAATCTGGAATTCCTCTGACTCTCCACACCAGGCAGATTTTCCTAACAACACTGGTGAATGACCAGGTAATCCAATGCTGGTTTTCAGCGGCTGTTCACACTCACAGCCTTGCTGTTCAATTGGCAATCCAGTCAAACCTAGTCAGCTCTTCATTTTCCTGTCCACACAACCCAGCGTTCAGAAATCATTGGAATCTCTACTACAGAAATTTCCATTCATTCACTGTGAATCTGGAAATACTCTGAATCTGCATTCCAGGAAGGCTTTCGTTACACCACTGATGAATGTCCAAGTAATGCAATGCTGCTTCTTAGTGGTCTGTTCACACTCGAAACCGTGCTGTTCATTGGCTATCCACTCAATATCGGTCAGCTCTTCAATATCCTGTCCAGACTATCCAGATTCCTAAATGTTGGCAATCACCACTACAGAATGTTCCATTCAATCACGCGAATCTGGAATTCATCAGAGTCTCCACTCCTGGAAGGTTTTCGTGACACCACTGGTAAATGTCCAAGGAAGACAATGCTGGTTTTAAGCCGCCTGCTAACACACTCAGCCGTGCTGTTCAATTTGCTATCCACCCAACCCTATTCAGCTCTACATTTTCCTGTCCTCATAACCCAACCTTCAGAAATAATTGGTATCTCCTCCACAGAATGTTCCGTTCATTCACTGCGAATCTTAAATTCATCTGACTCTCAACTCCCGGCGGGTTATCGTTACACCACTTGTGAATGTCCAAGTAAGCCAATGCTGGTTTTCAGTCGCCTGTTCATACTAAGAGACGTGCTGTTCATTTGGCTATCCACTCCACCCTGTTCAGCTCTACATTTTCGTGTCCACAAAACCCAGCCTTCAGAAATCATTGGAATCACCACTAGAGAATGTTCCATTCATTCACTGCGAATCTGGAATTCCTCTGAACCTCCACTCCTGGCAGGTTTTCGTTACGCCACTGGTGAATGTCCAAGTAACTCAATACTGGTTTTCAGAGGCATGTTCAACTCGCAGAAGTGCTGTTCAATGGGCTATCCACTCAATATTGGTCAGCTCTTCATTTTCCTCTCCACACAAACCAGCCTTCAGAAATCATTGGGCTCTCCACTACAGACTGTTCCATTCATTCACTGCGATTCTGCAATTCATCTGACTCTCCGCTCCAGGCAGGTTTTCATTACAGCACTGGTGAATGACCAAGTAATCCAATGCTGGTTTTCAGCCGCCTTTTCACACTCGCAGTGTGCTGTTCAATTGTCTATCCACTCAAACCTGGTCAGCCTTTCATTTTCTTTTCCACAATATCAGACTTCAGAAATCATTGGAATCGCCAGTACAGAATGTTCCATTCATTCACTGCCAATCTGGAATTCATCTGAATCTGCACTCCAGGTAGGCTTTCATTACACCACTTATGAATGTCCAAGTAACACAATGCTGGTTTTCAGCGGTCTGTTCACACTCTAAGCCCTGCTTTTTACTGGGTATCCACACAACTGTGGTCAGCTCTTCATTTTCATGTCCAAACAATCCAGACTTGAGAAATCATTGCAATCTCCAGTACAGAATGTTCCATTCATTCACTGCGAATCTGGAATTCAACTGAATCTCCACTACCTGCAGATTTATCTTACACCACTTGTGAATGTCCAAGTAAAACAATGCTGGTTTTCAGAGGCCTGTTCATGTTCGCAGTCGTGCTGTTCAATTGGCTATCCACTCAACCTGTTTTGCTCCTCATTTTCCTGTGCACACAACCCAGCCTTCAGAAATCATTGTAATCTCCACTACAGGATGTTCCATTCATTCACTGGGAATCTGGAATTCATCTGAATCTGCACTCCACGCAGGCTTTCGTTACACCACTGCTGAAAGTCGAAGTAATGCAATACTGGTTTTCAGTGGTCTGTTCACATTCGAAGCCGAGGCTTTTTACAGTAAAGGCTATCCACTCAACACTGGTCAGCTCTTCATTTTCGTGTCCCCACAATCCAGATTTCAGAAATCATTGCAATCTCCACTACAGAATGTTCCATTCATTCACTGCGAGTCTGGAGTTTATCTGATTCTCCACTCCCGCCTGGTTAACATTACACCACTTGTGAATGTCCAAGTAAGCCAATGCTGGTTTTCAGAGGCCTGTTCATACTCGCAGCCGTGCTGTTTAATTGACAATTCACTCCACCCTGTTCAGCTCTTCATTGTCCCACCACACTACCAGCCTTCAGAAATCTTTGTTATCTCCACTACAGAATGTTCCATTCATTCACTGCGAATCTGGAATTCATCTGACTCTCAACTCCACGCAGGTTTTCATTACACCACTGTTGAATGTCCAAGTAACCCAATGCTGGTTTTCAGCGGCCTGTTCATATTCGCAGCCCTGCTGTTTACTTGGCTATCGATTCAAGCCTGGTCAGCTCTTCATTTTCCTGTCCACACAACACAGGCTTCAGAAATCATTGGAATCTCCTCTACAGAATGTTCCATTCATTCACTGCGAATGTGGAATTCAACTGACTCTCCACTCCATGCAGGTTTTCCTTACACCACTGATGAATGTCCAAGTAACCCAATGCTGGTTTTCAGCTGCATGTTCACACTCGCAGCCATGCTATACAATTGGCTTTCCACTAAATCCTGATTAGTTCTTGATTTTCCTTCCACACGACCCAGCCTTCAGAAATCGTTGGAATCTCCACTAGAGAATGTTCCATTCATTCACTGCGAATCTGGAATTCCTCTGAACCTCCACTCCCGGCAGGTTTTCGTTACACCACTGTTGAATGTCCAAGTAACCCAATGTTTTAAGTGTTTTCTTCACAAGCGCAGTGGTGCTGTTCAATTGGCTATCCACTCAACCCTGGCCAGCTCTACATTTTCCTGTCCACACCACAGAGACTGGAGAAATCATTGTTATCTCCACTACAGAATGTTCCATTCATTCACAGCGAATCTGGAATTCATCTGAATCTCCACTCCCGGCAGGTTTTCGTGACACCACTGGTAAATATCCAAGTAAGCCAATGCTGGTTTTAAGTGGCCTGCTCATACTCTCAGCCGTGCTGTTCAATTTGCTATCCACTCAACCCTCTTCAGCTCCATTTTCCTGTCCACATAACCCAAACTTCAGAAACAATTGGTATCTCCTCCACAGAATGTTCCATTCATTGACGGCAAATCTGAAATTCATCTAATTCTCAACTCCCGTCAGGTTTTCGTTACACCACTTGTGAATGTCCAATTAAGCCAAAGCTGGTTTTCAGTGGCCTGTTCTTACTACGAGACGTGCTGTTCATTTGGCTATCCATTCCACCCTGTTCAGCTCTACATTTTCGTGTCCACAAAACCCAGCCTTCAGAAATCATTGGAATCACCACTAGAGAATGTTCCATTCATTCACTGCGAATCTGGAATTCATCTGAATCTCCACTCCCGGCAGGTTTTCATTGCACCACTGCTGAATGTTCAAGTAACGCAATGATGGTTTTCAGCGGTCTATTCACACTCGAACCCGTGCTGTTCACGGTCTAGCGACTCAACACTGGTGAGTTCTTCTTTTTCCAGTTCAGACAATACAAACCTCAGAAACCATTGCAATCTACACTACAGAATGTTTCATTCATTCAGGCGAATCTTGAATTCATCTTGTTCTCCACTCCCAGCAGGTTTTCGTTTCACCACTGGTGAATGTCCAAGCAACCCAAGGCTGGTTTCAGCTGCGTGTTAACACTCGCAGCCGTGCTGTTCAATTGGCTATCCAGTGAACGCTGGTTAGCTCTTGATTTTCCTTCCACACACCGAGCCTTCAGAAATCATTCTTATCTCCACTTCAGAATGTTCCATTCGTTCCCTGCGAATCTGGAATTCCTCTGACTCTCCACACCAGGCAGATTTTCCTAACAACACTGGTGAATGACCAGGTAATCCAATGCTGGTTTTCAGCGGCTGTTCACACTCACAGCCTTGCTGTTCAATTGGCAATCCAGTCAAACCTAGTCAGCTCTTCATTTTCCTGTCCACACAACCCAGCGTTCAGAAATCATTGGAATCTCTACTACAGAAATTTCCATTCATTCACTGTGAATCTGGAAATACTCTGAATCTGCATTCCAGGAAGGCTTTCGTTACACCACTGATGAATGTCCAAGTAATGCAATGCTGCTTCTTAGTGGTCTGTTCACACTCGAAACCGTGCTGTTCATTGGCTATCCACTCAATATCGGTCAGCTCTTCAATATCCTGTCCAGACTATCCAGATTCCTAAATGTTGGCAATCACCACTACAGAATGTTCCATTCAATCACGCGAATCTGGAATTCATCAGAGTCTCCACTCCTGGAAGGTTTTCGTGACACCACTGGTAAATGTCCAAGGAAGACAATGCTGGTTTTAAGCCGCCTGCTAACACACTCAGCCGTGCTGTTCAATTTGCTATCCACCCAACCCTATTCAGCTCTACATTTTCCTGTCCTCATAACCCAACCTTCAGAAATAATTGGTATCTCCTCCACAGAATGTTCCGTTCATTCACTGCGAATCTTAAATTCATCTGACTCTCAACTCCCGGCGGGTTATCGTTACACCACTTGTGAATGTCCAAGTAAGCCAATGCTGGTTTTCAGTCGCCTGTTCATACTAAGAGACGTGCTGTTCATTTGGCTATCCACTCCACCCTGTTCAGCTCTACATTTTCGTGTCCACAAAACCCAGCCTTCAGAAATCATTGGAATCACCACTAGAGAATGTTCCATTCATTCACTGCGAATCTGGAATTCCTCTGAACCTCCACTCCTGGCAGGTTTTCGTTACGCCACTGGTGAATGTCCAAGTAACTCAATACTGGTTTTCAGAGGCATGTTCAACTCGCAGAAGTGCTGTTCAATGGGCTATCCACTCAATATTGGTCAGCTCTTCATTTTCCTCTCCACACAAACCAGCCTTCAGAAATCATTGGGCTCTCCACTACAGACTGTTCCATTCATTCACTGCGATTCTGCAATTCATCTGACTCTCCGCTCCAGGCAGGTTTTCATTACAGCACTGGTGAATGACCAAGTAATCCAATGCTGGTTTTCAGCCGCCTTTTCACACTCGCAGTGTGCTGTTCAATTGTCTATCCACTCAAACCTGGTCAGCCTTTCATTTTCTTTTCCACAATATCAGACTTCAGAAATCATTGGAATCGCCAGTACAGAATGTTCCATTCATTCACTGCCAATCTGGAATTCATCTGAATCTGCACTCCAGGTAGGCTTTCATTACACCACTTATGAATGTCCAAGTAACACAATGCTGGTTTTCAGCGGTCTGTTCACACTCTAAGCCCTGCTTTTTACTGGGTATCCACACAACTGTGGTCAGCTCTTCATTTTCATGTCCAAACAATCCAGACTTGAGAAATCATTGCAATCTCCAGTACAGAATGTTCCATTCATTCACTGCGAATCTGGAATTCAACTGAATCTCCACTACCTGCAGATTTATCTTACACCACTTGTGAATGTCCAAGTAAAACAATGCTGGTTTTCAGAGGCCTGTTCATGTTCGCAGTCGTGCTGTTCAATTGGCTATCCACTCAACCTGTTTTGCTCCTCATTTTCCTGTGCACACAACCCAGCCTTCAGAAATCATTGTAATCTCCACTACAGGATGTTCCATTCATTCACTGGGAATCTGGAATTCATCTGAATCTGCACTCCACGCAGGCTTTCGTTACACCACTGCTGAAAGTCGAAGTAATGCAATACTGGTTTTCAGTGGTCTGTTCACATTCGAAGCCGAGGCTTTTTACAGTAAAGGCTATCCACTCAACACTGGTCAGCTCTTCATTTTCGTGTCCCCACAATCCAGATTTCAGAAATCATTGCAATCTCCACTACAGAATGTTCCATTCATTCACTGCGAGTCTGGAGTTTATCTGATTCTCCACTCCCGCCTGGTTAACATTACACCACTTGTGAATGTCCAAGTAAGCCAATGCTGGTTTTCAGAGGCCTGTTCATACTCGCAGCCGTGCTGTTTAATTGACAATTCACTCCACCCTGTTCAGCTCTTCATTGTCCCACCACACTACCAGCCTTCAGAAATCTTTGTTATCTCCACTACAGAATGTTCCATTCATTCACTGCGAATCTGGAATTCATCTGACTCTCAACTCCACGCAGGTTTTCATTACACCACTGTTGAATGTCCAAGTAACCCAATGCTGGTTTTCAGCGGCCTGTTCATATTCGCAGCCCTGCTGTTTACTTGGCTATCGATTCAAGCCTGGTCAGCTCTTCATTTTCCTGTCCACACAACACAGGCTTCAGAAATCATTGGAATCTCCTCTACAGAATGTTCCATTCATTCACTGCGAATGTGGAATTCAACTGACTCTCCACTCCATGCAGGTTTTCCTTACACCACTGATGAATGTCCAAGTAACCCAATGCTGGTTTTCAGCTGCATGTTCACACTCGCAGCCATGCTATACAATTGGCTTTCCACTAAATCCTGATTAGTTCTTGATTTTCCTTCCACACGACCCAGCCTTCAGAAATCGTTGGAATCTCCACTAGAGAATGTTCCATTCATTCACTGCGAATCTGGAATTCCTCTGAACCTCCACTCCCGGCAGGTTTTCGTTACACCACTGTTGAATGTCCAAGTAACCCAATGTTTTAAGTGTTTTCTTCACAAGCGCAGTGGTGCTGTTCAATTGGCTATCCACTCAACCCTGGCCAGCTCTACATTTTCCTGTCCACACCACAGAGACTGGAGAAATCATTGTTATCTCCACTACAGAATGTTCCATTCATTCACAGCGAATCTGGAATTCATCTGAATCTCCACTCCCGGCAGGTTTTCGTGACACCACTGGTAAATATCCAAGTAAGCCAATGCTGGTTTTAAGTGGCCTGCTCATACTCTCAGCCGTGCTGTTCAATTTGCTATCCACTCAACCCTCTTCAGCTCCATTTTCCTGTCCACATAACCCAAACTTCAGAAACAATTGGTATCTCCTCCACAGAATGTTCCATTCATTGACGGCAAATCTGAAATTCATCTAATTCTCAACTCCCGTCAGGTTTTCGTTACACCACTTGTGAATGTCCAATTAAGCCAAAGCTGGTTTTCAGTGGCCTGTTCTTACTACGAGACGTGCTGTTCATTTGGCTATCCATTCCACCCTGTTCAGCTCTACATTTTCGTGTCCACAAAACCCAGCCTTCAGAAATCATTGGAATCACCACTAGAGAATGTTCCATTCATTCACTGCGAATCTGGAATTCATCTGAATCTCCACTCCCGGCAGGTTTTCATTGCACCACTGCTGAATGTTCAAGTAACGCAATGATGGTTTTCAGCGGTCTATTCACACTCGAACCCGTGCTGTTCACGGTCTAGCGACTCAACACTGGTGAGTTCTTCTTTTTCCAGTTCAGACAATACAAACCTCAGAAACCATTGCAATCTACACTACAGAATGTTTCATTCATTCAGGCGAATCTTGAATTCATCTTGTTCTCCACTCCCAGCAGGTTTTCGTTTCACCACTGGTGAATGTCCAAGCAACCCAAGGCTGGTTTCAGCTGCGTGTTAACACTCGCAGCCGTGCTGTTCAATTGGCTATCCAGTGAACGCTGGTTAGCTCTTGATTTTCCTTCCACACACCGAGCCTTCAGAAATCATTCTTATCTCCACTTCAGAATGTTCCATTCGTTCCCTGCGAATCTGGAATTCCTCTGACTCTCCACACCAGGCAGATTTTCCTAACAACACTGGTGAATGACCAGGTAATCCAATGCTGGTTTTCAGCGGCTGTTCACACTCACAGCCTTGCTGTTCAATTGGCAATCCAGTCAAACCTAGTCAGCTCTTCATTTTCCTGTCCACACAACCCAGCGTTCAGAAATCATTGGAATCTCTACTACAGAAATTTCCATTCATTCACTGTGAATCTGGAAATACTCTGAATCTGCATTCCAGGAAGGCTTTCGTTACACCACTGATGAATGTCCAAGTAATGCAATGCTGCTTCTTAGTGGTCTGTTCACACTCGAAACCGTGCTGTTCATTGGCTATCCACTCAATATCGGTCAGCTCTTCAATATCCTGTCCAGACTATCCAGATTCCTAAATGTTGGCAATCACCACTACAGAATGTTCCATTCAATCACGCGAATCTGGAATTCATCAGAGTCTCCACTCCTGGAAGGTTTTCGTGACACCACTGGTAAATGTCCAAGGAAGACAATGCTGGTTTTAAGCCGCCTGCTAACACACTCAGCCGTGCTGTTCAATTTGCTATCCACCCAACCCTATTCAGCTCTACATTTTCCTGTCCTCATAACCCAACCTTCAGAAATAATTGGTATCTCCTCCACAGAATGTTCCGTTCATTCACTGCGAATCTTAAATTCATCTGACTCTCAACTCCCGGCGGGTTATCGTTACACCACTTGTGAATGTCCAAGTAAGCCAATGCTGGTTTTCAGTCGCCTGTTCATACTAAGAGACGTGCTGTTCATTTGGCTATCCACTCCACCCTGTTCAGCTCTACATTTTCGTGTCCACAAAACCCAGCCTTCAGAAATCATTGGAATCACCACTAGAGAATGTTCCATTCATTCACTGCGAATCTGGAATTCCTCTGAACCTCCACTCCTGGCAGGTTTTCGTTATGCCACTGGTGAATGTCCAAGTAACTCAATACTGGTTTTCAGAGGCATGTTCAACTCGCAGAAGTGCTGTTCAATGGGCTATCCACTCAATATTGGTCAGCTCTTCATTTTCCTCTCCACACAAACCAGCCTTCAGAAATCATTGGGCTCTCCACTACAGACTGTTCCATTCATTCACTGCGATTCTGCAATTCATCTGACTCTCCGCTCCAGGCAGGTTTTCATTACAGCACTGGTGAATGACCAAGTAATCCAATGCTGGTTTTCAGCCGCCTTTTCACACACGCAGTGTGCTGTTCAACTGTCTATCCACTCAAACCTGGTCAGCCTTTCATTTTCTTTTCCACAATATCAGACTTCAGAAATCATTGGAATCGCCAGTACAGAATGTTCCATTCATTCACTGCCAATCTGGAATTCATCTGAATCTGCACTCCAGGTAGGCTTTCATTACACCACTTATGAATGTCCAAGTAACACAATGCTGGTTTTCAGCGGTCTGTTCACACTCTAAGCCCTGCTTTTTACTGGGTATCCACACAACTGTGGTCAGCTCTTCATTTTCATGTCCAAACAATCCAGACTTGAGAAATCATTGCAATCTCCAGTACAGAATGTTCCATTCATTCACTGCGAATCTGGAATTCAACTGAATCTCCACTACCTGCAGATTTATCTTACACCACTTGTGAATGTCCAAGTAAAACAATGCTGGTTTTCAGAGGCCTGTTCATGTTCGCAGTCGTGCTGTTCAATTGGCTATCCACTCAACCTGTTTTGCTCCTCATTTTCCTGTGCACACAACCCAGCCTTCAGAAATCATTGTAATCTCCACTACAGGATGTTCCATTCATTCACTGGGAATCTGGAATTCATCTGAATCTGCACTCCACGCAGGCTTTCGTTACACCACTGCTGAAAGTCGAAGTAATGCAATACTGGTTTTCAGTGGTCTGTTCACATTCGAAGCCGAGGCTTTTTACAGGCTATCCACTCAACACTGGTCAGCTCTTCATTTTCGTGTCCCCACAATCCAGATTTCAGAAATCATTGCAATCTCCACTACAGAATGTTCCATTCATTCACTGCGAGTCTGGAGTTTATCTGATTCTCCACTCCCGCCTGGTTAACATTACACCACTTGTGAATGTCCAAGTAAGCCAATGCTGGTTTTCAGAGGCCTGTTCATACTCGCAGCCGTGCTGTTTAATTGACAATTCACTCCACCCTGTTCAGCTCTTCATTGTCCCACCACACTACCAGCCTTCAGAAATCTTTGTTATCTCCACTACAGAATGTTCCATTCATTCACTGCGAATCTGGAATTCATCTGACTCTCAACTCCACGCAGGTTTTCATTACACCACTGTTGAATGTCCAAGTAACCCAATGCTGGTTTTCAGCGGCCTGTTCATATTCGCAGCCCTGCTGTTTACTTGGCTATCGATTCAAGCCTGGTCAGCTCTTCATTTTCCTGTCCACACAACACAGGCTTCAGAAATCATTGGAATCTCCTCTACAGAATGTTCCATTCATTCACTGCGAATGTGGAATTCAACTGACTCTCCACTCCATGCAGGTTTTCCTTACACCACTGATGAATGTCCAAGTAACCCAATGCTGGTTTTCAGCTGCATGTTCACACTCGCAGCCATGCTATACAATTGGCTTTCCACTAAATCCTGATTAGTTCTTGATTTTCCTTCCACACGACCCAGCCTTCAGAAATCGTTGGAATCTCCACTAGAGAATGTTCCATTCATTCACTGCGAATCTGGAATTCCTCTGAACCT